>NC_136019.1:2051414-2376414 GCF_048128805.1 Centroberyx gerrardi | reverse complement strand
GAGCTTGGTTGTATAAGCTGCACTGGCCTCTGCAGAGACTGAAATAATAAAAAAAAAAAAAAAAAAACACTTTTACTACCATCCTGTATTTCAACAGACAAATGTAAAAAATAAAAACTGGATACAAATTCTTAGTAGGTGGGTAGACAGACAGGTATATTGGTACAATACAAAAAAAAAACATCTTAAAGTAATAGTTCACCACAAAATGACAATTCTGTCATACTCACCCTCATGCCAGCTGAAACACAGGTGAAGTTTGTTTGTCCACACCACACAACTCCGTAGCAGCCTTCTCTATAACAATTGAAGTCATTGGGGACCAAACTTTTGAGTTACAAAAAAGGGCAAAAAATGACCATAAAATGACTCATGCAGCATAGGCCAAATAATCGCACTGTGAGTGGAAAAGACCTGTATTTCCAACATAATTTAGTGCAAACAGAAAAGGCACCCAGACCTCGCATATTCACGCTCTACTCGACAAGAATGCGTGACCTTCCCCACTTCAAGGGATGCAACTGTGACAGAACAGAATGGAGGTATGTGAAATAATTCACATGTGTAGTGTTAAGGTGACCAGACAACTGCGTTTTCTGGGGACAGTCCGCAGATTTGGTGCCTTGTTCCCAGCTGGCACTGTCCCTGTAAATGTAACTTGTGTCTCACTCTCCGGACAGTGTACATGTATTACTTTATTCAAGTTCAAGTTCGAGTTTGTTTATTTATATAGCCCTTTATCACAAGCGTGTCTCAGAGGACTTTACAGAGAATCAGAGCCTATGAGAGCCATGAGCCTAGCTAGATCTAACCAAACAAAATCAATGGTGAACAAAACGATATAGAACAAGCATAGCAACGCAAGATAGACAAGGGCAAAGCAAACAATCTACCTATTCTACATACCCTAATCTACCCGGCACCCCCAGCCTTAGACCCTAAATGCACACATGGAAAAACTCCCGAGAAAAACCTTAGTAGGAAAAATTTGGAAGAATCCTTGGGCGGGCCTACCTAGGGATCCCCCTATTACTCCCATAAATTACTGAGGGGGGCGTATCATTCCCGGCAGATTTTAGAATGCTTCTAACGCACAGTAGATAATTTAAAATTTATAAATCACATACATCCGGACAGTTCTACAATTGACAGCAGATGTGGGAGTTTACTGAAAAACCGTCTAGGTGTTTTGCGTGGTAACAGTACTCCCGTGGTGAGTACTGATCATGATCATTTTTTGCCCTTTTTGGAATTCATAAGTCCTGGTCCCCATTGATTTAAGTTGTTTTGGAGAAGTCAAGTTTTTTTTGGAGAGTTGTGCTGGCAACCTCCCTGTGTGTTGTGAAGACAAACAAACTTCACCTGTGTCTCAACTAGCATTAGGGTGAGTAGATAATGACAGAGTTTTCATTTTTGGTTTAACTATTGCTTTAAGAAGCCATCTGGGCTAACATTAAGTCTTAAGATTTTATTTTTCTTTACATAAAAACAAATTGTTGAAAGGTATGAGAAACAACTCATTTCTTTGTACATTCCATATTGAGGTGTGATTATACCTCTGGTTCCTGTGAAACCAATCATTATCTCAGCATTTATTTACAAAGATGCTTATATCCATTAGCTGTCTTTCCCTTTTGCCTTTTGGAAATGTGTAATATTTGCAGCCACCTACATGCGACATATGGGAGCAATCTGGCATGTAGAACTGCAGCATCTTGATTGCTCTCCCTCATTTTAGAGAGGTGACACAGTCATACAGTGCAATAGCAAGATTGTGTGTCACAGGGCTACACCGTGACCTGTACTTCAAGTATCTGTACACTGTTATGCCTTTGTAAAAACAAAACTAAGAGTCTAACGGCTCTGTGACGATGTCCCCTGCCAGGGATCGACTTGCATTTCACTCACGTGACCATAAAGTCATAAAGAGTGATGCAGTGAAACTTGAAAAAATCAAGGTAGGATGGTACGCCGTATCATCCATCATCTGCATGAAACATGACCATGCAAAAAGCAAATGGTCTTAGTTATATTTACTTTATTATTTACTTGATGAATTAGAAGACCAAGTATTTGCCAAATAAAATAAAAAATACAGACAAATGCAAAGCTATGACAGGATAACAGTGTTAGTTGATGCACTCAACATGATGACGACATGAACCATCAGCAACACTTTTCCACTCCTTTGGCGACAATGTAGCTTGGTACGTCAGACCGTTTTGAAGCTTTTGTAGCGCGTAGTCTGAGCGTACCATTAATCCTCTAACGCACATAGCTGATGTGCAGATGTGCTGATGTGTAGAGGTAGCTGCCAAAATAAAGGAGGCACCAACATAAAGTGTGTTTTATCAGGCTGTTGATCCTCCAGAACAGCTTCAACACTCCTTGGCATCGATTCTACAATTGTCTTTAGTCTATTGGAGGGATGTCACACCCTAAGCATGATGGGATATTAAGTGTTTAATTATCCTATAGGGACCAAACCTGTATGGAAGTACCTACCTTAAACATACTTTGTAGCCCTTATTTACTCAAGTGTTGCCTTTATTTTGGCAGTTACTTATATTAGTGGGTATTTATTTTTCTGTACCTCGGTGTTTCCCACAGTGAAGCAGTCCCATCACCACCAGCAGAGCCACCATTAAAGCGGTGAGGACAGTCTTTATCATGAGGAGGAGATTAGGGGAGTGATGGGAGCAAGGATGAGTCTCTTTGTGAAGTGCTGGAAAGATGATAGAAAGTTCATGCTGTAACATTATAAGGCAAGGTGGTGTTAATGCTGCAATATGCAACTTTTTTGAGATAACGATCAATAAACAGAATATACTATACATTATCAGTCTCTGTCTTCAGGTGTAAATCCCTCTGCCTGAAATTTGCTTTTCAATGATGTTGGAACGTTTTGGGGTGTAAATCATTGGCTGTGGGCGTGTCTTATGCGCGTGGCCAGCAGTGAGCCGGTTGTGTCTATCAAGGTGAGGCTAGCGGCCGCAGAGCAGGAAGTCGCAGCAACAACAACAATGGAGGAAAGCAGGAAGAAGAGAAAGAACAGCGAAGCTAAACATTCAGAAACAGGGTGAACATCAGTGTTGCTTTTTTCCTTGCAGAATGGCTGCATCACTTCTTCTGCACATCTGCTTCTTCAACGCCACAAAAACTGTGATGCTTATGATGCTTCTACCAAGCAACAAACAATAGTGCTTGACATAAGGATGGTACCCCGTATCATCCATCATCTGCATGAAATACAACCATGCAAAAAGCTAACTGTCTTAATTTTGTTCAGTCAGGAACACTTTAGTCACAAGATTTAAGATATTTATAGCAACAAATGGTAATACAGTTATGTTTGGCTTTCATGGCTCTGCACCAAGCTGCTCCCTGCTCACCCAGCAAGCATGCTGAAGGTACAGCAGGGGCGCAATGCAATGCAATGCAATGCAATCCCCCCCATGGGTGACAGAGCAGAGCCAGCAGCAACACTGAGCCATATTGTCACTTTAAGAGCCACAAAGGCTCAACTGGATAGACTGTAACAGGTGGAGGTAAAGCTTTACTGAGCAGCAGAGTGGGTGCAGCAGCTGTTTAGCAAGAATCAGTGTGGGAGGAGGTAATTTAAATAGACCGTCTTGTTATGAGAATGGATTGTGATTGGTGTAGCGATCAGCCGATAGATGACCATCACTACTTCTGTGTCCTGCCTGAACTAACGCGATGCTCCATTGTGAAAACACTGTTGTCTCACCTCTCACAGGCAGCCGGCTCTCTGGTGATTCTCCAACTCCAGAGATGCTGCACTTGTAGAGTCCTTCATCAGACTTGGAAACACTGTGGATGGTCATCTCTCCTGTAGAGCCGGTCCTGCTGATGAGGAAGCCATCTTTATAGAAATCAGCTGTGAGGTTGGAGGGAGTCGTCTGGGTTCGACAGTTCAGAGTCACATTATCTCCCTCCATCACAGGAAGGACAGGACTCTCCAGGATCACAGACCCAGCTGGACGACGTGTGATTTATAAAACAAATATATTTTATGTTAAACATGAGTTTTATAGACAATCTTGCTGTCACATATAATAGAAAATTGGTGATTAGTCAGTTACTATAAACATACCAGTGACTGTGATGTTGACAGCGTTGCTTCTCTTTCCCTTTCCAGCCTCACACCAGTATTCTCCACTGTCTATTAGATAGGCAGGTTCAATGGTGCAGGATAACTCTTTTGTCGTCTCCCAGTTGGGACATCTGCTAACTACTCCCTTGATCTTCCTCATAACTCTCCATCCAGTCAAACCATCAAACCCCTCGCAATTAAAAGAGACAGACGTGTATTGAAAGAGCTGCAGTCTGTTAGGAACGATACGAGGAAAAGTTGGATCTGAGAAAGAGAAACAGAGAAAGAGAGACATTAAAATGATAGATAACACAAAGATTAAAACAAATGAGTGTACCTGTACCTTGTAACAGATAGAAGGTAACTTAAAGGTAACTTAAGTTAAGGTAACTTAAACTTTTCCTTCTTCTAGGTTTTAGAGATATTGAATGATGAACTTAAGTATTTTGTTGTATTTTTTCGTAAATGGATATATAATGTTTGGAAAAGGGAAGCCATGGCACTCTTATTTTGCGAAACCACTGATGAACCTACACCTACGCCAAAACGTGTGACTTAGCCATAGAAAATAAAAGCTTCTTCTACTTTTGTACATAAAAGAAAAGTACCATGGCTTCTTACTTTCAAGTATTCTTCAAGTAAACTTGGCTCAAGTTTAAATGCAAATATATTGTGGAGATAAACACACCAGATATTCAGGTATATTGTGCTTGTGAAACAGGAATAGAGATTTAGAAGGTTTAGATCAATCTGGCTTTGGTTTGGGAATGGAGAGAAGTAATGTGTAATGCAAAAATGCACATAAATGTAAATAATTGTGTGTATCTGTCAGCCGTTGCTATCTACTTACCACTTTGAGCATAATAACCATGCTGAACTTGTGCAACCAGCATCAGTACATTCATCACTGGAGAGACAAAGGAGGAGAGATGTATATCATACATAGATGCTTTTAGTAGATATGTGTCTGCTAGCTAAAAAAAACAAAAACAACAATACACTCACACAAAATACTCTCAGACTAGCTTTCATATTACCTAGCACTTCTCTCACCATATATGCTCATTTTGGGGGAACTGGAATATTTGTTAGATCGATTGCCTATTAATATCAATTTGATATATTCATGTAGGAAATTCTTAAAATCCACTAAATAGTTACTTTATCAGAGATGGAGCATGCAACAATACAGGAAAAAGCCATTTTCAACTCTGTAACCAATCAACTAAGATATTTGTGACCTGTAAAACATTATCTTGTTGCTATCAGTATTTCTAACTGCTGATTTTGATTGTTCACATGGCTTTGATTACTTTCATTTCAGTGAAATGACGAGAAAGAGAGACTCAGTACTCACACAGTCTGAGGCAGAGAGCTGTAACCTCCATGCTGTCTTGCTGCTGACTGTCTGAGCATCAGACTGAATAACAGCTAAGATCTAATGTAGATGAGAACCTCCCCTTCCTGTGGAGATTATTTCTGCTGTGGACGCAACAGCAGAGTGGAGTTTTAGTTTTACAAACATTTCTCAGCGGCAGAGCTGCTCTGGAGGCAAATTGATTGATATTTTTTCATTCATTCATGACCATGGCATTCATGAACTTGGAAGATCAGCTAGGCGAACTAGCTAACCTAGATAACTAGATTGTGTTTTTTCAGTTAGCAGCAGAGCGCTAGGCTTCATAATATTAGCTTCCTCCTCTCTTACCTCTTGTCTGTTTCACTGGGCTTCAGTCTAACATTGCTTCGTCAGAAAAGAGGGTGGAGCCAAAGAACTGTGGTTCTTTGACATGTCCCCTTCATGAAATGCATTGCTGTAAAAAGTATTTTATTTCAAAAGTGATAAAACTGATCAATAATTACTCATGAATATGGCTACTTCTACAGTCATTGTACCCATACCGAAAGTTGTTCTTGCACTTTTTATTATGGGATGGTCTCTGTAAATACTAGGTAACCCTGCTACCCAAGTTTCCACAGTTGCCTTGGTGACAATTACTAAGAAGGTTCAGCATATCTCTCTCTCTCTCTCTCCCTCTCTCTTTCTCAGTCTGCCCCCTACAGTAAATCAGCCGACTTATCACCTATCTCATGAACACTTCCTGGGTTGCCCAGATGACAGAGAAATATTGTTATCACTCATGTTTCAATAAAGGAATAAAGATAAAAGATTTTTTCCCTCATGATCATCCCTCACTATGGGGGCTTTAGATTTAATTGCTGTTGTAGTATGTTATAATAGGCTAGTGGTAATCAGTTACCTTACAACTGGTGATGTGTCCAAAGTTCACCTGTTTACAGTAAAAGTAGCTCACAAATAAAGACGTTGAAAGCAAATGGAAAAAGTGCCCTCAGTTATGCAGAACAGTGTTAGTACAGGCTTTAGCAAACAGACATGCACACTCACAATGTTGTTAATTGTTAAAGGTTGATATTGGCCTTTTATTAACAGATATCAGTGTCGTCGACTTCTTATATGATGGAGGTTCCTCCCTGACCACAGAAAAACAAAAACAGTCTGTACCTGAGATGAAATTTGATTTTCTTTCTAAAATTCTAAAGTATTCTTCATTTAAAGGCCTAATGTCTCCCAGAGTTTCTCTACCATTGAATAGGTGTGGTGGGTCTCCCTGCCTTAAAGCGCTGCTAACACTAAACTAATTTCATCAGCCTGAATTTTAGCGTCCCATGCTGGTCTAAATGCTGTTTCAGAGGCTTTTCCACCTTGATAAAGGTATTATTGGGGAAACAGTAAATATGTGTAATTCAGGCCAGGGGCATGAAAATGGCAATTGGCAACTTCAAGTTTAAAGCTATGTTAATATAGATTAAAATCAAAAACATGCACAACATTGTTGCTCTAGGCTGCAGTAGACAGTAAAACACCAAGTAAACACACATTACTACCCAGTACATCTGACCATGATAAGGGTTTTTTTTTATTTGAGGACTTTGGACATGCAGCCTACTTTCCTCTGAAGTGAGGTGACTTTGAGGCATGCAACAGGTATGTAGGCTTTTTGAATACAATTCTTACTCTTAAATTGCTTATTCTGGTGATTATTTTCCAAACTTTGAATTAAAAGGAATACACCATTGTCTATTTTTAGAATAAAAGCAGGTCTAGCCTCACAGCTGGAGATTTCCTCTCAACCACAAGCATTTTGTCATATATATATATATATATATATGAGTCGCTTATTGCACTCAAAATTGTATACAAAATATTTATGAAATGCAATCATTTTGTCATTAAAAAGTTCAACAGTACTTAACTGACTTAGAACAGCCTACAGGTTACTTTGAGTGGTCCTTTGTTTCTCAACACCAAACAGTCGGTTATTATTGGTTTACATGTCAGCAATTTATTGAAGAATTTGGACTTGCATTGTAACTTAGAAACGATGGGTTATAATTCATGTAATATCTTAAAAAACCTGGCAGTTTAATAACGCATTTTAAATTCATAACTAACTGTTTTACAGTCTTTGGCCACACATGAAAGTGAAACTACTTCTCAAACGCTATTATCATTACATACAGTAGAGGAGAGTTTGTTTTATTATTATTAGGCTATTCAATATTGTGAAAGTGTAAGGTTTGAAACAGCTCACCCACAGCACGTTTGGATTCACACTACAAACGTAAATAAGTTGATTATTTTGTCTATGTACATAAACACGGATATGAAGAGGAAGACCAGCGACGCAGGGGCGGGCTGTTGAGCAGCTTAGGCTGTTTCATTATTCAACAAAGTGGAAGTTCATACATTGATAGTTTGTTGTTAATTTACATTTTATCAGACATAAAAAAGGATGAACTGGGAAGGCTAAAAGCTGCTCTCCTGTTCTGCTGGGCCAGTTAATAAATTCATTCTACGTGGATTCTCTCAAAATCTAATTAAAGTGATACAGTTTCATTCCAAAATGAGAAAGCAGTAATTTGAAATAAATCAAGGAGTACAATCATCTGCATTTATAGTATATGAGAGCATTAGTATTAAAGGTGTGATGACCTACAAGTGAAACACTTTTTATGTAGGCCCTCAATTCCTTTACAATAAATGAAAGTTCAATTAAGGTCCAAAATGGCCTTTTTATTGGGACAATATTTTCAAATATCAGTTTCCTGGAAATAATTATGATAAAAAGCAGAATTTGGGGGGTGGGTTTACCAAAAATGTATACATAGTGTAAGTAAAAATGAAGCTATTTATTTATTGAACCTATACATACTGTATGTTTTGTGGTATATCCTCAGTGGTGCAAAATCACATATGGGCATATTTGTTCAGCTTCAGAACTTTCACATTTTACACACATTTGTATGCATGTACTGTATAGAAATTTACATTTTCTTTATGAAACTCCCTCATGATAAAATTACCATCTCAATTATAATCTCTGGTTTTATATTCTGATGAAATATTGCCTTTGGGCAGCAGGGGTCACTGTTCTCAGTGAGTATTCATTATGAAGTTTAAAAGATATGACAGTCCCCCAACTGGTTGTCCTTTAATATATAAAGACCCAGTCTGACAAAGGAACACATCAACTTTTTCACAGATTTTTTTTGGTTCAATTTTGTTGATTCATTTTAACCATGAGTTCATCTTAGCAGCCATTCAGTGAAAACATAGAAATATCATAGCAAGAACTGAAATGCATGTTGCACTATAATATATATATATATATATATATATATATATATATATATATATATATATATATATAATATATATATATATATAATTTGGTCTTAACCTCTAACCATCATGGCTAAGTTTGTGTAATTATACTTAGTTTCTTTTTTTTTTTTTTTTAGCCTGCTCAGTAGTGACTTCATTTTTTAGGTATTTTGGACTTCAATATTTTGCATAAATACCACTTCAAAAAACATTATTTTTCTTCCATATGCTCTTCCTGTTCCTGGAAATTAACATTTCCCAACTGGTTTATGTCAGTTTTCAGAGCTGAAGGATGCTTCACCTGAAGGACGGACTGTCTCTTAAATCTCAGCTCAGTTCTTTGGTTTTCCATCATGCTGTTGTCCTTCTTCTGACAAACTCTTGTGGAGGTAACTTACACACAAACCCATCAGTAACACCTTGGTCTGTATTGAAAGGAAAAAGGTCACGATTAGGGTTCACATCGACTATGACTAGAAAACAAAATACCACTACATCACTTTCTTAGAGAACAACAATAAAACAAGGGAGGAACAGGGAACATGCAGAATGGCATTATGGGTACAGTGCCGTTACAATACCCATACATTTTGTTAAATGATGTACTGTCCACCTCTGTACCATGCAGTAATACTTTGGTTGGCACAGGTGATAAAATTGAAAGTATTTTTTTTTCCTCAGTTTCGCTATCCATGTTTTTTATTGCTTTTAAGCTTATAGGGCAGCATGACAGGGTATGTTTTGTACTTTACAGTATAAATAACATACATTTTAAGAATGCTCTGAATGCTGTGAACCCACCAGCACCTCTGTACAGCGCTGGCTGCTTCTTGTTATTTTCAGTGTTAAAGGCACACTGTGCTCTGTACTGTACTGAGAGCTTAGCATGGTTTCAATGGCCAGAGGGCCAAACGTTAAGAGTTAACAATATTTCAGCAGAGTGAAGTTTTAGCTATCCAAACACTTCTTGGAGGCAGAGCTGCTCTGGAAGCAGAAATAATCTCATTGGCAGTCTCATTATAGCTATAGGCTAGAATGACTAGTTTGAATTTGGAAGGCCAGGTAGGCTAACTAGCTAACCTAGATAACTTAGTATGAATAGAATGTATTTTGTTCCTTTTTCACTGGGCTTCAATCTAATATTACTTAGCCAGAGTTAATTGTGGTTCTTTGGCTCTTCCCACTGAGGTTTAACTCAACCAATGAGATTATTTCTGCCTCCAGAGCAGCTCTGCCTCTGAGAAATGTTTGTCTAACTAAAACTCCAGTTTGCAATATTTCAACTTTTAGCAAAGGAACATCACACTTCAAACAGGTTTTCAGTAGCACAGCAATTGCAGTAGCCATGACCAGCACTTAACTTTTCATTTCCATTCAGTATAAGTAGCAAAAGAAGCCAGCATTGTAATGACAGGTTTATAATCGACACAAAGCCGTATAGAGTTGAGTGAGTTTTATTTCTTCCCAGGTCAGCCTCAGGTGATTGGTCCCCCTCAGCCAATAGTGGCAATAGTTGGTGATGACATCATTTTGCCATGCCACCTGGAACCTGCCATGGATGCTGTTGCCATGACACTGGAGTGGGCGAGACCTGACCTGGACCCTGTATTTGTCCATTTGTGGCGTTATGGTCAGGAACCTGTGATGTATAAACATCCATCCTACGAGGGAAGAACGTCGCTGTTCATCGACAAACTGAAGTACGGAGACATTTCACTGAAACTCTCTAAAGTGAAACTCTCTGATGAGGGAAAATACAGATGCTTCCTTCCCTCATTGGGTAGAGAATCTATTGTTCAGCTTGTTGTTGGTAAGTGGCCATAAGTTCATTGTACATGTTTTTAAACTTTATTTATCCAATGCAGGGTTTTGTTATGAACAGTCCTGCTTCACATTCATACAGTTACAGCCCTTCACACTGGGAGCTGACCAGTGCAACTGCAGTCTTCTACTGTTAGAAACTGAGCTGTTGGGGGTTAAATGCCTTTTTTAATACTGCTATATTGTATGTGACAGGAGTCAATCTGATCCATTAGTAGATAAAATGATAAGTTCAGCGATTTTTTAACTATATATAATTTGTCTCTTACATACCTGTAGTACTTTGACCTGCAGACAATATTGGCTCCAGAGTCAGATGTTGGTTGAAACAAGCTCCGTTGCCTCTTGCTGCCAACAATGAGTCCAAACTGTTTGTCAGAATATCTCCAAAAAAGCCGTTTGTGGCTCCACAGAGTCGAGAGGAAACATGACTCAGTTCCTCTATTACACAACTTTCACTAATCACTAATCACAGAACTATTTTTCTCTGCCGCAGCACAGACCGCTGTGGGGTGAAACACGGTTCCTGGCAGAGTGATCTAGTTTTGGACAGTCAGGTCAGACTGTAAACAGTAGAGTTTGGTAGAAGATGATGGACTGAGTGGAAACGGTGCAGTGCTGCTGCTTTGCGGACCGTGGATAGAAATATGTCAGTCGGTCTCCGCATAGTTTTCACAGACTGGCTTTTTTGGAGATATTTGACAAACAGTTTGGACTCATTGTTAGCAGCAAGAGTCAACGGAGCAGCTGACTCTGGAGCCAATATTGTCTGTGGGTCGAAGTACTACAGGGATGGAAGAGACAAATTATATACAGGTCCAAAAGTTATAGATAATGTTGAGTTAAAAAAATGACAGACAAAATGACGTGACCCTGAGACGAATAGACCTGAGATGGTACATCTTGTATAAATGGTCCTGAGACGGTAGATCTTATGTATGGTTGTCTGTCCCTAAGGCCTAGGTCAACCAACACATGTACAATACCACAATGTAACTACTACTACTACTACTACTGATAGTAATGATAATAATGATAATAATAATAATAATAATAATAATAATAATAATAATAATAATAATAGTGATACATGTCAGTGTGTTCCACTACATACAGCATAATAAAAGTAATACATTTTCTGATATTTTAGCAATTTTAAGTATATTTCAGCCTATAAATAGTGTCCAAATTTAGACTGCATTCTAGTTAATCTGTGATATTTGTTTACCCGGCTTTTACTGTGGACCAGCCTTTATTTACACTGCCACACAACACTCCCTAGTCTTTATTGGACGTTTTATGGTATGCAGGGTTTACACATGTGCACTGTTGGGTATCCATTTTACCAGATTGAATGAGTAAATCTGCAAGTCTGCATCATAAGTTAGTCACATTATCTACTTTACTGGTTTGATGATTGTACTCTGTGCCAAGTATCATTATGCCATTTCAACTGAAACCATTGTTTGAATTTTCTCCTCTTACTCATCATTAGGTGCTGCCTTCTCTCCTGTCGTTGAGATTACCAAAGACAGCAGTGGAGTGGTTTTAGGGTGTGAATCTAAAGGCTGGTACCCAGAGCCTGAGGTGTTTTGGCTGGACGGTGAGGGAAACATCCTCTCTGCTGGACCTACAGAGACAGTCAGAGGTCCTGATGGCCTCTATACTGTCAGCAGCAGAGTGACTGTGGAGAAGACCGACACCAACAGGTTCACCTGTAGAGTTCAACAGCAGAACATCAACCAGACCAGGGAGACACACATTCATGTTCCAGGTAAAAATGTTTTCTAAATTCATGATATGGACACTTTATTAGCTTTAAACAGCTGAGGTCTAGTTTTATATAAATGCTGTTCTGTGTTTTATCATTTCAGATGATTTCTTCCTGTCTAGTTCTGCTGTTTATATCAGCATCGTCTTGGCTGTTGTCTTCATGTGTATTGTTGCAGTCGTCTTTGTTGTGTGGAGATGGAGACGAAACAAACTCAGTAAGTCATAAATTAATTTTTCTTCTCCTTTCTTAATGTCAAGTTAATATCACAGCTGGTGGTTACAGTGATATGAACGGTTTCATTACAAAACATGCATTTAAAAAAAATTTGCCCAGTGTTTAATGTTCAGTAGGTTTAGCCCTAATCCTATTAAAAAAGACTTGTGATAATATTTTAAAAAAGATAGTAGCCTATTTCATAAGGTTATAGTGTAGAGAAAAAATGAATAGTATTCAATGTTGACCTTTAGCCTACTCTCATGCCATCAGTCAGTTTGTCAGAAAAGGTCTTTCTTTTTTTTTAATGGTTTATGTCTCATTTTGGAATGAAGGGTCTGAAAATAACGCCACCCGCCAAATGCGGTTAAATTGTTGGCTGTGGCGGGTAAAATCGTCAAGTCACACCGTGGCTGGGAGGTTTTTTGTATTATTTTAACAAATCATCATTCTATTTCTGTAGCTGCAACACACATTACGTTACACAACATTATCATTGTTAATTTGAAAGAGACAGTAAGTGTTGTGAGACATTCTCAAATTTTCTATCCTGCCTGTTTCCTCAACATTGCAGTCGCTCCTGCCAGTTCTGCCGTTTTGAGGCGATCCACATCTTGCAGTCGCATTTGTGCAGTGGAAAAAGAGAATATGACAGTTAGTGGCGGTTTATAAAGATGTTACGGATAAATTGGCACCCCTGGTTACTGGTGTTACAGGTGTCAAGTAAACTGAAAACACTGGCGAAGGAAGCTGCCATATTGGTCTGAAGTAAACGTTACTATGGTTACAGACATTAAAGCCATTGTGATGTCATTGGAGTGGAGTTGACTCCCATTAACCGTACATACACAGTCTAGTCATTTTACTTCGGTCTGCTCCAATGTGAATCATACATATGCAAATTCACTCTCATTCATAAATCCGGTTGTCACTACCAAATTCTGGCAGTGTATATGTAACCAAAATGTGGCGACATTTTCCAGGAATAATTAAACCACCAGAAAAAAAGAGTCAAGAAGCTGTGGATGCAGAGAACATTAAAAAAGGTAAAAAGGTAAAAATTGTGAGTGGCGGGTAGAATTGTGTATCTACCTGCCACAGCGGCTGGTGGAGAAAAAAGTTAATTTCAGACCCTTCATATACTGTAAAACTGCCAGGTTTGGACTTTCTGTTCTCGTTGCCTTTCGTCCTGTTTTCTGTTATCTGCCTTTTTGGATTGCCTGTTTTAGTTCTGGACTCTGCCTTAGTTTTCATTAAAGCTCTTGCTTCTACCAAGTTCTCTCTCTGCCAGTCATTGCATTTGGGTCCAGTCCCTGAGTTTCTCCACATGCGTGACAATTTTACTGTAAAACTCATGTTTTTGGCTTCACCATCACATTTCTGTTGTGCGTCTGCAGCTGTGTCTTCAATTTCACACCTTTTCTCTACAAAAGGCAACACTGCATAAACAGCAAATTAGAACTTCAACTTCAACAATGTTTCTTGCCTCTATTTGCACACAGAGACCAAGATGCACCATGGGGATGAAACTGAACAGAGGGAAGGAGAGAAGAAGACCAAATCTTTAAATAATGACACAGAACTTCAAGTTCTGATGGAAGGAGAAAGAGATGGAGAAGAGCTTACAGCAGAAAGAGAGGCAGAGTTGGACAAGAAAAAGACAAAACATGAGGAAGAGCTGCAGAAGAAAGGAATACCGGAACGGAAAAACACAGAAGAGGAGGTTGCTCGATCGATGGTAAGAAAGACAGAACTGGAGGACAAGAGAAAGCAACTCAAATTCCAACTGAAGGAGGTAGAGACACAGAGAGAGGGGAAGGAGAAGGAGCTCCAGAGAGTGAAATTGAAAATAAAAAAGAAGAAAAGGGATAAGGTAAAGGCCGACAAAAAGGATCTGGAGACAAGAAAGTCAGAACTTGATGAACAGCTACGGAACACAGAGAAAGAACTGGCGGTCACAAATCATAACATTACTAGAATGACAGAAGAAATGAAAGCAGAGAACAAGATGGAGCAAATCAATGTGGAATTGAAGGAGACAGAGAAAGAGAGGGATGAGAGAGAGAGAGAGAGAGAGAGGAAGCTTCAGTCAGTCAGTAGAGAAGTAACAGAGAGGGAGACAGAGAAGACAGACCTCAAAATACAGCAAGAAGCAGCAGAGAGAGAAAACCAAGAGCTCAGACAGGAGACAGAGCTTCAGGCAGAGCAACAGAAAGTAAAACCTCTGGAAAGTCTGGAGGAAATCACAGAGGAAACACATGCATTTCAATGAGAGAGAAGCAGAGAGTCAGGAAGAGCTACAGGAGAAAGATAAGGATGTTGAAGGACAAGCTGACACTACTCAAACAGAGAAGAAAGAGGAGGGAGAGGACAGAATGAAAAAGGACAGAGCAGAGAGAGAGAGAGAGAGAAGGGGGAAGTCACACTAATTCACACATTAACATATCAGAAAGTGAAAATGAGTTGAGCCGGTTGCTCATACATCCTAAAGTTTGAATTTCAGGTCAGCACTCCCAGTGTTTATGTTTCACTCCTCTCTCTGCTACACAAACTTCTATAATGGGAAATATAAATGTGTAAATAAGGAAGAAGATTGAAAACAGTCTCATGTTGATTTCAGAATCAGAATCAGTTTTATCCACCAAGTCCAACAGGTGGACAAAGAGTTTGAGCTGGTTAACTGCTGCTGACAGATTACAAGACAGTCACACAATACAGGACTGACACTGCAGGACAAAACATAACAGGAGCTCACATGTAGTGGAGACAAGACCAACTGTAAGACAGCAGACTAAACATCAACACACTAGCAGGAAACATTCAGAGCTCCAGTGTAGCAGTTAGCATAGCTGTTAGCTTCTGTCAGTGTCTGTGTGCAGATCAGCAGGTTCAGTGTTTTCTATAAAGATGGATCCTTCATCAGGACTGATCCAACAGGAGAGCTGACCAACAACAGTTTTTACAAGTCTGTTGCTAAAGACTTTCTAGCTGCTGTGAGAAGTTAATACTGCGCTGATTTCAATCAGGAGAGACTAGGTTGAATGCTCAAATGAAAAACTTTATTCATGACTACATTCATGAGTACATCCGGGATGGACGTAGGAATTAAGATGTCCCCATGGGGAGTTCCTCTGGAGCCTGGACATTGGTGGTGATGGGCTGGAGGAGGGACGAAGGTAACCACAGCAACTGGAATGACAGCAGCATACGGCATAGATCTGTGAGAAGAAGAATAGCATAGTAGGTGACGTGTTTATACTCCCGTCACTTAGACGATTGGCTCTTTGAAAAGGGAGAGGGAAGAGACGGCTAACTCTGATTGGTTCTCTGGAAAAACGAGGGAGAGTCTTCGCCAACTCTGATTGGGTAAAGAGAAGCATGAATGATTTAGGTAGTCTTCCTGATTGAAATTGCGTAATACTTCACTTAGAGGAACTGAAGGAAAAAAAATAAATTCAGAAGATCAATATGTTAATTTAAGATGAAAGAAACTGGAAACAAGAATACCATTTACAATCCTTTGTGACGCTTGTTTATCATATGATATTTCTATTTTTGCATTTTTTTTTTCTATAGCAATTGACTGTGTTGCTTAGTGTTGCCTGATTTGAATGTATTGTAATATTGTGATAATTTTTTCATTATTCCTTGGTGAGAGGACACATAAGGCTCTCCTTTTGTGATACACAGAACACACACACTTGTACATAGTGACATTAGGCGACTTTGTGTGAATGAATAAGTAAAGCCAATATGTGGATCATTGTAAATAAAAAACAAATCATGTCTCAAAATCTTTTCTTCAGAGTTACACAAGGAAATATACTGTAATCCTATAACTGTATACTGATGTTTCCCTCAGAGCTTTTTTCCCTGGTGGGGTGGAAAGGCCTCGAGACCATGTGACATTTAAACCATGGGACACTAAAACTCTCCATTAAAACCAATTCTAATGAAAGTCTTTTAGTGGGATGGCAGCTCTTCTGTTATTCAGTGACAAGAGGAAACCAAGCTGAAGAAAACTTGCCTGGCACCGGCCCCTTAATCACTTTTGCTAGATTCATTATGAATAATGAAGTTGAAAATGAAAGTGAATATCAGGCAAGAAGAAAACAGCTGCTGAGACAGATAATTAAATTTCAATTCAAATCAAACTTTATTGTCCTGTGAGGGAAATTTGGGTTGAGGACAGGGTTCACAGAAGTTGCACGCACACATTCTCTTTTGTGGTGCAAGGAAAAAAATCCATTTACTGTCTGCATTTGGTTGTTGGACCTTTCTCAAGACATCACACTCACAATCTGGATCGAAAGGTCAACAATCAAATATGCAGAAGTTGCTCACATTGGAAATAAGTTTTGGAAACTTTATGTGTTATCCTCAATGGTTTTAATTAATGCATGACTGATGGCTGTGCATTATTTTTGATTATCAAATAAATTACACTAAACTAATCTGTGCGAGAATCTACTTTTTTTTTCTACAGTACAAGCACAATGTGAACAGCAGCAGTTAAGCAGATCAATCTTTGTCCACCTGCTGGACTTGGTGAATAAAAGTGATTCTGTTTCTGAAATGAACATGAGACTGTTTTCAATATTCAATAACCCCCCCTCCTCCTCTGCCTCCTCTCTCTCTCTCTCTCTCTCTCTCTCTCTCTCTCTCTCTCTCTCTCTCTCTGGGTTGCAAGACGACAGAAGAATGTTATCGCTCACATTTCAGGAGCTTTGGATTTGATTGCTGCTGTAGTATTTTATAATACTGGTTTACAACTGGTGACATGTCCAAAGTTCAACACGTCGCTCACAAACAAAGACGTTGAGAGTAGATGAAAAAAGTTACCTCAATGATACTGAACAGTGTTAATGTATGTAGCTAAAATAAATTGTACGTAAATCTAAGACTGTGGAACAGTTCAATCGTAAAACACGAATTTGAAAACCCAAAGTCAGTTCTGTAAATCTATAAACAGGATTGTTTTACAAATGAAATCCTTAATCCGAATGCCTTCAGTTCTCCTTTTGCATCTCTGTTTATACGTTTACAGATAATTTTTTTATGTTCAGACTTTTTATTGATTGAAGCGGGAACAACCCTCTTTTTTTAAAGTGTAGTTAGCTCTTATAGCCTAAATAAATGTTAAAATTGGGATGATTAGGACTACTTACCAGGCCATGGTGAATATTTATAATTGTAACCAAAAGAAATATAGAAAATAAACTATTTTTTCAGAAGGTGACCATGCAGAGATGGGATCGCTCACAGCTATTGTGTGAACTACAAGCTTCACCAGCAAAGCAAGCAAAGACGCCAACAGACCGCATCAGCTGAAGTCTGCATCCACAGCAAATAGGAAAAAACACCATATCCTACTTCAAAACTTCATCTTTCGAATATAAACACAATGAAACTAGTGTCTGTGTATTTATTTGTTAAATACAATAGATACGGGGGTAAACTCAGGCATATTACTTTATTATATTAAATATTAGGCACATCGCAAAAGACAGACAGGATTCTTTAGTTAGTTCTTTAGATACTGCATGGAATTCTTGGAAGGTGTTTTTACGCACGCTGTTGCTCCATCTTCACCAACAGAAAAAATGAGGCGAAAATGAGACTTTTAATTTGAAAAATTCCAGCATTTTCCTTTCTCGTCATGACTACTTCCTGTTGTAGTATTCCTCGAAGGTGTGGGATAAAAGCGCCTTACGAGTTACGTTTCTCTTTTGGCTAAAATATACCTGCCAAAACTCAGAAAGGTAATCGTGTGTTTTCAGAGTTGAGAAACAGAATCCTTGTCTGTCTATACAGACATAAATGATGATTCGTAAGCGTCAACTGAGGATCGTACTTGGAAAACAGGAGTTGCAATCCTGTTTATAGATTTACAGAACTGACTATGGGTTTTCAGATTTGTTGTCTACGATTGAACCATTTCACAATCTTGGGTTTGGTCTAAATACTGTTTCAGAGGTTTTTCCACCCTGACAAGAATAAATCTCTGAGGGAACCACTGCACACTCACTATTTTTTTGGTAAATATGAAAATGGGCAAATTTAAAAACTCAACATCAGCACAAAATATCTGCTATCTGTATTGGCCTTCAAAAACCCATATCAGTAGAATCCTATTATTGGCCTAGACTGTAAACAACAGTGTTATTTTATGATAGACATACATAATTCAACATTGATGATATAAGGTAAAATCTAATCCACATGTAGGCTATTTTAATCTAGGCTGCAGCAAACAGGAATAACAAAGTAAATGCACCGTACCGACCAATACAGGTGAGCGGACAAAGGTGGCCTATGTTGTTTTTTTTTAATTTGAGGACTTTGACCGTGCCGCCTACTTTCCTCTGAGGTGAGCTGACTCTATCATGCAACAGGTATGTCGGCTTTTTAAATTCATTCTTATTATGAGATTGCTTGTTCTGGTGTAGCTTGAATTAAACTTGTAATAAAAAGGAATAGTCATTGCCTATTTTGGAATAAAAGCACGTCTGCTGTCACAGCTGGACGTTTCAACCACAACATTTTCTTTTTCATATGTAGGAGTCATATATCGTATAAAACAGGAGTCGAACGCGCCAAGTCCACCCACAGCAGCACTTCCGTGAGCCATGTCATCCAACGGTGTGTGTGTGTGTGTGTGTGTGTGTGTGTGTGTGTTTGTGTGTTCGACTCCTGTTTTGGCTAAAATATCTGAAATAAACCAACATCTTTACTTTTTCTTAACATAGATCATCTAGATGCAGTGTAATTACTAGTTCGGCTGTACTTGCACATTAAATTTCATCATGTAAAATTTCAACAGCACTTCATTGACCTAGATTATAGACATACAGTTTTTTTTTGACCGATTGAAGATGGGTTGAGTATTCAATCCAAATGTTTGTTCATATTGGATTAATTCTACCTCATAAATGGGTTGATAATTCATTCCAAATGTTGGTTCATATTAACTAGAATGCTGTGTGAATTCTACCTCATGAATAGGTTATTATTATCTATGTTTCCTTAAAGTAAAATATGTATAAATACTATTTCAATAGACTACACATTTCTAGTTAAACAGTTAATTTACTTGGATATGCAGACCTATACTTCAAAATACATTCAAGATGTAGTGCTCTACATCTGTGCTCTATAAAGTGCTCTATAAATAAAGGTTATTATTATTGCTATTATTATTAATAATATTGATAATAATATTTTTACACATACATGCAGCAATAAACACATTTTTCCCATCACAAGGCAAATTCAGGTCAGATTAGGTAATTTAACCGTGTCGCAGTGCTTCAGTGCATATTGAACACATGCGGCGTGGGTCTGTACAGGATCTGTGCTTATGTAGTTTAGAAAAATATTTTTCAAAAAGCAGTAATAATAATATAATAACATAATAAACAAATAAATAAACAAGATAATGGCCTTGACACTTTGTTTTGTGGCCTTGACACCTCAGCCTGTTGGAGGTACTCTACCATGTTTGTTCCAAACTATGATGGAGAGAAAGGAAGAGAGAGAAGAAGAAAGGAGAAGATACTGTAAACATAAAGTTAAAAAGCAAGAAGATAGCAGTCTGCTTGCCCAATTTCATATAACACTCAAAAAGTGTCATTGAACATAATGGCACACATGCATAAAGAAACGTCATAAAGAAACTGACCGTAGAGCTGCCAGCTAAATATGGCGGCTGCACTGGGTTTCATCCAAATGTGATGAAGTGTGAAGCGGTACTGTCACTCAGGTAGCTATTAAACAAAAAACATGTGCCTCACATATAAATAATTGAGTTGGTAACATCTATATCTACCTAGCCAGCTATCGGATTTCTCCACGACCTGCGAAACATTTGATTAGAAACAGGTCAGGTTGTTGACTTCTGAAACACTGTTATCATTACACAGTTCTCTTACAGAATGATTGTTGGCAGATAAGAACAAAGACATTAAAGCATTTTAAGAGTAACTTCATTTTGACTGGTTGAAGAGGTATTTTAGATTTGATTATTTTGCATATATTTTGCAAATACGACTTTTAAAAGCATTTTTTCTTCCATGTGGTCTTCCTGGAAATTGTGATAAGGTATATAAGACCCACACACTGGTGGAATTGATGAGTATAAGTATACGAAAAATGCGTATTGTAATTAGTTTACATGATGCTTACAAAGTGCTTAAGTGCAAAAAGCATCATTAGTGTCCACTTCCTGGAAATTAAATTTTTTCAACTGATTTATGTCAATTTTCAGAACTCCAGGATGCTTCACCTGAAGGACGGACTGTCTCTTAAATCTCGGCTCAGAGTCTTCAGTGTCTTGGTTTTCCATCACACTGTTCTCCTTCTTGTAACACACTCTTGTGGAGGTAACTTACACACAAAAACATCAGTAGCACCTTGGTTTGTTCTTTAAGCTAAAAGGTTTAATAAAAAAAAAAACATACCTGTAAATGCTGTTAAATGTCACGGACAGTCTCATTGATTCCCAGCCAAAAACGAAGCAGTCTAGTCTAATGGTATTTTTAGTGAAGATGGAAGTAGTCAAAAGTCCACAGTCCAGTCCAGTAGGTGACGGTAATGCACCTTATGTTGGCTTGCAAGCCAACAATAAACAAGAAGAAGAAGAAGAAGTAGTAGTAATAATAATAGTAGTAGTAGTAGTAGTCGGAAGTGAGAACTCCACGGAAACTGCATTTACTGTATATGTGTATTGTATTTTATTGACCATTGGGAAAGAGCAGTGACAGTATAGGGCCTAGATTTATTGTGTTTCTTGTGTTTAACAAATATAGTGAATGAGAACGTTTTGAAAGAGAGAGAAATGAGACCACAGGAGAACAACTTGGAAAAAGGGCATGAAAATCACAAGTCTATCGAAAAATAGGGAGGATTGGCAAAGTACACTTTTAGGTTTTGCAGGGCAGCATACAAAGGTAGAATATCTTTTTGAATGTATGCACAGTTTGACAAAATAACTAACAAATCATACAAACAGCCATGCGAAGAATGCTCTGAATACTGACGTTATGTACCCATAAGAACTTCTCTGTACAGCACTGGCTCCTATTGTTGTTGTCAGTGTTAAGGACATGCTCTTACGTGTTTTGTACTAGACTGAGAGCTTAGCATAGTTTCACTGGACAGATCATCAAAAGTTAGGAGTTAACAATAATATGTTTTTGCGCAAGTTGCAAACTTCAATGCCAGAGAAGGAACTTTGCCCATTGAGTTTTAACTCAGCCAATCTCATTGTTTCTGTCCTCAGAGCAGCTCCGCCTCCAAGAGTTGATGTAAATGTTTGTGTGACTAAAACTCCCATCTGCAGTATTTCAAATTTTAGCAGAACAACACACTTCAAACACGTTTTCAAGCAATGCACAGTAGCCATGACCAGCATTTCACTTTTCATTTCCATTCAGTACACATTGTAATGAGAGTTTCTGGGTAAACACACAGCCTTATAATTAAATTAAGAGCCATTCCTTTCCAGGTCTGTCCCAGGTGGTTGATCAGTCTCAGCCAATAGTGGCAATAGTTGGTGATGACATCATTTTGCCATGCCACCTGGAACCTGCCATGGATGCTGTTGCCATGGCACTGGAGTGGGCGAGACCTGACCTGGAGCCCAGATTTGTCCATGTGTGGCGTGACGGTCAGGACCTTCTGATTAATAAACATCCGTCCTACGAGGGAAGAACGCGACTGTTCATCAACAAACTGAAGCACGGAGACATTTCACTGAAACTCTCTGAAGTGAAACTCTCTGATGAGGGAAAATACAGATGCTTCATTCCCTCATTGGGTAGAGAATCTATCGTTAAGCTTGTTGTTGGTAAGTGGGCACATGATCATTGTGTGTGTTTGTTTTTACCTTTATTCATCCAGTCTTTAAATGCCTTTTTTAAGGGCAGCCGATTGTCATTGAGGGGAGAAAGAGCATTAGCCTTTAAATTTCTCTGCTTGGATTTTCCCAGCCAGTAAAAGGATTTCAACCAGTACAGCTTGGTCATCATGCCAAACAACTCTCCCTTTACTGACTATTGACAGATGGACAGATTTATGGGTGTTTGCAGTTTTCAGATTTAGAAATTTACAGTCCAGTGCACTGGCATTTGTAATCAATACTACTACTACTACGACTAATAAAATAATGAATAGCTGAAATAATCACTGAAAATTATCAACAACTATATACTGTGCAGCATCAAAACGGAATGAAACAAAAACTGACAGACACAATTGAATCACAAAAAGGCTCTTTGTAATGGGTAACAAATATGAGCAAAGCTGTATTGCAATCCAAGCAGTCCAGCTATGTTTGAAAATGAATTTCAAGAGACAGCGTGTTCCGCTACATGTAACATAATAATAGCAATATATTTTGTGAAATTTTTGTAATTTTAAATATATTTTAGGCTATAAATATTGCCCAAATTTAGACTGCTTTCTGGTAATTCTGCAATATTGTTTTTTTTACCCAGCTTTTATTGGGGACTTTGTTTATGCAGACACACAACACTCCCCAGTCTTTATTTAAGTTTTATGGTAAGTTTTATTGTTTGAAATGTCTCCTCTTACTCATCATTAGGTGCTGTCTCCTCTCCTGTCATTGGGATTACCAAAGCCAGCAGTGAAGTGGTTTTAGGGTGTGAATCTAAAGGCTGGTACCCAGAGCCTGAGGTGTTTTGGCTGGACGGTGAGGGAAACATCCTCTCTGCTGGACCTACAGAGACAGTCAGAGGTCCTGATGGCCTCTATACTGTCAGCAGCAGAGTGACTGTGGAGAAGACCGACACCTTCACCTGTAGAGTTCAACAGCAAAGCATCAACCAGAGCAGGGAGAGACAGATTCACATTCCCATTCCAGGTAAAAATATTTTCTAAATTCATGATATGGACACTTTATTAACTTTAAACAGCTGAGGTCTAGTTTTATATAAATGCCACGCTGTTCTGTGTTTTATCATTTCAGATGTCCCATTTCCTGCTGCTGTTCATATCAACATTGTCTTGGCTGTTGTCTTCATGTGTATTGTTGCAGTCTTTGTTGTGTGGAGATGGAGACGAAACAAAATCAGTAAGTGACAAAGTCCATTGCTTATTGTATATTTAAAATAAAGTAATTATAATTACTATTATAATTTTTTTTTATTTTTTTTTATAAGATTTTGTAAGGTTACAGGGTAGGGAAAAATGTATCCATGTTGAATTTTACTCCCGTACCATCAGTCAATTTGTTTCTTTTATAAAATTGTTGATGTCTCATTTTGGAATGAAATACTTAATATGCTGTAATACCTTCCTATAAGGCAAGTAAAATGTCTTATATGCTGTTATTTTAATATACAACTTGTGTTTTTAGCTTCACCATCACATTTCTATTGTGCTCCTACAGCTGTATCTTCAATTTCACACCTTTTCTCAACAAAAGGCAACACTGCATGAACACAGCAAATTTTAAGTTCAACACTGTTTCTTGCCTCTATTTGCACACAGAGACCAAGAAGCACCATGAAGATGAAACTGAACAGAGAGGAGAGAAGAAGACCAAATCTTTAAATAATGACACAGAACTTCATGTTCTGATGGAAGGAGAAAGAGACAGAGAGCAGCTCAGGGCAGAAAGAGAGGCAGAGAACGATCTGGACAAGAAAAAGGCAAAACTTGAGGAAGACCTGCAGAAAATAAAGAACGAACAGAAACAGTTGGAATGGCTGGTTGCTACACTGATGAGACAGAAGAGAGAATCTGCGGAAGAGCTACAGAAGAAAGAGAACGAATGGAAAGAGGTGCAAGAATTATTTCCTAAATTCATGGGAGAGCAGAGGAAGCTGGAGAACCAGAGACAGGAATTTAAATTGGAACTGCGTGATGTAGAGAAACAGAAGAATGCATATGAGATGAAGCTTCAGTCAATGAATTGGATAGTAAAAGCGGCGATAGGACAGATACTATTCGAGGAGAAACTGGAACTGGAGACGAAAAATGAAGAACTTGTGAAACAGCTACAGAAGAAAGAGACAGAACTGGAGAGCAAAGAGGGTGAAGTTACTAGAATGACAGAAATGAAGAGGAAAGCAGAGAATGAGAAGGAACGACTCAATGTGACATTGAAGGAGATAGAGAAACAGGTGGATGAGATTGAGAGGAAGCTTCAGTCAGTCAATAGGGAAGTAACAGAGAAAGAGACAGAGAAGACAGACCTCAAAATACAGCAAGAAGCAGCAGAGAGAGAAAACCAAGAGCTCAGACAGGAGACAGAGCTTCAGGCAGAGCAACAGCAGGAAGTAAAACCTCTGGAAAGTCCGGAGGAAATCACAGAGCAGCTGGAGAAATCCAACATGGATTTCAATGAGAGAGAAGCAGAGAGTCAGGAAGAGCTACAGAAGAAAGATAAGGACATGGAGGGAAGAGCTGACACTAATCAAACACAGAAGAAAGAGTAGGAGGAGGAAGTATGAAAGGAAAAGGAGACAATAAAGAGAGAAGGGGGCAAGAAGGAAAAGTGATCCATTAAATAGTCGCAGGTGGTCATTTTAAACAATTTTAATTTCTGCAGTTAATAATTAGGGCATTTGTTGACATTAACTACACACAAAATAATTTCATTGAGATCCCTGGTGTTTTCAAATTGAGCATTTGATTTTTCATTTCTATTCTGTTATTTCCAACCAGTGCTGTGACGTTGAATGAGCATTGAGCAGGTTATTGATCTCTATTCACATCCTCCGTTTCACATTATTAAAGCACACATTAAAGTCCTAACCAGAGTTCTCTAGGTTGTTACATTGTATTGGTCCGGTTCGTTTCACATCGACTATAATATCAAGCGGACCTATTGGACAGATATCTTGGTGGGAGTACAAAAAAATCAAACTAGAACATTTGCATAATGCTACACCTTGCCATTAACTATTATTACTTTTATTTTGACAACGTAATCCTCTGCATTGCGTCACATGTACTTCCTCTGGGGCAGCCGGTAGGTTTCTCTCTAGCTGGTGAGATTTCAAGGCATAAAATATGTATAATGAAGGGTCAAATAATTTGGGAAACATATTGACAAGACGGAAGAACTCTCATGTCAACATAATGCTGCATTAGGTGAGTGTGCGTTCGTTTTCTTAAAATATTGACCGAGGTGGCGGGTATGCTGTGTTGCATTGTGTTTCCTTACCAAGCAAAATAGGAGAAAAGAATATCGTTATTGACTCCACAGTCACTACAACACCAAGCAAGCTAGAATCAGAAACTCTTTCCTCTTTGCTGTAATTGGCTAAAAACAACCCAAACAACCCGCTGTGAAAGAGCAAATCATTGTGTACGTATCATCATTTCCTCTCTTTGGTTCGGACTTTATCAAATTTGCTTTCACACCAAAAAGATCTGCACCACAGTCCAAATGGAAGACGACCGAGACCGCCGATTTTTGGCGAACCTTTTGCAAGATTTTGGTCTGCACCCAGGTCCGCATGGCACGTTCACAACAGTCAAAATGATCCGAACTTAGCAGAAAGATCCTAAAGTCCGGACCAAACGATGCTGGTGTGAAAGCCACCTAAAACAGCAGACTAAACATCAACACGCTAGCAGTAAACATACAGAGCTCCAGTGTAGCAGTTAGCATAGCTGTTAGCTTCTGTCAGTGTTTGTGCAGATCAGCAACAGTTTTTCAAGTCTGATGACAGCAGCTGCTTTGTGATGCTTTCAGTTTTATAATAGGATGTTTATATTTTATATTTTTTTCTATCACGATTGATTGTTGCTTAATGCTGCCTGTTTTAAATGTATTGTAATATTGTAATAATTGACTTTTGCATTATTCCACGGTGACAATTCACATATGGCTGTACTTCAGTGTATCACACCTGCATAATGTTACATAAGATGACTTAATATCATGTTGTGTATAATAACTAAACCCAATAGTGGGCTCATTGTGATTAGATGGAGAAATAAACCTTCATCATTACAAAATCTGACAGTAAATATGTTGCGATCCTATAACTGTATATACCAACATTTCCCCATTTTTTTCACTTTGGTGGGGTGGAAAGGCCTCTAGACCATGTGACATTTAGACCATGGGACATGAAACTCTCCATTGAAACCAACACTAATTAAATTATTTTAGTCAGATTGTATCTGTTGTTTTATTCACAGCGACCCTCCCTGGAGGTTACAATCAGTTCCATAACAGCAGCAGAGTTCGCTAGCAGGCAGGGAACACAAGCACACCTGAAGTTGTGTGCGGCAGGTGGATAGAGTCTTGGTGTCAAGGCACGGCAAGTTCCAACGATGAGGCGGTTTCTCTATTTGGCTTGTACTGTAGAGATGAGTGCACTCTGGAGAAAAAACATTCCAGTCCAATAATGTCAGGAGACTCTGTTCAGCTCAGTTTAGCTTGTGCTTTTCAACTCAGTTCAGTTCAGTTCTGTTAATCTTTCAAATAAAAAGAATAATTGTCCACATCTACCTCTACCTGGGTAGTTTGATTTTGTTTCGTTTATCTTTTTGGGTGGATGGAGGCCTCCCTTTTAATAATTTTCTTGCTTATCTGAAATCCGTGCGAACATCCACTCCTGGGACGGTAAAGCGGCATGCAGGAAGAACCCCACGGCCTCTTCAAGCAGCTCTTTTGTGATCACTGGCTGGTAGACTCGCGTTCTCTCTCTTAGAATCATGTACAGAAACAAACAACCAGAGAATCTTGAAAACAAAACCCAATAAGCGATCCTCCCTGGTCACATAGTGAAGTATAATGGCTTATGAGAGAACCAAACTCAAATTCTGTTATTTTTACTGGGTAAATCTGCCAAATTCTTAAATTCTAATTTCACTTCTTTTCACTGTAGCTCTCTCTCTCTCCGTCTCCACACTGCCTCAACAAGTGCAGTACAGATCCTATAATTACCGCCCCCTAGTGGGGATGACATACTATAACAGTTTTAACTCACTGTTAAATTTAACTGGGCTACAAAGACATGCCCTTAAAAGCCTAGATTAAACCTGAAACTTGCTTATGACTTGGCAATTTGAGGGCAAAATTAAAGAGTTGTTTCAGTCTCTGCGTAATACACAACTTTGAAAGATGTGAAAAAGTCAGGTGGGGAGCAAGAGCGAACAGGAGTGTGTGTGTGATAACGGATCACCCATCTCTGATCACAAAGCATTTGATGCTTGATACTAGTGGAGTGATCTGCCTTGTTTAAAGATACTGACTCTTCTTGAAACTGCATTGGAAACAAGGGGAATTAGCTCACCCAATTAAGATCATTTTTCACGTGTTAAGAAAAATATAATTTTAATACAAAATATGAGACTTGTTAAGATGGACATATTTTGCAGTACAAATACAAACTGTATAATGGTGTCTGGCCTAGGACATGTTAAAGATATGATTATTTTGTGGAAAATTTCTCTGAATATTATTTGTACCCCCACTAAACCATAATAAATGGTATTAAAATATACATATAAAGGGCATTTCTTTAATTTGCCACTACCAATTTTAGGCCTTTGGGGGGCAGCATTGAAAAATGAATGTTTGGACTTGAGGCCATTTCCTTATTCATCAGTTATCAATGTTTGTATGGTTTGTATGGTGCATGTTTACCCCTGTTTGAAAAGTTAAAACAAATCAGATGCTCAAAATGAAAACAGATATGCATCTTTTCAAAATGGTTGTCCCAGGTCAGTATTCTTTATAACTTTAATGGGAAATGTATTATGTTAACAGGATTATTACATTATTAACTGCAAATTGTTATTACGTTAATGGTTTAGTATGTTAATGGAACATTATTATATTAACAGTTGTAACAACATTGGTAGCCAGTTGTGGCTACCAATTCAGAGTTCTGGTACAAGACAAACTGTTCTCTACAAAAGATTTTGCTTTGCTCTTGACCACGCTGTGTCTATTTAAAAGACGCACCGCCTCTGTTCTTGTAGACAGCGTCTTCAGACGTGTGAACAGGCAGAGCAGAGAGAACAAGGTGGTTTAACTGTTGCACTCTCAAACAAACAGCACGCTCTTAAAAATAGACCCTGATACAGTGCGGTATTGGAAGCCCTCAGATGAAGGCTGATGATCATGATGAGAACCATGTCCATTTTTAAATGCTTTCAACAGTCCATTTTACCTGTACAGTCAATCCAGATCATTTCCAGTTCATTGAGGTACACTGTCATTAACTATGAATGTACACAATGTTTACTGTCTTCATAAATATACACAACCTGTACTATCTTTAACTACACAGGCTCTGCTGTCTTTTATTATGAATATACACAACACTCCAATTAATGCTCTTAAAATAATGAGATTTAAGATAAGATAAGATAGGATAAGAAGCAGTTTATTATATTTATCCCCTTGGGGAAATTCAGGAATTTGAAAACATTGCTCATCTGGACATATGCAGACTTATTTGGTTCTTCTGTTACTGTTTTAAAAACTTATTTAGCCTAATCAATGTGTGTATTTAGGCTTGATGAAAATCATCTTCATACCATGAATTCATCACCATGTAACATCGCCTTAGCTGAGTGAGAAACCCACTTCTCATATAAATATAGCTACTAGCCAATAAGTACAGGAACCTTGGGGCAAGTCTATGGTTTTGGTCACGCCCCTTACTAAAAGAATGTCTTGTGGCTGCATTGCATTCTGGTCTATTTTATGCTCCTGTGGGTGGAGAAAATGGTCTCTCGCCTCTTCTACAATGGATTTCTCCCTGTTGTTGAGCGTCGGTGCAAAATGGCGGCTCTAGAGAAAGAAGCCCTCACTCTTTGATTCTGAGGGACTGACACCAAAACCGCTGATGTTTTACATCCTGAAACATTTTCTCATATCAAACTCCATATAGCTGCTGGAAATGTGAGCATTTAATGTTGTTAATGTTATTTAATATTAATTTAACTCAGCATTACCTTCACATGTTTCTGCAGGTTTGATGTAGATGTAACTTAGGATTGGCCAGTTTCTAATTTTTGTACTCTGGAATTGATGAAATTTAAGATGTAGCAAAATAAAATATTTCAGTCAAAACCTAGTCAAGTAAAGGTAAAATTACTGAAAATTACTAACCCTAACCCAAAAATACTAAAAAGGACAAGTCCACATAAAAGCTACTCAATTGCTGTAACAACACTGAGTGTGACTTGTTACTTCCACCCAACACATTTCTTTAAACAAAGTCCTCCTTATTCCTTCAGTCAGGCGTCTCTTCCTTGAGTGACCTGTAATACACACAGGATACAATAGCTGTCAAGATGGTGAAAAAAAAGATTGCACTGCAAAAAAATTCATGTCATTTAAACTTATACTTGGCCTCATTTTATTTATTTATCAAGGCAAGTGAAAAAACAATCAGTGGGGTGAGATAAATTTTCCAATGCAACTCAACTTGCTTTAAGATTTTCCTTGAATCAAGTAACTATCTTGAAACAACTGCCTTATTTTAATATATAGTTTAATTTGAAAAATGTGACACTTAAATTGATGATTAATAGCAAGAAACTGAAGCTCAGTATGGGTAAATATTTTAATAATTACTCACAAAGTAGTTATTTTTTGAGGATAGGATAATCTCCGTTCATGAATTAGAGACATATTAATTTCATGTAGCAATTCCCAGACTGATATTTAGCATTTTTTTAAAGACATCCTTTGAAATTGTCCTTTTCATTTGGAGAGGCACAAGAATCAGGCCTGCGATTTATATTTTAAGAAATGGTATAAGTGATGCTCTGATGGATCGAGCATTGGGGTACATACTATGTGCTTACAACATGGTCAGCTTGAGTCCTTCCCATGTCCTGTGTGACAAGTTACCCCTTATATGCCTTTCCTCCCTCTCTCCTTCATACAGTCTAACAAGACTGAGAGATCCCATAAGAAGAGTATTCAGTCAAATTTAGAGGAAAGAGACGCTGTTTAAAAGGTATTGCCCTCAGTCTTACCTAATGAATAGTAGAATAGTGGTGGTCCTCATCTGTTAAAAGTGGGTCGGTTCCTTCAGAGGAACTGGACACTCCTGGTTCTGCTTTGGAAACAAGTAGAATTATCTCAGCAGGTTGGTAGAATGCTTCATTTGCCTTAAGAAAAATAAGATAAGATATTAAGAGTAAAGATTGTTTAATGGTTGACATGTTTTGCAGTGTGTCTTGAACTATAGAACACTAACAGATTGAACTGGAAAGAGAGCCATGTCTATTATTGCAAGATGCTCCGCCATGTCACCTTTCCAACAAATCAGCTCATCAAATTTCTGCCCTGCTAGAGCTGCCTCAGTCAACTGTAAGAGCTGTTATTGTGAAGTGGAAGCAACAGCTCAGGCCACACAAGCTCACAGAACGGGAGTGCCAAGTGCTGAAATGCATATCACGTACAAATCGTCTGTCTACGGTTGCAACACTCACTACCAAGTTCCAAAATGCTTCTGGAAGCAACGTCAGCACAACAACTGTTCAGCGGCAGCTTCATGAAATGGGTTTCCACAGCCAAGCAACCACACACAAGCCTATAAGATCACCATGCGCAATGCTAAGTGTCGGCTGGAGTGGTTTAAAGCTCACTGCCATTGGACTCGATGGATGAATCTGGGTTTGGAGGATGCCAGGAGAACGCTACCTGCCTGAATCCATAGTACCAACTGTTAAGTTTGGTGGAGGAAGAATACTGGTCTGGGGCTGTTTTTCATGGTTCAGGCTCGGCCTCTTAGTTCCAGTGAAGAGAAATCTTAACGCTACAGCATACATTGACATTCTAGACAATTGTGTGTTTCCAAATTTCTGGCGACAGCCTGAGGAAGGCCCTTTTCTGAACAGTATGACAATGCCCCTATGCACAAAGTGAGGTCCATACAGAAATGTGAGAACTTGACTGGCCTGTACAAAGCCCTGACTTCAACCCCATTGAACACCTTTGGGATGAATTGGAACGGCGACTGCGAAACCCAACATCAGTGCCGGACCTCACTAATGCTCTTGTGACTGAATGGAAGCAAATCCCCGCAGCAATGTTTCAACATCTAGTGGAAAGTCTTCCCAGAGTGGAAGCTGTAATAGCAGGGGGGGGGGACCAACTCCATATTAATGTCCATGATTTTGGAATGAGATGTCTGATGAGCAGATGTCCACATGCTTTTGGCCATGTAGTATATCTGAATACAAGCATCAGTCCAGACTTAATTTTGTTCGGCTATTGGCTTTCCAAGCATGAGGAACTGCTGGCTATCAAAAGTCAACATACGTCTCCTTATACCCATAAACCCTTGCGTTTTGGGGTTGTTTCCTGTTGGTTCAGATTACGTTCTCACTCCTAAGGACTGAGACTCACATTTTCAGGCATCTCAGCACAGTTATTAGTTATAGATAGATAGATAGATGCTGGGGTAACCTAAGTTACCTCAGCAATCATTTGACGAACAGCAACGTGCAGGTGATGGCCAAATTCAATGTCAACCCAAAGGAACATATAACTTTCACAATATTATATTAATGGCACGATAAAAAAATCATATTAAAACAGCTTTGGAAACTGTTTTGAACTGATATCAGAAAGAAATCTTGGTCACAATTTCACCAAATAATGCAGGCAGCAGCTACGGACGCCTGCCGACGTCATCCCAACTGTCTTTTTGGTGCTATATTTACATGGGTTTTCAATGTTGGTACAGACTGTCATATCAACATGTAGTATTCAATGTCAAAATGTTTGCTGAGTAGATACTGTAATACCCAAGCTGAGTGAGAGACTAATAGACAGAAGGGGAGTGAATGTGAGAGAGAAGTGGAGTGAGAGATATTTCACATAGGGTTTAGCTGTAACTCATTTCCACCTTTTTGCTAATTTTACATGGATATCTCAAGACATAATGTTTCTACATCACTCTATCAAACTATATTACCTATTGTACTGTATGAGGCAAACTACATAAAGTCTTCCTCATTGCTACAGACTCTAGAGAGGGGGCCCTTGTACATTTTCTGTCTGTGGTTTTCTCGTGTGGTTTGTCAAAGAAGCTCAAATTATCACAGACTGTGAGACAATGCAAACAGACCTTTTGAAAATGCTTCACAAATGTCTGTCCAGTAACTCACTAGTTCACAACCTTTTCTACTTGTGACACCGAAGCGATGTCTACTCCACCATTGCAAGCGTAAATGTGCAGGGTGGTGAACTTTGACAAGAAGTGATTAATTTTTCCTTTTCTAGCTGTTGACCTGATCAAAGGTGCTACATGTAGCATTTTGTGTTTCTGAAAATTACAAAATTACATGTGCTTCTAAAGTACTCCAATAACTGAGACACAAGTTATTATATCACAGACTTGCTGTGGCCACATGCTCCACAGGTAGTAAAGTCAAGTCAAAGTAAAGTAAAAATAACGTCAAATAAAGTACCTCTCTCCTTGCTGTGTTTTGTGATGACCGCATACGTCGCCATGGGTGGATTAGTTACACTGGCCTCTCCAGAGACTGAAACATAAAAAAAATATATGTATATATTATATATTGTCATCCTGTATTTCAACAAACTTTGTAGGAAAATATAAACTGGATACCAATATGATCTCACACAAATACATGAAATAGCAGGTAGGTAGGCAGACAGGTATACATAGGTATACTTAAAAAAAAACATTTTTCTTTACATCATAACAAGCCATTTAGGCTAACTTTGAGTCTTAAGATTTTATTTTTCTTTACACAAGTGACAAATTATGCTAATGGGATATAATTTCACTTTCTTCTTATGCAAATCAACGTATTTCAAGAATTGTCTTAAATCACGAAACATGATCTTGACAGCATGGATTGATCTGCTTTATTTCAAGAGGCTGGAACTTGGAATTATCTCACCCACTAGCAGATTTTTCACTTTTGAATGTTTCACATTTTAATGGGGCAATAATACAGGTTTTTCCTGTCCTACAGCACTAAATAAACATAATATATCTATGGGGGTTTGATAGGACTGTTGATCAATACCAACGTCTCAACGATTACCGCTGAGATTTCTTGCTTTCAAAACTCACTTTCTGGCATTGCAACACATTTCAGCTACGAACGCTAAAAAGCCTCCTTCTAGTAGTCTAGCAGTACTAGTATTCCAGTTGGTGATAAATTACCTCTTCACTTGATGTTTCTGTTGGATTAGCTATAGGCCACCATAGTTTGAGAGGAAGAAACTCATAAAGGAGGAGATCAATTCTATCCATTATGTTGCATTTCCCACTGGTTGCCAATAGAGGTCAAAAGAGTTCATAGATCAATTTGTGCCTCTTTCAGAAAAAACAGGATTTTAAGACTCAATAGTACACCAAATGCCTTAACATGGATTTTTTTTTTTTTTTGCAGGATTTCTAAGTAGGAAGGTAGGCTAAGATAAATTCCATAATAACAACATACTGATACATGGTTGGTGTTCCCCGCCTGTTCGATCCTCCATTCCTGGGTCCGATCCTGCCGTTGGCATCGCTGATGAAAAGCAGGTCACCACTAGAGCACAGAAGAGGAAAAAGAGTGGGATCAATACAAAAACAGGAGAAGAAAGAGGTATTTAAAGGCAAGTGTTTCAAAAACAATGCAGCAAATATAGCATGGGTTAGGGGTTAGGGTTAGGGTTAGGGTTAACCCTAACCCTAACCCTTGTGCAAATTGTTCTGTGTTGCTCTATCTTCGTCTTCTATTATGTCGGAACTCTAAGCCACACCCTAAGCATGATGGGATTTAACTGCATTATTATTCTATGGAGCAAACCTGTGTGGAAGTATGTATTCCTGTTTACTCAAGAGTTTCCTTTATTTTGGCAGTTACTTATACATATTCGTAGGTAGTTATTTTTCTGTAGCCTACCTCTGTGTTTCATACAGTGATGTAGTCCCACCACCAACAGCAGAGCCACCAATAAAACGGTGACAACAGTCCATAGTGAGTGATGGGGGGAAGGAGGAGTCCCTGGAAAGATGAAGAAGAAAGTACATGCTCTATGAGACAGGGTGGGATCTTAATGCTGCAATGCGCAACTTAATTTGAGATTAAAACAACTTTAAATAAACAGGATATATTCTTCATTATCGGTCTATGTATTCAGGCCTAAATCTCCCCGTTTGCCTGAAATTGGCTTTTTAATAATGGAATGTTGGGACGTTTTGGGGCGTAAACCATTTCCTGTGGGTACGTTGTATGGGCGTGGCCACTGGTGAGCTGGTTATGGCTATCAAGGTGAGGCTAGCGGCCACAGAGCAGGAAGTCACAGCAACATCAATGGAGGAAAGCAATAAGAAGAAAAGAACATCATAGCTAAATGTTCAAAAAGAGAAAACAATGCAGCTGTCGTTGGCGGTTTATGAAGATCTTATGGATAAACTGGTGATTCAGGTAATTGGTGTTACTGGTGTCAAGTAAACCAAAAACACAGGCGATGGTAGTCGCCATATTGGTCTGAAGTAAACGTTACTATGGTTACAGACATTATTTACAGCCATCGCAAGATTGGAGGAGTGGAGTGACTCCTGTTACCCGTACATACACAGTCTAGTCATTTTACTCCAGTCCTTGCTCCAGTGTGTACCATACATATGCGCATTCACTCTCATTCATAAATTTGGTTGTAGGTACACGGCATTACCTATCATCTGCACAAAACATGGCTGTGCAAAAAGCAAAATATCATCTTCATTTTGTTTGGAAACACTGTTGTCTCACCTCTCACAGCCAGCCAGCTCTCTGGTGATTCTCCAACACCAGAGATGCTGCACTTGTAGAGTCCTTCATCAGACTTGGAAACACTGTGGATGGTCATCTCTCCTGTAGAGCCGGTCCTGATGAAGAAGCCATCTTTATAGAAATCAGCTGGGAGGTTGGAGGGAGTCTTGGTTGTACAGTTCAGAGTCACAGCATCTCCCTCCATCACAGGAAGGACAGGACTCTCCAGGATCACAGACCCAGCTGAACATGTGTTTTTGTAAAAATGTATTTTATGTTAAACATGAGTTTTATAGACAATCTTGCTGTCACATACAACAGAAAATAGATTATCAATCATGTCACCATGTTCACACTGTGGTGTAGTGTGAACATATAGGCACAAGAATATAGGCATAAGAAGGTAGAGTTCCCACCCTCACTGTGTGAGTTAATTTCACAGGTCAATGGCCTTAATTAGCTCTAAAGTGCTTAAACAGAGCCTGAAACACATTTTTAACCTTGCCTCTACCTAGGAAATATTGTATAATATTTTATAACAAAAAATAAATGATGTGCCTGTGTGAGCATGCCCGGTGGTGAGCTAGTTGTAGCTATCAAGGTGCAACCTCTAGCAGGGTCTCTAAAGCAAACATGCGTACCACATCTTAAAAAAAGACATCTCAGTCCCCAAATATCAACATAATGTAATTTAAATTAAAAAAAAAAAAATCTGAAACCAGTTGATTTGCATTAGAAACAGTTGAAATGATCTCACCACATTTTCAGATTTAAAAATGACAGAAAAATATGATTTTAAGACTCAATATTAGATAACATTACTTTGTGTTTCAGAACAGAATAAAGTTGAAGTGCAATGCTCTGAATGTAAAAATATGTAGTGAGCTGTGATCAAATTATTATAAAATTTGAGCCCAAAAATACATTTTGTGTTGCAACTATCACACTGTCACACTATTTGCCCAGCTGGAACAGCAAGCAGCTTAAAATCAGTTCCAATGCAAGTTAACATTTGTTTATTGCTTGTTTAAAAACTGTCATATGACCCTTCTACCAAGCATCAAACGATGGGTCTTGACATAAGTAGGTACACAGCATAGGTACACTGCATCTTCTATCATCTGCATGAAATATAGCTGTGCAAAAAGCAAAATATCATCTTAATTTAGTTTGTAAACACTGTTGTCTCACCTCTCACAGCCAGCCAGCTCTCTGGTGATTCTCCAACACCAGAGATGCTACACTTGTAGAGTCCTTCATCAGACTTGGAAACACTGTGGATGGTCATCTCTCCTGTAGAGCCGGTCCTGATGAGGACGCCATCTTTATAGAAACCAGCTGGGAGGTTGGAGGGAGTCTTGTTTGTACAGTTCAGAGTCACAGCATCTCCCTCCATCACAGGAAGGACCGGACTCTCCAGGATCACAGACCCAGCTGAACAACATGTGTATACAATAGAAAATATGTTATCTATCATGAGGGAGGGGGGGGGGCTATGGTGAAGTATGAAAATAAAGGCCAACATACATTTTACTATCTTATTTTATTTATACTTTCCTTTTATTGTTATTCCTCTTTTACGTTTATCTCTTGATTTCATGTTTTTAATTTCTCATTTTAGCTTTTATTGTGAAGTGCATTGCATTGCATTGGATTGGATGAAATGGATATACTGTATATTGTTTTTTGGAATTTAACTCTTCCGTTACAATAAACACACCAGTGACATTGATGTTAACAGCATTGCTTCTCTTTCCCCTTCCAGACTCACACCAGTATTCTCCACTGTCTGGTGCAAGGGTAGTTTTAATGGTGCAGGAGAACTCTTTTGACGTTTCCCCGGTAGTAGCACATGTCTTAATTTCTCCCTTGATGTTCCTCATAACTTTCCATCCACTCAAGCCATCAAACCCCTCGCAATTAAAAGAGACAGACGTGTATTCAAAGAACTGCAGTCTGTTTGGAACAATACGAGGAAAAGCTGGATCTGAGAGAGAAACAGAGAGGAAGCGATATTAATTTAAGATAAAATATAATAATAAAATATCAATGATGCCTTCTCTTATCAAAACAAATTAGTGTAGTGGTACATTGTAAAGGATGGAAGATAACTTAAATAATTCGGTGACAGAACAGAAAAACTTTGACAGACTGGATGTTCAAGATTTTAGAGATATTAAATGATGGATTTAAGTATTTTGTATTATGTATGTATTTGTATTGTTTGAAAAAAGGAACCCAAGTCTTTTTTTTCTTTATTTTTCTATGGCTAACCTACATAATTTGGCACAGCATGCTGGAACATGTTGATTTGAAGCAGTTGATTAACTAACTGTTACTTACCAACTTTCTGGCCACAATAATCCTGAATTTGTGCAACCAGCAGCATCAATACAGCCACCACTGGAGAGACAAAGGAAGAGTAAACATATCACACATAGATGTTTTTATATAGATACGTGTCTGCTAGCTAAAAAAAAATAAAAAAATAAAAAAATACATACATAAAACTCTCAGGCTTTTCCAACTGGCTCTTATTGTTTTACCTTGCACCTCTCTCAAACATGATACTGGGATATGTGTTAGATCTGTTGTCTGGGTGCTGTGACCTCTGATCTTTGTACTCATTAATATTGGCTGCTTATAATGCTGGTGAAGAATTTGAGCGGCAACTAAGTGCCTGAAATGTAATGTATTAATTCGTACAGAAAAAACAACTCTGCAGAAAGCCTTCAAGAGGGATACATGACAGACAACAGATCTTAAATGTGCTGAGGCCTAAAATGTAAATGAACATAATTAATATAAATTTGACATATTCACTTCCACCCAGTCGGACACAAAGATGCAGCTAGACACCCAACATTGCTTTGATTACCTTCAACGTCAAGCGGCCTCCTTTTTCATTGTTTTGCGAAAACAGAGAAATGTAGAGGAAGAGAGACTCAGTACTCACACAGTCTGAGGCAGAGAGCTGTAACCTCCATGCTGTCTTGCTGCTGACTGTCTGAGCATCAGACTGAATAACAGCTAAGATCTAATGTAGGTGAGAACTTCCCCTTCCTGTGGAGATTATTTCTGCTGTTGATGCAACAGCATAGTGGAGTTTTAGTTTAACAAATATTTCTCAGAGGCAGAGCTGCTCTGGAGGAAGAAATAATCAAATTAATTGAGTTAAACCTCAGTGGGCAGAGCCAAAAACACACAGTTTTTCAGAGCAAACGTTTGCTAACTGGCAAACTTGGATGGCAAAGAAGGAACTCTGGTCAAAACATATACATATATATATATAAATAAAAAAAAGTTATAACAATATGTGATTGAAGAGGCGTGAATGAAACGGCTCTTGTCGTCACTATTATGAAACGGAAGCTCCCAGAACTGGGAGTCATGAGTTGTGATTCATGAGAATGAGGTTTACACTACAACCAAATAAGCAGTCAAACAAGAGTAATTTTACTAACTGACTGACTGACTGCATTCCTCCACCCAAGTAAATCATTTAGCTTATTCCACAAACTTAAGTTATGTTAGGGAAAATTCAGGCCAGTCATTTTGGCTGCATCCTAACCCTAAACTACTGTGTGCATCCTAATCATCTTTGTGCCATTATCAATTATCATAATCTATTTTGTTTGTATAGTTTTGAAAATAAACTTAGTCATCTTCTCACTCATCTGCTAGGTGTGTCCCTGTCGCATCTAACGACAGGTACATGGGGCTGTTGATGGACACATTGACTGTTGGGGGGATTGAACTAGTGACCTTTTCATTATGAGATGGCCTCTGTAACTACGAGGTCACCCTGTTATCCAGGTTCCCGTGGTTGCCTTGGTGACAGTTGATGTTAAGAAGGTTCAGCATCTCATCAGCTCTAGAGAAGGAGCAGCAACACGACAACCTGGTCAGACTCCATCTACCATCCTGCAGGGTCCAGCGCTTTGGAAAAATATTTACAGATATCATATTTTCCTTTCCTTTTCTCTCTCTCTCTCTCTCTCTCTCTCTCTCTCCTCCTTTTGTCTGTCTGTTCCTGCTGTTGTCTCTCTCTTCCATCCACTTCTTTTTCTATCCCCCCCCCCCCCCCCTCCTTAGAAAGGCGTGATAGATGTTATGAGCATGAATAAACGGTCCTACTCTGCCCCCTGCAGTAAATCAGGTGACCTATCATCACCTATCCCATCAACACTTCCTCTTCCTGGGTTGCCAAGACAACATAGAAATGTTTTTGCTCATGTTTCAATTTTTTTTTTTCATATTGCAATAAAGAAATAAAGAGAAGCAATAGCTTTTTTCCCTCATGAACAGATTTGATGAATACTGTAAGGTTTTATAATAGTGGCATCAGCTGTGTTCCAGTTAAGCTGTTTATTTTCAAGTAGCTCACAAACAAAAATGTTAAAAGTATGAAAAAGGTGCTTTCAGTTATGAAGAACAGTGTTATAATAAACTGTATTTATATAGCGCTTGTTAGTGCTTCCCCAAACAACATAAGATAAATAAATATGATAAGAGTACATTGAACAGAAAATGAAACCAGACATGAGAATAAAGATAAAATCAAATAAAAGTATAAGGAGACAGACAGGAACAAACATGGTAAAACAGGGATAAATAGGACATAAAATAACATTATAAAAATGATTTTCTATAAAAGTGTGCTTTGTTAGTTTAGGATATAGCAAGCAGACATGCACACTCACAATATTGTTAGAGTTACAATATGTCAGTTTGTCAATATATGATATTGACCTTTTATTAAATATCAGATATTGGTCGGCCATGTTCCTCCGTGACAGCTACAGAAAACAGTCTGGAAAACCAGGCTACAGCAGCGAAACAGGGAAATTCACATAGCGCCCAGTACAGTTTTTTTTATTTTTTTTATTTGAGGACTTTGACCATGCAGCCTACTTTCCTCTGAGTTGAGGTGACTCTATCGTGCAACAGGTATGTAGTCTTTTAAATGTATTTCCTATTCTTAAATTGCTTATTGTGATGCCTTTCCTAACTTTTAATTAAAAGGAATACACCATATATATATATCTATTTTTAGAATAAAAGCAGGTCTGCCGTTACAGCTGGAGGTTTCGTCTCAACTATTATATTTTCATGAGTCGCTTATTGCACTCAAAACTGTATAGGAAATATTTAGGAAATGTAATAATAATTTCGTCAGCACTCAACTGATTTTTAAAACAGCCTACAGCTTATTTTGAGCGGTTGAACGCTAAATCCATTGTTTCTGAACACCGAGCTGTCGGTTATTATGGAATTGCAAGTCAGTAATTTATTGAAGCGATTGTACTTGCATTGTAACTGAAATACTGTAGATTATAATAAATGTAATGTCTTAAACAAGTCTGACAACTTCAAAAAACATTTTAAAGTCACATTTAGTTGGCGATAGGCTAAATAAAAGTGAAACTAGTTCTCAAGCACTATTACACAATGAAGGGCATACGTAGGCCTATTGTAGAGGTCAGTTTTTTTATTGTTCAAATTTATAAAAGTATAGCCTACATTTTGAAACAGGTTACCAAGCCACGTTTGGATTCACACTGCAAGCGTAAATCAAATTAATCCATGCATAAACACGGAAATGAAAATGAAGGAACGGCCAGCAGGGGACGCTGTCGAGCAGCCTTTGTCCTCCTGGTACATTATTCAACATGGTGGCTGTAGATGCTTAAGGTATATTTGACAGTTTGTTGTTAACTTACATGCATATCTTTACAACTATATCACCAAAGTTAATTTTTATTCACTTGAATACACAAGGATTGTGGGACAATAATATGAGAATGAGTATGAATTTGAAACCTAACCAAAGCATGCAAAACTAAGATGCAATGACTCTGTAATGAAACCTTGCAATTAGTTTATTTTTTGTGGTGGGGCTAATTTAACCATCCATTTAAATCTAACCATCATTTTTTTCTTTTTATCCTGATCAGTAGTGACTTCATTTGAAGAGGCATTTTGGACTTGAAAAACATTGCTTTTCTTCCAAGTGGTCTTCCTGGGAATTAAGACTTCACAACTGGTTTAAGTCAATTTTCAGAACTCCAGGATGCTTCACCTGAAGGATGGACTGTCTCTTAAATCTCAGCTCAGTGTCTTCAGTTCCTTGGTTTTCCATCACGCTGCTGTCCTTCTCCTTCTGACACACCCTTGTGGAGGTAATTTACACACAAACCCATCAGTAACACCTTGGTGTGTATTTATAGGGAAACAGTCATGATCACGCTTCACATCTACCATGATTCAAAAAGTTACGATGACATCACAGTGACGTAGGAATAGGAAACACTTTTTAAATCACCGAGAACTTTCTTTTGGGAAAGGACAAGGTTGTCATGCACATAGATCACATCCACTGACATGGGACTATACAACACACTAACATGCTATCACTAACACAGACAGGACAACACAAGGCCAGGTAAACCCAAACTAAACTGAACTGTTTCTTACTTTAACAACAGAACAGAACAGAACAATAGAACAGGGGTAGAATGGGGAACATGCAGAATGGCATTATGGGTACAGTGCCATTACAATACCTTAGTTGGGTATAGGAGAAGGTGATAAAATTTGAAGTAATTTCCTCAGTTTTGCTACCCATGTTTGCTCTTAGGATTTGTAGGGCAGCATTTCAGGGTATATATTGTACTTAGCTTATTAAGTAAAACTAAATATCTAACATAAAACCAGCCATTCAATGAATGCTCTGAAAGATGTGAACCCACCAGAATCTCTAACAATATTTCAGCAGATTGGAGTTTTACTTGTACAAACATTTATCAGAGGCAGAGCTGCTCTGGAGGAAGAAATAATCTCATTGGTTAAGATAATTATTAATGGGCGGAGCCAAAAACAACAACAACAACAGTTTTGCAGAGTGCAAGTTAGCTAATTGGCAAAGTTGAATGGTAAAGGCAGAACTCTGGTCAAAATATAAATAAAAATGAATGAAAATGCCTTCTTTTCATTCATTCATGGCCACGGTATTCATGATGTTGGAAGATCAGCAGCTAGCTAATTAGCTCACCTAGATAACTTAATATGGCAAAGTTATCAGACCATTTCTTCAGTTTGTAGCAGAGCGCTAGGCTTCATAATATTAGCTTCCTCCTCTCTTACCTCTTGTTTTTTTCACTGGGCTTCAGTCTAATGTTACTTAGCCAGAGTAATTGTGGTTTATGGGCTCCGTTCACTGAGGTTTAATTCAACCAATCGGATTAGTTCTGTCTCCAGAGCAGCTCTGAAACTGAAACTGTAGAACTAAAACTCCAATCTGTAATTTTTCAACTTTTAGCAAAAGAACATCACACTTCAAACAGGTTTTCAGCAGATGCACAGTAAATGCAGAAGCCATGACCAGCACTTAACTTTTCATATCTATTCTGTAAGTAAAGAAACCACCATTGTAATGAGAAGTTTATGGTGGACACACAGCCTGATAGAGATGAACCAGTTCAATCAGTTCTCACAGTAGTCAGAAGGTATTAAACAAATATATTTCTTCCTAGGTCAGTCTCAGGTGATTGGTCCACCTCAGCCAATAGTGGCAGTAGTGGGTGATGACATCATTTTGCCATGCCACCTGGAACCTGCCATGGATGTTGTTGCCATGACACTGGAGTGGGCGAGACCTGACCTGAACCCCAGATTTGTCCATGTGTGGCGTGACGGTCGGGAACTTGTGAGTTATAAACACCCGTCCTACGAGGGAAGAACGTCGCTGTTCATCGACAAACTGAAGCACGGAGACATTTCACTGAAACTCTCCAAAGTGAAACTCTCTGATGAGGGAAAATACAGATGCTTCATTCCCTCATTGGGTAGAGACTCTATTGTTCAGCTTGTTGTTGGTAAGTGGGCATATGATCATTGTGCATGTTTTTTATTAACCTTTATTCATCGAGAACAGCCCTGCTTCACATTCATACAGTTACAGCCATTCACACTGGGCACTGACCAGTACAACCACAGTCTTCTACTGTACATATCTATTCTGTAAGTACAGAAACCACCATTGTAATGATAAGTTTATGGTGGACACACAGCTTGATAGAGATGAACCAGTTCAATCAGTTCTCACAGTAGTCAGAAGGTATTACAAAACAAATGTATTTCTTCCTAGGTCAGTCTCAGGTGATTGGTCCACCTCAGCCAATAGTGGCAGTAGTGGGTGATGACATCATTTTGCCATGCCACCTGGAACCTGCCATGGATGTTGTTGCCATGACACTGGAGTGGGCGAGACCTGACCTGGACCCCAGATTTGTCCATGTGTGGCGTGACGGTCGGGAACTTGTGAGTTATAAACATCCGTCCTATGAGGGAAGAACGTCGCTGTTCATCGACAAACTGAAGCACGGAGACATTTCACTGAAACTCTCCAACGTGAAACTCTCTGATGAGGGAAGATACAGATGCTTCATTCCTTCACTGGATAGAGACTCTATCACTGAGCTTGTTGTTGGTAAGTGGGCATATGCTCATTGTGCATGTTTTTTATTAACCTTTATCCATCGAGAACAGCCCTGCTTCACATTCATACAGTTACAGCCATTCACACTGGGAGCTGACCAGTACAACCACAGTCTTCTACTGTTAGAAACTGTCATTGGGGGTTAAACGTCTTTTTAAGGGCAGGTCGATGGTAGTTGTTGAGGGAGGAAAGAGCATCAATCTTTAACGTACTCTGCTTGGATTTTCCCAGCCAGTCCAGGGATTTCAACCAGACCTTTCAGTCACAAGCAAGGATCAAGTTAAAAATACAATAAACCAAATATATTGATATAGGAGTTTTTCTGTGTCGGTTGGTCCCTACATGTCTGCAACTGCTGCCCTATGCTGCGGTGTGCCCCAGGGTTCTGTTTTGGGTTTTTGTTTAAGCCGCATAAGAATTGTCTGATTGCCATTAAGGACCGGATGATTAACAACTTTCTACAGCTTATTCTACAGATAAGACTGAGGTCCTTATCATTGCTTCTGACAGTATAATTTCCAAGCTTGCTCAGTATATTGGGTCCCTTTCCTCATATACGCTCTAACCTTAGAAATCTTGGTGTTATTTGATCAGGCTATGTACTTTGATCAACATATTAAGTCGGTGACGCGTACATGTTTTTTACATTTAAGAAACATTGCCAAACTCAGGGCTGTTGTGTCACAACCTGAGCTGGAGGTGATTATTCATACTTTTATATCATCCCGCCTGGACTACTGTAATTCCCTTTTCACATGCCTCAGCAGGTCATCCCTGGACCGTCTACAGATGGTCCAGAACGCTGCGAGGCTGTTGATCAGGTCCAGCAGGACATCTCACATCACACCCATTGTAGCTTCTTTATATTGGCTCCCTATCAACTTTAGGATTCAATTTAAAGCTCTTGTAATCACATATAGAGCCCTGCATGGTCAGACACCTGTGTACATCTGCGATCTACTCCATCCCTACATTAGCAGCAGGTCACTTAGGTCTTACCAGAGCTTACTGGTTGTCCCGCGCTCTAGACTTAAAACCACAGGTGATCAAGCCTTTGAAATTGTGGCTCCTAAACTGTGGAACGCTCTTCCATTGGACTTAAGATCTGCGGATTCTGCTGCCACTTTCAAAAAGCAGCAAAAGACTCATTTGTTCAGACAGGCCTTTGTCTAGCCCGTGTATGTAATTCTGTGTGTTTTTATGTCTTATTGTTGTTGTTGTTTTTTTTACTGCACTTTCTGGTGTTATTTTACTCTTGTGAAGCACTTTGTGACTTTGCTCTGTGAAAGGTGCTATATAAATAAACTTTACTTACTTACTTACTTACTTACTTACTTACTACTACTACTAGTAGTAGTACTGCTACTACTACTAATAATAATAATAATAATAATAATAATAATAATAACAATAATAATAACGAATATCTAGGTGAAGTAATCACTGAAAACAATAAACTACTACATACTGGCCATCAATCTTGCAGCATTAAAATGGAATGAAACAAAAAACTTCCAAAAACACAAAGGTGAATAAAAAAAAGCTGAATAAAAAAAAGCTCTCTGTAATGTATTACATTAATGCTGTATAGCGATCCATATAGTTTTTTCCATCAGTATCTGTATTCATTCCAAGACATAAACATGTCAGCATGTCACATTACATGCAACATAATAATAGTAATATATTTTGTGACATTTTAGTAATTTTGATAATATTTTAGGTTATAAATAGTGTCCACATTTAGCCTGCTTTCTGGTCATTTTGGGATATTTTTTTTACCCAGCTTTTATTACACATTATCAGGCGATTCTTTATAAGTGATTTGGGGATTGTATGTTATATGAAATATTATCCATTTCCATTGAAACCATTGTTTGAAATCCCTCCTCTTACTCATCATTAGGTGCTGTCTCCTCTCCTGTCGTTGAGATTACCAAAGACAGCAGTGGAGTGGTTTTAGGGTGTGAATCTAAAGGCTGGTACCCAGAGCCTGAGGTGTTTTGGCTGGACGGTGAGGGAAACATCCTCTCTGCTGGACCTACAGAGACAGTCAGAGGTCCTGATGGCCTCTATACTGTCAGCAGCAGAGTGACTGTGGAGAAGACCGACACCAACAGGTTCACCTGTAGAGTTCAACAGCAGAACATCAACCAGACCAGGGAGACACACATTCACGTTCCAGGTAAAATATTTTCTAAAGTCATGATATGGACACTTTATTATCTTTAAACAGCTGAGGTCTAGTTTTATATAAATGCCACGCTGTTCTGTGTTTTATCATTTCAGATGTCCCATTTCCTGCTGCTGTTTATATCATCATTGTCTCGGCTGTTGTCTTCATATGTATTGTTGCAGTTGTCTTTGTTGTGTGGAGATGGAGAAGAAACAAAATCAGTAAGTCACAAATTATTTTTTTTTCATTAAAAAGGAGAAGTTAATCCCAGCTCTTTGACAGTTATAGTGATGTGAAGGATTTCATTCCAAAAACAATAAAAAATTAACCTAGTGTTTATTGTTTACTATTAAAAAAATACGTGTGATAGCATTATTGAAAATGGTAAGGCTGTGTAGAAAAAAAATTGAAAGTATTCCATGTTAAAGTTTATTCTCACACCATCAGTCACTTTGTCAGAAAGGGTGTTCCTTTTTTCAAATGGTTTAAGTCTCATTTTGAAATGAAATTTTCCATATGCTGTAATACCTTCCTATAAGGCAAGTAAATGTCTTATCTGCTGCTGTTATTTTAAAAATAGCTTCACCATCACATTCCTGTTGTGCTTCTGCAGCTGTCACACCTTTTATTTCAAAAGGCAACACTGCGTAAACACAACAGGTTTGAACGTCAGTTGACACTGTTTCCTGCTTCTATGTGCAACAGAGACCAAGATGCAACATGAGGGTGAAACTGAACAGAGAGGAGAGAAGAAGACCAAATCTATGAGCAACACAGAACTTCAGTTTCTGATGGAAGGACAAAGAGACGGCGAGCAGCTCACAGCAGGAGAGGCAATGAAGGATCTGGAAAAGGGAGAAGGAGAGAACATAACCAAATCTATGAGTAATGATACAGAACTTCAGTTTCTGATGGAAGGACAAACAGACGGCGAGCAGCTCATGGCAGAAAGAGAGGCAAAGTCCCATCTAGACAAGCGAGAAGGAGAGAAGACTATATCTATAAGTAACAAAACAGGACATCAGTTTCTGATGGAGGGAGAAAGACACCAAGAGCAGCTCACAGCAGAAGGAGAGGCAATGAAGGATCTGGAAAAGGGAGAAGGAGAGAACATAACCAAATCTATCAGTAACGAAACAGGATGTCAGTTTGTGATGGAGGGAGAAAGTCATCAAGAGCAGCTCGGGGCAGAAAGAGAGACAAAGACCCATCTAGACAAAGGAGAAGGAGAGAAGCTAGCCAAATCAATAAGTAATGAAACAGGACATCATATTCCAATTGAGGGAGAAAGACACCAAGAGCAGCTCGGGGCAGAAGGAGAGGCAATGAAGGATGTGGGAAAGAAAAAAGGAGATAAGAAGACCAAATCTATAAGTAACGAAAGAGGACGTCAGTTTCTGATGGAGGGAGAAAGACACCAAGAGCAGCTCATGAAAAAAAGAGAGGCAATGAAGGATGTGGAAAAGAGAGGAAAGAAAAAGACCAAATCTATAAGAAAAAAAACAGGACATCAGTTTCTGATGGAGGGAGAAAAACACCAAGAGCAGCTTGGGGCAGAAGGAGAGGCAACGAAGGATGTAGGAAAGAAAAAAGGAGAGAAGAATACCAAATTTATGAGTAATGAAACAGGACATCAGCTTCCAATGGAGGGAGAAAAACGCCAAGAGCAGCTGGGAGCAGAAGAAGAGGCAATGAAGGACCGGGAAAAGGGAGAAGGAGAGAAGACGACCAAATCTAGAAGTAATGGTGCAGAACTTCAGTTTATGGAAGGAGAAAGACACCAACAGAAGATCATGGCAGAAAGAGAGGCAAAGACCCATCTAGACAAAGCAGAAGGAGAGAAGCCAACCAAATCAATAATTAATGAAACAGGTCATCATATTCCAAATGAGGGAGAAGGACACCAAGAGCAACTCACAACAGAAGGAGAGACAATGAAGGATGTGGAAAAGGGAGAAGGAGAGAACATAACCAAATCTATGAGTAACGAAATAGGACGTCAGTTTCTGATGGAGGGAGAAAAACAGCAAGAGCAGCTTGGGGCAGAAGAAGAGGCAATGAAGGATCTGAATAAGGAAGAAGGAGATAAGAAGACCAAATCTATAAGTAACAAAACAGGATGTCAGTTTCTGATGGAGGGAGAAAGACACCAAGAGCAGGTCATGACAGAAGGAGAGGCAAAGTCACATCTAGACAAGCAAAAAGAAGAGAAAACCAAATCTATAAGTAACAAAACAGGACATCAGTTTCTGATGGAGGGAGAAAGACACCAAGAGCAGCTCACAGCAGGAGAGACAATGAAGGATCTGGAAAAGGGAGGAAACAAGATAACCGTATCTATAAGTAACGATAGAGAACATAATTTTCAGATGGAGGGAGAAAGACACCAAGAGCAGGTCATGACAGAAAGAGAGACAAAGACCCATCTAGACAAGGGAGAAGGAGAGAAGAAGACCAAATCAATAAGTAATGAAACAGGACATCAGTTTCGAAATGAGGGAGAACGACACCAAGAGCAACTCACGGCAGAAGGAGAGGCAATGAAGGATCTGAACAAGGAAGAAGGAGAGAAGAAGACCGAATCTATTAATAGCGACACAGAACTTGAAGTTATGTTGGAAGGAAAAAGAGACAGAGAACAGCTCATGAGAGAAAGAGAGGAAATGAGGGACCTGAAAAAGAAAAGGGCAAAATGTGAGGAAGAGCTACAGAAGAAAGAGAAAAAATGGAAACGCACAAAAGGATTGGCTACTAGATGGGTGGTAAGGAAGAGGGAATTGGAGAACCAGAAAAAGAGACTCAGATTGCAACTGGAGGAGGTAGAGAGACGGAGGGATGAGAACAAGAAGAAGCTTCAGTCAGTGGATAGAGAAATAACAGAGAGGGAGAGAGACAAGACAGACCTTGAAATACAGAAAGAAGCAGCAGAGAAAGATGAAGAAAAAAAGCGTCTATTAGAGGTCAAGAAGGATCTGGACAAGAGAAAGGCAGAACTTGAGAAACAGCTGCAGAAGACAGAGAAAGCACTGGAGAGGAGAGAGGGTGACATTACTGGAATGACAGAAAGGAAGAGGAAAGCAGAGAACGAGAAAGAGCGAATCAATGTGAAATTAGAGGAGACAGAGAAACAGAAGGATGAGAGAGAGAGGACAGAACTCAAAATACAGCAAGAAGCAGCAGGGAGAGAAAACCAAGAGCTCAGACAAAACAGAGAGTTTCAGGTAGAACAACTTCCCGAACCTATGGAGTGGCCCGAGACAAGCACAGAGCAGGTGGGGAAAATCCACATGGATATAAAAAACAGAAAAGTAGAAACAGAGAAACAGAGTGATGAGATGGAGTGGCAGCCTACAGAAATACAGAAAGAAGCAGCAGGGACAGAAAACCAAGCGGTCCCACAAGACAGAAAGCTTCAGGAAGAGCAAAAGGACGAACCTATGGAATCTTAGTAGACAAGCACAGAGCAGGTGGGGAAACACATCACATGGGTATAAAAAAAATGGTCACTGAAGGAAGAGCTGACATTTATGAATCTCAAAGCAAGAGGAGGAAGGGAGGTAAACAGAATTAGTGATAAATTTTCAGCCGCATATGGTTATCATACACAATGTTAATTGCTTCAGTTAATAATCATAGTATTTGTCAACATTAAGAACACAGAAATTAATTTCATTTACATCCACTGAGTTACCTATGACGCCCCCCAGGGGTCATCTGGTAGAACAAGATAATTGATTTGGAAATCTATACCCAATGGATTACTAAACTGCACCCTTGGATTAGGAATCTTTGCACCCAGATTCATAAACCATCGGCTCAAATTAGCAATTCATGCCCACTGGTTTGTAATCTGTACCCCTCAAATTAATAAATCTGTACCCTCTAATTAATAATCAGTGTCCTGGAGAAGTCTGCCGAGCTGAGAGAAGGACAATGTCAAAGAGGGAATTTGGGCTACATTTTAATAGTTTAACAGTTTAATAACATTCATAGATATATGTGTTAACATGCTATTTATATAAGCATGATTTATAGCGAGTAAAAAGCTTTCACATATATCAGCAGATCAGCAGAGTTCAGTTTTTTCTATAAAGATGACCAACAACAGTTTTTACAAGTTTGTTGCTAAAGTCTTTCTAGCTGCTGTGTGAAGTTAATACTGCGCTGATTTAGAGGAACTGAAGGGGGAAAAAATGACATTCAGCAGCTCAGTATGTTGATTTAAGATGAAAGAAAGAAGCTGCAAATAAAATATCATTTACAATCCCGATTTTTGATGCCAATTGCTTTGTGACATTTTGTTTTATCAGGATATTTATATTTTTGTATTTTTTTCTACCGCATTTTATTGTGTTGCTAAGTCTTGCCTGTTTTGAATGTGTTGTAATATTGTGATATTTAACCTTTGCATTATTCCCTAGTGAGAATTCACATAAGGCTCTCCTTCAGTTCATCACACCTGTACAATGTGACAGGTGACTTACTATTATTTTGTGCGTGAATAAATAAATCCAACATTGGTATCATTTTAAATAAAAAAAAGATGGATAAATAAACCTTCATCATGTCTGTCTTAAAATCTTTTCTCCAGACCATTTAAACAAATACGCTACAATCCTATAACGGCATATAGATGTTTCCACCAGAGTTTTTTCCCTGGTGGGGCGGACCGTAGGACACTAAAACTCTCCATTGAAACCATAATGAAATGTTTTGGATGTCAGCTTTTATTCAGTGGCAGAGGAAACAGTATTTTATAGACCAGTTTATCTATTCTCTCTAAGAACCAAGTTTTTTTTTTACATTTTAAGCATTTCTGCAGCCTCTCTGCAGGAAGTTAACCTGCAACAGCCCATGTATTGCTTGTTCCTTCCCATAATGCTGTTTGTCCTGCCATGTCAGGGTCTAGCTGCAGAAAACGAGATCACAGTTTCAGCAGTTTAGTCCTGGGTAAGTGAGGGCTGAACTGTAACAGACCTGTCAATGCTAAAACAAACCCATAGACTCTATTCAGAGAGGTGTAGAGATGCTGTGGTTATTCTGCAGAGGGCTTGTAATGGTTATATATACACTTTCCATCTGTATGTGAGTGTATTGTAAGTATATAAACACTTGTGATCTGAAAAAACAAACAGCATCGCAGTTTAGACTGTGTGGTTTGAAAACACTACAAATGTCTTTATCTGACTTCACCCATGATAATCTTCAGTTCTTGATATAGGCACAGAACATGACAAACCTGCTTCTGAAAATGTTACAAATTATGCTTTTGTTTGTACACTTTTTAGTTACATTGTCTTGTTACAACGTTGTAAGTACATTATGTATTAGGGAGATGTTCATCAAGTACCTACACAATAATATTGTGTACTAAGGCCATTGTAAAGTGTTACCCTTTCATTTTATAAGGTTGAGCGTAAAGCTCGAAAACAGAAAAATATAGAAATATTTAAATGTTGCAAATGTAATCTACACTAAAAGAGTGGCAGGTTTAAGTGTTGAAGTGAACATATTTTCGACAACTATAATGTAATTATTTGAGTTGGCTAAAATTATAGGTAATTTTAATTGGACAATAAGTGACTGAATTTAATTAATACGCCATGACTAAAATATGAATAAATCTAAAGGCTATTTTTGTCAAAAGACTTTGACTACATTTAAAACTGCTGTGAAAATTATCTCAGTTCTGGTCCCAAAATCACCTCACTTCTATCTTCTTGTTAAGGAAAAGTCAGTTGAAAACTAAATTCATTCCATTCAGTCTGAATATCAGGCAAGAAGAAAACAGCTGCTGAGACAGATAATTAAATTTCAATTCAAATCAAACTTTATTGTCCTGTGAGGGAAATTTGGATTGAGGACAAGTTGCATGCACAATCTTTTCTGGTGCAAGGAATAAAATCCACTGAAATTGCTTGTCATTTAAAAAAAAAAGTAGATTCCAGTATAATCACCTCTGCTTACTTTACTGTCAGCATTTAGTCGTTGGACCTTTCTCAAGACAAAGTACAATGTGAACACATAACATAAAATAATAATGAACCACCCCCTTCTGTCTCCTCTCTCTCTCCCTCTCTCTCTCTCTCTCTCTCTCTCTCTCTCTCTCTCTCTCTCTCTCACACACACACACACACACACTCACTCACCTTAGAAAGGGTTGATAGATGTTATCAGCATGAATAAAAGGTCCTACTCTGCCCCCTGCAGTAAATCAGCCGACCTATCTCCTATCTCATCGACACTTCCTTTTCCAGAGACATGCTGTTATCGCTCACACTTCAGGAACTTTAGATTTTATTGCTTCTGTAGTATTTTATAATAGTTGTTACTTTTACAACCGGTGACAGTCCAAAGTTCAAGTTTAGCTTTTGATTAAGCAGCTCACACACAAAGACGTTGAGAGTAAATTAAAATTATGTAACCTCAATGATGCAGAACAGTGTTAATCTAAGCTATATGGAAACAGACACACTCACACACACACACACACACGGTATATATACATATATACTTCACATGACATATTTCTTCACCTCAGTTTTCCTGGAGGTGGATAAAATAATTTAATCTGGGTTTAGGTTTTAGTGTCCCATGATGGTCTTCTCCACCCTGACAAGAAGAACACTCTGGGGGAAACAGTGAATATTTGTAATTTTGGGTAAGAAAATGATCAAATGTAAAGTTAATGGGAATAGGTTAAGAGCACAATTTCAATATTGTTAAAATGGACTAAACTCTAATATACATGCACACTCACAGCATGGTTATTGTGCAGATAGACAGTAAAGGCACATTGCCGCCCAGTACATGTGACCAGGAATAGTCCACTGTTATTTGTTCGTTTTATTTGTGGACTTTGGACATGTGATCTACTTTCCTCTGAGGTGAGGTGACTGTATCATACAACAGGTGCGTAAGCTTTTTAAAATTAAATTCTTATTCTAGTGATGCTTTTTCTAACTTTTAATTAAATGAAATACACCATCGTCTATTTTTAGAATAAAAGCAGGTCTGCCGTCACAGCTGGATGTTTCCTTACAACAACCACTGTTTTTCACATGTAGGAGTCACTTATTTCACTCAGAGTTTTATACGAAATGTAATATGAAATGTAATAAGTTCATAATGTAAAATTTCAGCTACACTTCACTGACTTTTGCAAACAACTTACAGGTTATTTTGAGCGTTTACACCTTTGTTTAAGCCGTATGTTTCACAGCGTCAAACTATTATTTACTGAAGAGATTGAACTTGCATTGTAACTTAAAAACGGTGGGTTATGATTAGTGTAATATCTTAAAAAACCTGACAACTTCAAAACATTTCAAAGTCACAAGTAACTATTTTATTTGCCGACAAATGAAAGTGAAACTGTTCTCAAACACCATAATTAGACCTATATCGATGCACAATGAAGGGCAAACACACAGATGATGATTGTTTTTTTTATTGAAAATGTAAAAAATTTAAAGGTTTTGAAACAGGTCAACCAAGGGTCGGTTGAATTCACACTCCAAGCATAAAATAATCTTTAAATTAATGTATCCTACATGAACATGGACGTGAAAATTAAGCACCAACCAGCAGGGGGCGCTGTTGAGCAGATCCCTGTTACATTATTCAACATGGTGGATGCATTGTATGTTAAAGATTGTTGTTTTTAAGTTGACAAACATACATGGATAAACTGTAACCACTAAAATAACTACTCTCTCACCTGTTCTTACCTGTAACTACATTTAATTTATCAAAACCAAGAGTTTCAAGAGTTTCATTGCAATATGAGAAGACCATCATGTTCTCAAAAAAAAAAAAAAAAAAATACAGAGTTGGCATATACAGACCTTAGAGTATTTTAAGGGTAAAATCATCTTCATTAATGGTACGTAAGAACATTAAAGTACTGATCTAACAGACTGATTGAAATGAAATAGAGATAATATTATAACCTCATATGATGCTGGAAAGTTCTTGAAGCATTATTATTATTATTATTACCACGCTTCTGCTTAAAATATGTCAAAATTGAGGAAATATTCAAGAGTTTGGCTGCATTTAAACCAACAGCTGGAATTTGACTTCATTACCTACTGATGTTTTAGTCGGGGGGAAAGTTCAGATATTAAAGTTAATCAGATCAATAATTGTAACAGTGAGATCTGACTCACATTGTTAAAAACAACCCAATTTGAGTTAACAGTGTAGATCCAGTCATTATTTAAGCAAACAAAAGGTTTTGCTCACATTGGCTGTTCAAATCTACTTGGCCTTATAAAGTCATTGATCGTTTCTATGTAATTGCATTCATTTGTGATTGATTTGATCATTGAATATGCTTATTCAGATTAATATAACATTCAGATTGATGTTAACATAAACAGGAACATAAACTCCTATTATGTCATCTGGCTGCTGCTTCAGTGTGACTAAACTCAAACAACCAGCGACTCATTTATCGCCTCTGCCATCAGATTGCTTCATTCGCACATGAAATGATGTCGTGCCTTCTGCCTGTATGAGAGATTCATATTTAGCTCTGATGAACAAGCTTCAACTGCACTGTATTGAGCTGTTGACTCTTTGGTCTTATCAACTGCTGCAGGTCTATATGTTCTGGCAGTTTGTTATGAACAATATTCTTTTATGTTATGTGTTTTTATTGTGTGTTTTAACTGTCAATCCTGTCCTCAACCCGAATTTTCCTCTCAGGACAATAAAGTTTGGTTTGAATTGAAATGTAATTGAATAATCTGTCTCAGCAGCTGTTCTTCTTCAGCCTCGACGTCCATCTTGGTTCACAGAGGAAAATGAAGTGGAGTCTGTGCAGCTGCTTTGGATTCTGTCTGTTTCTCCTCCACAGCCTCCCAGTTACCACAGGTAAACTGACCAGTAGACTGACAGGACCAGTTTGGCACATTGGTCACATTAACCAATATCTGATGAGAGGACTGGAACCAAAATCATCATTTTTACTGTAGAACAGTGGTTCTCAACCTGGGGTTCAGGACCCCCAGCTGTGACAGGCCTCTCGTGGCTTATTGCTGAAGAAACTGTCTTTATCTTTATCAGATGTTTCTGCTTCAAGAATTATAGATCATTTTGAGTCTCAGTTCAGTCTTAAATTAAGTTGGTGAAACCAGCTTTGGTATTAGGATTTTTGGGTCTCTCTATTTTCCAATACTTACCTCGCATCTTTCTTACTTGTAATAAAGACTAAAAAGGTAGTGGAAAGATGATTTCTTCTTCTTAGATTACATCACTGTGCTCCTGTTTGTTTTCATTTTTCCTTCTAGGGCAGGCTCAGGTGATTGGCTCACCTCAGCCAATAATAGCAGTAGCTGGTGATGATGTCATTCTACCATGCCAACTTGAACCTGCCATCAGTGCCGTTACCAGGACAGTGGAGTGGACCAGACCAGACCTGAACCCACAGTACATCCACGTTCACCAAAGTGGTCGACTGATAGTTCATGACCAAAATCCCTTGTATAAGTACAGGACAGTCCTGTTTCTGGATGAACTGAGGAACGGAAACGTCTCACTGAAACTCTTCAGAGTGAAACTCTCTGATGAAGGGAAATACAGATGCTTCATTCCCTCAATACGGAGTGAAGCTACCATCCAACTCACTGTTGGTAAGTCAGACAGTGTACAGTATGTTTTGAAAGATTTGTGTCACAGCAGCATCACTGTTTGAGAAATTGAATTGAACTAGCTTTAAATATACAATGGTATTTCTGATATAATACAATGCAATGCCTCTCTGAGTTGTTCCCCTGTTTCATAGAGAAAGATGCAGCAGTGCAGTTTGTGTTTGTGTGTGTGTGTGTGTGTGTGTGTGTGTGGGGGGGGGGGGGGGGGGGGGGGGGGGGGACACAGGCTGCTTCTTGCTGCCTGTGCCTGAGAGAGTTCTTACGGAGCCCCTCTGTGGTCACATGGTAGAAAAAAAAACTCGATTTGTAAACTGCGAACGGATTTCAAAACCGTGCCCTCGGATTCACAATCCGTTTGCAAGGATTTACACATCAATTTTTTTTCTTCTACCATGTGACCCCAGAGGGGCTCCGTAAGTTCTTCTTGAGTGCAGTAAATCTTAAAAGTGTTTCACAAGGATAAAAAGGATACAACATGGTTACATATGATTTTAGGTGCAGTTGTGCAGTCTTTGACCAAAGACCTGGATCATGGAGCTCAACAATAATGGAGTGGATCTGCAGTGAAGTTCTATTGAAATGTTGGTTATCGTGACAACAGTGTTAAAACCATTGTTTTAAATGTCTCCTCTTACTCAACATTAGGTGCTGTCTCCTCGCCTCTCATCATCTTAGTGGGCATTACCAAAGACAGCAGTTCAGTGGTTTTAGGGTGTGAATCTAAAGGCTGGTACCCAGAGCCTGAGGTGTTTTGGCTGGACGGTGAGGGAAACATCCTCTCTGCTGGACCTACAGAGACAGTCAGAGGTCCTGATGGCCTCTATACTGTCAGCAGCAGAGTGACTGTGGAGAAGACCGACACCAACAGGTTCACCTGTAGAGTTCAACAGCAGAACATCAACCAGACCAGGGAGACACACATTCACATTTCAGGTAAAAATGTGTTTTAAATTCATGATATGCACACTTTATTGATTTATAAGTATCGGACAGTTCTGTTTTTGGATGAACTGAGGAACGGCAAGGTCTCACTGAAACTCTGATGAAGGGAAATACAGATGCTTCATTCCTGCAATACAGAGTGAAGCTGCCATCCAACTCACTGTTATTAAGTCAGACAGCAGGCACGTGCGGGCGGGGGGGCGGGGGGGGGGGGGGGGGGGCTCTGGGTGCTTGGGCACCTGCCCTTTTTCCCTTAATGGAACAAAATGACTCTTCGAATATAAATGTATTATTTTATTTTAAGCATTTCCAGTACGAGTAAAATGAGATCATCTGCACAGTGCATTGCCCCTTTCTCTGTCCTTCTCACATGTGGACGTTTAGTTGCAGCCATTACTTAAAGCTACACTAAGCAATTTTTATTGACCACTAGAGGGTGACAGAAACCGCAACACAATCAGGGACTGTGTCGTAGTTGATGACGTGAAATAGCTACAGGCCGCCGCTGGCAAAACAGTAATGGCGTCTCCCGAAGCAACGAGCGGTAACGTTAACGTTAGTAGAGTAAACACAGCCATAAGTGCAGTTATTGCAGAAATAGACTCAATAACAACAATTAAACAAGAACAAGAGTACGTACTAGCGGAGTTTCTCGGCGGAAAAGACGTTCTCGCCGTTCTTCCGACTGGATTTGAATTTGGATTCACTGATTGGCTGAAGGAGTTTGTCTGTCAAGGCAAGTACTCCCGCCCACTGAAATCGATGTGGGCGGCTAGAAGTCCAGACTGATCCGTGGAGCGAAACAGAATGTGAGGTCATGTGATCAGGATGGTCTTACCAGGCTAGTGATTTCCTACAGAACCACAACATTAGTCTTAATCCACAGTCATGCTGGGATTTTCAGTGTTTCACAAGGATACAAGTGTAGGGAATGTCCTCCCCGAGGGTCAATATTAGTGTAAGGAATATGAGTCTTTTCACACAGTGGCACTGATTATGAAAAGTTATAACTTTTCATAAGGTGGTACAAATGATAAGATAAATATTCCTACAATGTCTAAAAATCTGTCTCATATCAGTCACTCATAAAGTTAACTATCAATTTGGAATATCAACTAACAATTGAATAATTATTATTGATATGTCAATATTAATAGTTCATCACAATTAAACTACAATATTATACCATTAGTTAACACTAAATTAATAATATTGATCATTTGCCAAAGGGTTGAAGGATAAGGTGAGGTCTTTAACAGCAGAGGTTGGTTCATTCATGCATTGTGTAATACAGACCCCTTTGGTATCAACACAATTTATTGAATACAGGTATTAAGAGTGTGTGTGTGTGTGTGTGTGTGTGTGTGTGTGTGTTTATTGTTTATTTGGATCCCCATTAGTTGTTACCAAGGCAACAGCTACTCTTCCTGGAGTCCACATTAAGAACATAAATGTATACACATGCTTTCACATACATGCATACATAAATACAATTACAGCAATAACACCCCCCCCCCCCCCCCCCACCACCACCACCCAACTTAAAACAGTATAAACATTACAAAAACCAAATACAATTTTAACAAAACCACAGGAAACTCTCTCTCTATAGGCTACATCTCTCTCTATATGTATACATATATATGCATACACACACACACCCATACATATACTTATATACACATACATGCATATGCATACATACTATATAACAAGCAATATCTATGACCATGTTTACCAAATGCTTTGAGGTACCAATTTAACAAATTTGACAAATTTAACAGAACCAAAGACAGAGAAAGTTGATTAGTTATTTTGCTGGCCTGTACCAAAGAATAACATCCTCAGATTTACTCGTTGCTTGAGTAATGAGTAGCCTATGGCAAACTACTTTTCAGGATGACTGAGGGATTGTACCTACACAAGACAGCTACATATCATATTAGGCACAGTGTTTGAGCCACAGATCTGGATTGTGGGGTTCAACAATAATGGAGTGGATCTGCAGTGAAATTGCATTGAAGTTTCTGTTATTGTGACAGCATAACATTGAAACCATTGTTTGAAATTTCTCCTCTTACTCATCATTAGGTGCTGTCTCCTCGCCTGTTGTTGTGATTACCAAAAACAACAGTGAAGTGGTTTTAGGGTGTGAATCTAAAGGCTGGTACCCAGAGCCTGAGGTGTTTTGGCTGGACGGTGAGGGAAACATCCTCTCTGCTGGACCTACAGAGACAGTCAGAGGTCCTGATGGCCTCTATACTGTCAGCAGCAGAGTGACTGTGGAGAAGACCGACACCAACAGGTTCACCTGTAGAGTTCAACAGCAGAACATCAACCAGACCAGGGAGACACACATTCACATTCCAGGTAAAAAAAAAAAATCAATGATATATGGACACTTTATTATCTTTAAACAGCTGAGGTCTAGTTTTATATAAATGCCATGCTGTTCTGTGTTTTATCATTTCAGATGTCCCATTTCCTGCTGCTGTTTATATCACCATTGTCTCGGCTGTTGTCTTCATGTGTATTGTTGCAGTTGTCTTTGTTGTGTGGAGATGGAGACGAAACAAAATCAGTAAGTCACAAATTATTATTTTTTTCATTAAAAAGGAGAAGTTAATCCCAGCTCTTTGACAGTTATAGTGATGTGAAGGATTTCATTCCAAAAACAATAAAAAAATGAACCCAGTGTTTATTGTTTACTATTAAAAAAATCCTTGTGATAGCATTATTGAAAATTGTAAGGTTATAGTGTAGAGAAAAAAATTAAAGTGTTCCATGTTAAAGTTTATTCTCACGCCATTAGTCACTTTGTCAGAAAGGGTGTTCCTTTTTTCAAATGGTTTAAGTCTCATTTTGAAATGAAATGTTCCATATGCTGTAATACCTTCCTATAAGGCAAGTAAATGTCTTATCTGCTGCTGTTATTTTAATGTAAAAGTAGCTTCACCATCACGTTTCTGTTGTGCTTCTGCTGCTGTCACACCTTTTATTTCAAAAGGCAACACTGCGTAAACACAACAGGTTTGAACGTCAGTTGACAGTTTCCGCTTCTATGTGCAACAGAGACCAAGATGCAACATGAGGGTGAAACTGAACAGAGAGGAGAGAAGAAGACCAAATCCATGAGCAACAACACAGAACTTCAGTTTCTGATGGAAGGACAAAGAGACGGCGAGCAGCTCACAGCAGGAGAGGCAATGAAGGATCTGGAAAAGGGAGAAGGAGAGAACATAACCAAATCTATGAGTAATGATACAGAACTTCAGTTTCTGATGGAAGGACAAACAGATGGCGAGCAGCTCATGGCAGAAAGAGAGGCAAAGACACATCTAGACAAGCGAGAAGAAGAGAAGACTATATCTATAAGTAACAAAACAGGACATCAGTTTCTGATGGAGGGAGAAAGACACCAAGAGCAGCTCACAGCAGAAAGAGAGACAAAGACCCATCTAGACAAAGGAGAAGGAGAGAAGCTAACCAAATCAATAAGTAATGAAACAGGACATAATATTCCAATTGAGGGAGAAAGACACCAAGAGCAACTCATGAAAAAAAGAGAGGCAATGAAGGATGTGGAAAAGAGAGGGAAGAAGAAGACTGAATTTATAAGAAAAAAAACAGGACCTCAGTTTCTGATGGAGGGAGAAAGACACCAAGAGCAGCTCGGGGCAGAAGGAGAGGCAACGAAGGATATGGAAAAGGGAGAAGGAGATAAGAAGACCAAATCTATAAGTAACGAAAGAGGACATAATATTCCAATTGAGGGAGAAAGACACCAAGAGCAACTCATGAAAAAAAGAGAGGCAATGAAGGATGTGGAAAAGAGAGGAAAGAAGACCAAATCTATAAGAAACGAAACAGGATGTCAGTTTCTGATGGAGGGAGAAAAACACCAAGAGCAGCTCACGGCAGAAGGAGAGGCAATGAAGGATCTGAACAAGGAAGAAGGAGAGAAGAAGACCAAATCTATAAATAGCTACACAGAACTTGAAGTTCTGTTGGAAGGAGAAAGAGACAGAGAACAGCTCATGACAGAAAGAGAGGAAATGAGGGATCTGAAAAAGAAAAGGGCAAAATGTGAGGAAGAGCTACAGAAGAAAGAAAACAAATGGAAACAAATTGGCACAAAAGGATTGGCTACTAGATGGATGGTAAGGAAGAGGGAATTGGAGAACCAGAGAAAGAGACTCAGATTGCAACTACAGGAGGTAGAGAGACAGAGGGATGAGAACGAGAGGAAGCTTCAGTCAGTGGATAGAGAAATAACAGAGAGGGAGAGAGACAAGACAGAGCTTGAAATACAGAAAGAAGCAGCAGAGAAAGATGAAGAAAAAAAGCGTCTATTAGAGGTCAAGAAGGATCTGGACAAGAGAAAGGCAGAACTTGAGAAACAGCTGCAGAAGACAGAGAAAGCACTGGAGATGAGAGAGGGTGAAATTACTAGAATGATAGAAAGGAAGAGGAAAGCAGAGAACGAGAAAGAGCGAATCAATGTGAAATTAGAGGAGACAGAGAAACAGAAGGACGAGAGAGAGAGGACAGAACTCAAAATACAGCAAGAAGCAGCATGGAGGGAAAACCAAGAGCTCAGACAAAACAGAGAGTTTCAGGAAGAACAACTTCATGAACCTATGGACTGTCAGGACACAAGCACAGAGCAGGTGGGGAAAATCCACATGGATATAAAAAACAGAAAAGTAGAAACAGAGAAACAGATGTATGAGATGGACTGGTGGACAGATGTCAGAATACAGAAAGAAGCAGCAGGGATAGAAAACCAAGAGGTCCCACAAGACAGAAAGCTTCAGGAAGAGCAAAAGGACGAAGATATGGACTGTGAGTAGACAAGCACAGAACAGGTGGGGAAACACATCACATGGGTATAAAAAACAGAAAAGTACGGTGTCAGGAAGAGCTACGGGAGAAAGACAAGGTCATTGAAAGGAAGAGTAAAACAGAACGAGAAGGAGCAAATCAATGTGAAATCAAGAGAAAACCAAGAGGTCCCACAAGCCAGAAAGCTTCAGGAAGAGCAACAGCACAAACCTATGGACTGTCAGGATGGAAGCACAAAGAGAAAAGCCGAGTGTGAGGAAAAGCTACAGGAGGAAGATATGGTCACTGAAGGAAGAGCTGACATTTATGAACCTCAAAGCAAGAGGAGGAAGGTGGAGGTAAACAGAATTAGTGATACATTATTAGTCGCATATGGTTATCATACACAATGTTAATTGCTTCAGTTAATAATCATAGTATTTGTCAACATTAAGAACACAGAAATTAATTTCATTTACATCCACTGAGTTACCTATGACGCCCCCCAGGGGTCATCTGGTAGAACAAGATAATTGATTTGGAAATCTATACCTGTGGATCTGCACCCTTGGATTAGGAATCTGTGCACCCATATTCATAAACCATCAACTCAAATTAGCAATTCATGCCCACGGGTTTGTAATCTGTACCCGCAAATTAATAAATCTGTACCCTCTAATTAATAATCAGTGTCCTGGACAAGTCTGCCGAGCTGAGTGAGAGAGCTGAGAGAAGGACAACGTCAAAGAGGGAATTTGGGCTACATTTTAATAGTTTAACAACAGTTTAATAACATTCATAGATATATGTGTTAACATGCTTTTTCTATAAGCATGATTTATAGCGAGTACATAGCTTTCATAATGTCACTAAATTTTACAGTAATTTGAGAATAAGACTATATCCGCACATCAGATCATAAATTAGAGTTACACGTGTGATCAATCAATGGGCTATTATAGCTCATATAGGTCTAGCGGTGCGTAATGGCTGTGTGTAATGATACAATGGCTGTCAAAACCATTTGCTGTGGCTAAAACTACAATATTTTCACAGATTTTTCATCTTAATTAGCAATAATACAATTTCTATTTGAATGAGGCCAAATGTATAAAGAATCCACCATGTATTAACATACATTACAGCTTGGTTTGTGAAAGCATGGTTACAGAATCAACCTGTGTCTGTGTGCAGATCAGCAGAGTTCAGTTTTTTCTATAAAGATGACCAACAACAGTTTTTACAAGTTTGTTGCTAAAGTCTTTCTAGCTGCTGTGAGAAGTTAATACTGCACTGATTTAGAGGAACTGAAGGGGGAAAAAATGACATTCAGCAGCTCAGTATGTTGATTTAAGATGAAAGAAAGAAGCTGCAAATAAAATACCATTTACAATCCCGATTTTTGCTAATTGCTTTGTGACATTTTGTTTTATCAGGATATTTATAATTTTGTATTTTTTTCTATCATAATTGATTGTGTTGCTAAGTCTTGCCTGTTTTTAATGTGTTGTAATATTGTGATATTTAACCTTTGCATTATTCCCTAGTGAGAATTCACATAAGGCTCTCCTTCAGTTAATCACACCTGTACAATGTGACAGGTGACTTACTATTATTTTGTGTGTGAATAAATAAATCCAACATTGGGATCATTGTAAATAAAAAAAGGATAGATGAATAAACCTTCATCGTGTCGGTCTTAAAATCTTTTCTCCAGACCATTTAAACCAGCAAATATGCTACAATCCTATATGTTTCCACCAGAGTTTTTTCCCTGGTGGGGCGGACAGTAGGACACTAAAACTCTCCATTGAAACCATAATGAATTTTTTTGGATGTCAGCTTTTATTCAGTGGTAGAGGAAACAGTAGCTTATGATCTCTAATAACCACATTGTTGACATTTTAACCATTTCTTTAACCTCTCTGCAGGAAGTTCATCTGCAACAACCCATGTATTCCTTGATCCATCCCATAATGTCCTGACATGTCAGGGTCTAGCTGCAGAAAACATATAATAGATCACAGTTTCAGCAGTTTGCTTTAGTCCTGGCTAAGTGAGGGCTGAATTGTAGACTTGTCAACGCTGAAACAAACCCACAGACTCTATTCAGAGAGGTGTAGAGATGCTGTGGTTATTCTGCAGAGGGCTTGTCATGGTTATATATGCACTATGGTCTGTGAGTGTATTGTAAATATATTAACATGTGTTCTTAAAAACTCAGCCTCAGTTTAGAGACGGTGTGGTTTGAAAACATTACAAATGTCTTTATCTAACTTCACTTATGAGAATCTTCCATTCTCGATATAGTCACTGTACGTGACAAACCTGCTTAGCCTCTTATAAAAATTTGCATATTACACTTTTGTTTACACTTTGAAGTTACATAGTGTTGTTACAATATTGTAAGTACATTATGTGTTAAGGAGATTTTCATCAAGTACCTATAAAATAATATTGTGTACTTGACAGATTAATACACTGGAGTAAGGTCATTGTAAGTGTTACCCTTTCATTTTATAAGGTTGAGTGTAAAGTTAAAAAACAGAAAAACAGCGAAATATTTAAATGTTGCAAATGTAATCTACACTAAAAGAGTAGTACTATGTTGTTGTTTTTTTTTCCAGTTCTAAGGTTTAAGTGTTTAAGTGGACATATTTTCAACAACTATAATATAATTATTTGAATTGACAAAAATTATAGGTCATTTTAGTCAGACAATAATTGACTGAATTTAATCAATATACCATGACTAAAATATGATTAAATCTAAAGGCTATATTTACCTTTATCAACTACATTTAAAACTGCTGTGAAAATTATCTCAGTTCTGGTCCCAAAATCACTTCACTTCTATGTTCTTGTTAAGGAGAAGTCATTGTTTGAAAGCACAAAACGTACTGACATGCAGTTGTTTGAACATGTACAAAAATTTGACATCAATCCAAATTTATATAAGGCTTCAAAAAATAAAACAAAACACCAAAACATTATAACATGAACATAAAAAAAAGTATGGTGAGGGTTAACAGGGTCAGGATGTCTGACTGTGTAATGAACCAGGTTACATGACTTCCTCCATTATGACGTCATCACAGCTTCTCTTCTTTTCAGCACACTGAGCTGCAGAAACACAAATATAAACTTATCTAAAATATTGGATTATTTTGCCATTTGCCAAAAGCTGATCAAGGTGCTAGCTAATGGATATATTAGAAATACTGCTCAGCTTTTTTATTACATTTATAGACCTCTGACACTTTACCACAGAATCTTCTTCAGATTAACCCTTAAGAGGAAGAACTTCTGAGCTCAGACATTGGTGACGAATGAATTTCGAGTACGTTGAAAGATTGTGTAGTTTTCCTTTCATTTTTACCCAATTAACCACCCATCAAGTACAGGCATCTTTGTTTATCTCATTCAGTGCTTTCACAGTTTTCATATGAACAATAATTGACTTACCTCTGTTCCTGTCTCTATATATGAGTCCCAGTACGATGGTTGACAGCAGGTAAGGAGTTCCCACTACTAGATGACACATCAGTCTGGAGACAGACAGGAGGGGAGCTGGAGCTGTGGAGAGAAATTAAGCAAATTGTTACCAAATCACAGAGAGAACAGACAGTTTGACCGTTATGGAATCATGGATTCCACATAAAAAAAACAGTACAAGTTAAAGAACAACTTCTTCAAGCATCGGACTCTGACAAGGATGCCCCCTGTCCCCTCTCCTGTTTGTGAGGGATTCATGGACAGGACATCAAGAAACAGCCAAGGTCTGGAGAGTGTCTGATTTGGTGACATTAGGGTAGCTGTTGTTTGTAGATGATCAACATATCAATCAACATATCCAAGTGCCTGAAATGAGGTTTCTCTGCAGGCTGGATGGCATCACTCTTCATGACAGGGTGAAGAGTTCAACGATCTGACCTTGCTATCAAATTGCTGCTCCTTCACATTGAGAAGTTGAGCCTTCCTTTGTAAGTGTGGCCTACCCACTGCGTCACCCAGCTGCCCTTACAGTACAAATCAACCTCCCACATTTGGAACATTTCCTCACCTCTCACAAGAAGCCAACTCGCTGGTGATTGCCCAAGCTCAGAGATGAGGCACATGTAGAGACCTTCATCAGACTTGGACACTGCAGGGATGGTCATCTCTCCTGTGACCGCTGCCCCGATAGGTGATCTGTCTTTGATAAAGATGCTGGCTCGCAAGTTTGAAGAGTTGCTTTGAGCTGTACAGCGCAGAGTCACAGCATCTCCCACCATCACAGGTAACACAGGGCTCTCAAGGATCACAGCAACTTCTTCACAACACAAGAGAGTAAGGATTATTAAAAGTTATTAGAAGTTATGGTTTTGATTGTGTTGAAAGAAAATACAGGACATGTTATGCCGTGATCACATAAGACAGTTTTTTGAACATGTGCCTTTTTTTCAGTTGCCATTATTATTACAGATGTAGCCACTTTTTTCTGCAGGAAAAAATCGTTAAGGGAGACTTCTACAAGTGCTCACACTATGAAATTATTTTCTTGGCAATTATTGGCAGCTGCTGTGTCTTGCTCAAGGACACTTCAGCAGGGCCGGTGTTTGCCAACATTGGGGTTTGATCCTGGGTTCTCCGGTTGAAAGACAGTCAAAACACCAGGCCTCCCTGCCTCCTTCAACAAACTTACCGGTGACTGTGATGTTGGCAGCCATACTTCTCTCTCCAGATCTGGACTCACACCAGTACACTCCACTGTTCCACTGGTACGCCTCGTTGATGACGCAGGACGATGTGTTCAGAAAGCCCCAGTCACCTCCACACTCCACAACTCCTCTGACTGTTTTTGCCTTCACTCTCCATCCAGTGGACTTCCCGTTCTCCTCACAACTCAGAAAAACAGACTCGTATCTAAAGAACTGAGATCTGTTGGGAATGACTGTCAGAGAGGCTGGAGAGGAGCGAGCGAGCGAGAGAGAGAGAGAGAGAGAGAGAGAGAGAGGGGCAGTAGGGTTGTGAAGCACAAAATATAATAAAAACTACTGGTTTTCTCAAAATATCAGATAACTGTGAAACATGTTAAACAAGGAAACTGAAAGTTCTTACCATTCGCATGCCTTGTATAGGTGCATGAGTTAAACACTAACGGGTGAGAGTAGTATGGGAAATATTATATTAAAACAACTTAAGAGCAAATAAGATTACCAGACTTGAATGTTTGAATTTTTGATGTTGAACTTTGAATGTCTTTTTGTTCTAAAAGCTAATTTAGCAGCTAAGAAATTAAATTCTCTAGTGAAATTCCTGCATCCAGTTGTCACTCTAGCCATTTGATGAATAAGTCAGCTTACGTAATGTGATGCTTATGATCAAATTATTAAAAAGTAAATTATTACTCACAGAGTATGAGGAGGAGAACTGTGAACTCCATCCTGTCTCAATACTGACTGACTGTCCAACCAGCAGACAGATAGATATATAAAGATATCAGTGATGGGTAATAATAACTAACATGTGGCCTCATAGGCCCCTACACTTCCTGAGAGAGAGAGAGAGAGAGAGAGACACACACAGAGAGAGAGAGAGAGAGAGAGAGAGAGAGAGACTAACCTCAACCTTTAAACATATGAACAAAATAACTGTAGCAGCTGGTTGATGGATGCATCAGTGCAATTAAATATTTCTACCTGTTAGTAATATAAGATCAGTAAGCAAATGTTGGCCACTGAGTTTATGGCCTATTTGCTTATAAAGTCATAAAGTGGGCTGGACTTTGACTCTGAAAAAAAGAGAGGAACAGTCTTCCTTCAAGGTAAGCTAAAATTAAATTCCTATTGAATCAGGGCCTGACACAGTCTGATTGAAATGAAATAATGAGAATATTATAACCACATATGATGCTGGAAAGTTCTTGAAGCATGCTTTTATTACCTCTGCTTTTTAGTAAGGACTAACAATTTCATGGGATTTTATTCCTTGCACAAAAGAGAATGCAGTGGTGTGCATGCTATTTCCATTTGTTTTAACTGTAACTGAAATTAAATTGAATTATCTGCCTTAGCAGCCTGATTTCTTCAGCCTCGGTGTCCATCTTGGTTCATAGAGGGAAATTAAGTCTTCCTCTGTGAGTCTGTGCAGCAGCTTTGGATTCTGTCTGTTTCTCCTCCACAGCCTCCCAGTTACCACAGGTAAACTGACCAGTAGACTGAAGCTAGATCCAAGTTTTGAAAATGCTGTGTCCAATTCCTGCATTTGTGCTAATTTCATTAAACGTATTTAAAATAAGCTTGTGTATGGGGGAGTGGTGGTGATAGTGTCTCTTCTTACTGTTATCTCATCAATAAAGATGACTTTTGTATACTTAATTCGATTTGTTTCTTTATTTTTTGGTTTAAGTTGTAATATATTTTTATAAGAGGTTAAACACGTCTGTCATGTACTGTGACTATTTCAAGAAAAGAAGATTCTCAGAAGTGAAGTCAGATATGGACATTTGTAGTGTTTTCAAACCACATCGTCTCTAAACTGCAGCAAGAATATACTGACAATCTATTCACAGACTAAATTAAGTGTATACTGTATATAAACATGACAAGCCCTCTGCAGAATAACCACAGCATCTCTCCATCTCTCTGAATAGAGTCTGTGGGTTTGTTTTAGTGCTGACAAGTCTGTTACAATTCAACCCACACTTACCCAGGACAAAGGCCAACTTCATTGTTTCTGACGCTAATAAACTCTCTTAAATGTTTTCTGCACCTAGAACCTGACATGTAAGGAAAAATTACATTATGGGCAAGATCCAGCAATACAGGGATCGCTGCAAATTAACTTTCTACAGAGAGGCTGCAGAAATGTCTAAAATGTCAACAATGTCTGAAGAAAAGTTTCAGGACAGACATCATGATGAAGGTTTATTAATTTACAATTATTATTTACACCATTGCATTCACACACAGACAAACACACACACACACACACACAAACAATAATATGAAGTCACCTGATGTCACATTGAAAAAAAAAAAACAGAATACCACAAACATTAATTAGCACAATATCACAATACATTCAAAACAGGCAACACTAAACAACACAATCAATCGTGATAGAATACAAATATCCTTGAATAAAAAGCATCATTAATTTTAACTACTGGGATAAAAAAATGGGATTGTAAATGGTATTCTTATTTGCAGTTTTATGTTATGATTTGATCTCTCTTCCGTTGCTGTGATTTTTGCTTCTTGTATATGAAATCAACATAAAACAGTCGCAGCAGCTGGAAAGTCTTTAGCAACAGACTTGTAAAAACTGTTGTTGGTCAGCTCTCCTGTTGGATCAGTCCTGATGAAGGATCCATCTTTATAGAAAACACTGAACCTGCTGATCTGCACACAGACACTGACAGAAGCTAACAGCTATGCTAACTGCTACACTGGAGCTCTGAATGTTTCCTGCTAGTGTGTTGATGTTTAGTCTGCTGTCTTACAGTTGGTCTTGTCTCCACTACATGTGAGCTCCTGTTATGTTTTGTCCTGCAGTGTCAGTCCTGTATTGTGTGACTGTCTTGTAATCTGTCAGCAGCAGTTAACCAGCTCAAACTCTTTGTCCACCTGTTGGACTTGGTGGATAAAAGTTATTCTGATTCTGAAATCAACATGAAACATGAAATTAACATCAATCTTCCTTATTTACATCCCATTATAGAAGTTTGTGTAGCAGAGAGAGAACTGAAACATAAACACTGCAGGGCTGACCTGAAATTCAAACTTTAGGATGTATGAGCAACCTGCTCAACTCATTTTCACTTTCTGATATGTTAATGTGTGAATTAGTGTGACTTCCCCCTTCTCTCTCTCTCTCTCTCTCTCTCTCTCTGCTCTGTCCTTTTTCATTCTGGCCTCTCCCTCCTCTTTCTTCTCTAAGTAGTGTCAGCTTGTCCTTCAACATCCTTATCTTTCTCCTGTAGCTCTTCCTGACTCTCTGCTTCTCTCTCTGTTATTTCTCTACTGACTGACTGAAGCTTCCTCTCAATCTCATCCCTCTGTTTCTCTGTCTCCTTCAATTCCACATTGATTTGCTCCTTCTCGTTCTCTGCTTTACTCTTCTTCTCTGTCATTCTAGGAATTTCACTATTTCTGTCCGCCAGTTCATTCTCTGTGCTCCGTAGCTGTTCATCAAGTTCTGACTTTCTTGTCTCCAGATCCTTTTTCTTGGCCATTACCTGTTCCCTTTCCTCCCTTCTTAGGTGCAAAAAAAATGACCGGAGCTTCTTCTCCTCCTCCTCTCTCTGTGTCTCTACCTCCTTCAGTTGCAATTTGAGTTTCTTTCTCAGGTCCTCCAGTTCCGTCTTCCTTCCCATCAATCGAGCAACCTCCTCTTCTGTGTTTTTCCGTTTGACCTCTTTCTTCTGCAGCTCTTCCTCAAGTTTTGTCTTTTTCTTGTCCAAATCCTTCATTGCCTCTCTTTCTGCTGTAAGCTCTTCTCTGTCTTTTTCTCCTTCCATCAGAACTTGAAGTTCTGTGTCATTATTTATAGATTCAGTCTTCTTCTCTCCTTCCCTCTGTTCAGTTTCGTCCTCATGGTGCATCTTGGTCTCTGTGTGCAAATAGAGGCAAGAAACATCGTTGAAGTTGAAGTTAAAATTTGCTGTGTTTATGCAGTGTTGCCTTTTGTGTGAAATTTAATAAAACTGCTTCAGAAGCAACAGGAATGAGATTGTGAAGCTAAAGTGAGTTTTATACTAAAATGACTGCAGAGAAGAAGACTGCAGAGAAGACATTTACTTCCCTTATTGAAAAGTATTACAGTATATGAAGCATTTCAGGGTTTGAAATAAAAAAAAATTATTTCAAAATGACTAGACTGTGTATGTACGGGTAATTGGAGTCACTCCACTCCACAAACCCTGACCCTGATGGCCATAATGTCTGTAACCATATAACATTTACTTCGGACCAACCTTCGCCTGTGTTTTCAGTTTACTTGACACCATAACCAAAGGTGTCAATTTATCCGTAACATCTTTTTAAACCGCCACCAACCATTGTATTTACTTTTTCCACTGCACAAATGCGACCGCAAGATGTGGATTGCCTCAAAACGGCAGAACTGGCTGATCTCACAGAATGACTTGTTAGCAGCAAATTATGCGTTGGTGGAACGTAAAGTGTTAAATTTATGTGTTCCCAGCACGAAACGATTACGTGAAAGAGACACGACTATAAACAGGAAGTAGTGTCACATTGAAGTAGCTCAGTTGCCAGTAAGGGCCGTATGCGGTTGCTTTCGCTGTCAGCGACCGGGGTTTACTTCCCAGCTTTTTTAAAGGACATTTCAACCGTAAGTCACATTTTAATTTTTAATGAACGTTTTTCTTGTTTAACCATGACCAAACCATTTCCCTGACCTTAACCAAGTTGTTTTATTGCCTAACCACTACCCTTAACCAAACTCGTTTTACTTGCCTAAATTTAACCAAAGTTGTTTTACTTGCTTAAACTTAACCGTTAACCAACCTTTGGGAGATAGGCTAGTTCAATTAATGGCGGAGGAACGTATTTAAATTTGTGGTAGAGTTAGAGTTTGTGTTCATTTCACGTATTTGCGTGTGATCATGTTGCAGAAGAACTGGCAGGAACGACTGCAATGTTGAAGAAACAGGCTGGGTATTGGAGTGTCTCAACAACACTTCCATCTCTTTCAAATTAACAACAATAATGTTATGTAATGTAACAAGTGTTGCGGCTATAGAAATAGAAGGATCTGTTAAAAGAATACAAAAAACCTACCAGCCACGGCAGCGGGTGACTTGACGATTTTAATTATATTTCAGACCATTAGATAATGAGACATAAACTATTACAAAAATGAAACCCCTTTTCTGACAAACTGACTGATGGCATGAGAGTAAAGTTCGGAAGAGAAGGAAAAACGCACACCTATGTGGTTGAGGTGCTGGCTTACTAGCAGGTCATAGACGTCGAAAAGAAAAGAAAGAGAAAGAGTAAAGTTCAACATGGAATACTATTCTTTTTTCTCTACACTATAACCTTATAAAATAGAAAGAAAGTAGAAGAAAAATAAATGTGTGACTGACTGATTTTGTTTCGTCTCCATCTCCACACAACAAAGACAACTGCAACAATACACATGAAGACAACAGCCAAGACAATGTTGATGTGTCCAGCAGCAGGAACTGTGAAGAAATCATCTGAAATGATAAAACACAGAACAGCATGGCATTTATAAAGAACTAGACATCAGCTGTTTAAAGCTAATAAAGTGTCCATATCATGAATTTAGAAAACATTTTTACCTGGAACATGAATGTGTGTCTCCCTGGTCTGGTTGATGTTCTGCTGTTGAACTCTACAGGTGAACCTGTTGGTGTCGGTCTTCTCCACAGTCACTCTGCTGCTGACAGTATAGAGGCCATCAGGACCTCTGACTGTCTCTGTAGGTCCAGCAGAGAGGATGTTTCCCTCACCGTCCAGCCAAAACACCTCAGGCTCTGGGTACCAGCCTTTAGATTCACACCCTAAAACCACTCCACTGCTGTTTTTGGTAATCTCAATGACAGGAGAGGAGAAAGCACCTAATGTTGAGTAAGAGGAGAAATTACAAACAATGGTTTCATTGTAGTGTTGTCACGATAACCAACATTTCAATACTTCTTCACTGCAGATCCACTCCATTATTGTTGAACCCCACGATACAGATCTTTGGTCAAACACTGCACAAGTGAACCTAAAATTATATGTAACCATCCTGTATCCTTGTGAAACACTTTTAAGATTTACTGCACGCAAGAAGAAATCTCTCAACTGAAAATCGATGTACTTGGCCATCACTGTCAATTAAGACTAATGTTGGGGTTCTGTAGGAAATCGTAGCTTCAAATCTGCCTTTGGCGTATAATTTTATGTATAGTTTTATACAAAAAAGCTACCCCCTTTACCCCCACCATACACACACACACGCACACAAACTGCACTGCTGCATCTCAAAGGAACGGGGGAAAAGCTCAGAGAGGTATTGCAGAGAGTACACTGTCTGACTTACCAACAGTGAGTTGGATGATAGCTTCACTCCATATTGAGGGAATGAAGCATCTGTATTTCCCTTCATCAGAGAGTTTCACTCTGGAGAGTTTCAGTGAGACGTTTCCGTTCCTCAGTTCATCCAGAAATAGTCCGGTCCTGTACTTATACAATGGATTTTGATCATGAACTATCGGTCGACCACTTTGGTGAACGTGGATGTACTGTGGGTTCAGGTCTGGTCTGGTCCACTCCACTGTCCTGGTAACGGCACTGATGGCAGGTTCAAGGCGGCATGGTAGAATGACATCATCACCAGCTATGGCTACTATTGGCTGAGGTGAGCCAATCACCTGAGCCTGCCCTAGAATAAAAACAATAACAAAAAACAGGAGCACAGTTACAACTGACATCATATAAATTAATTCTTATTGTCTAAAAAGAATAATCCCTCCACTACCTTTTATTCTTTATTACAAGTAAGAAAGATGAGAGGGCAGTATTGTATTGGAAAACAGAGAGACCCAAAAATCCTTAGACAAAAGCTGATTTTCTAAACATATTTTAAGACTGAGCTCAGCCTCAGAATTACCTAAAAAAAAGAAAATACTCTCTGAACAGTGAATGCTCGTCCAAGTGACAGCTCCAAGTGTCCGTGATATCACCACAACCGAAAAACACATGCAGGTATTTTAAGTCTCAGTTTTTCATATCAGATGCTGCCATATTGACTCCCAAACAGCGTTTCATTATAACCACAGACTATAGTTCGCCGCTCTGGTTCCCTCCTGTCTGTTCCAGTATATTGCAGATTCCTTGATATAAGAAAACTATGAACAGTTCCCATTCTGAAATATGTTACAGACCAAACTGATATTTATTCCTTGGCCTGATTTCAGTGGAATTCAATCAGAAGTACATGTGATTAAACATATTTACGTTTATCACACTACGCTACCCAGCATCCCTTTGATACAAAAAAAGGCACAACTTCCTAGTTTGGAATGATCCAAATACTTTATTATTTGCGTGTGTAATGATGGACCCACCAACCCACCAGCGTTGAAAATAGCTTTCTCTCACCAACTGTGAATGGTTTTGGTTGTCAATTTGGGAGTCAACACGGCGGCGTCAACAGAACAACGATGTCACTGGAATGTCACTAAAACTTGGATCTAGCTTCAGTCTACTGGTCAGTTTACCTGTGGTAACTGGGAGGCTGTGGAGGAGAAACAGACAGAATCCAAAGCAGCTGCACAGACTCCACTTCATTTTCCTCTGTGAACCAAGATGGACACCGAGGCTGAAGAAGAACAGCTGCTGAGACATAATTCAATTCAATTTCAATGAAAATCAAACTTTATTGTCCTGTGAGGGAAATTTGGGTTGAGCACAAGTTTTACAGTAAAAACACATAACATAAGGAATAATGAAGCACATAACAAATTGCCACAACATATAAAAACAGCTCAAAACAGGTTGATTTCAACGTGAGGCAGATCATTGTTACTATTATTCATATAATTAATATTAATGTCTTAACTTTTCCTTTTGACTACAACATCAGTAGTTGATAAAATCAGACTTCAGCTACTGGTTTAATGCAGCCAAATTCTATTGAAACTCTTATTTTGAAACTCTTGTATTTGGACAGATTTTAAGCAGAGGTAATAAAAGCATGCTTCAAAGACTTTCCAGCATCATATGTGTTTATAATATTCCCATTATTTAATTTCAATCAGTTTGTGTTAGATCCTGATTCAATAGGAATTTCATATAGCTTACCTTGGAGGAAGACTGTCACTGGCGTTTTCTCAGAGTCAAAGTCTAGATCAACTTCTGCAACTTTATGACTTTATAAACAGATAGGCCATAAACTCAGTGCAGCAACACTTGGTTACTAATTTTATATTAACAACAGATAGAAAAATAGGCGGATGCGGCAATTGCAAAGGCTTTGTGACGATTGAACCCACAGTCTATCAGTTGTGGCTATTAGTGTGTTGGCCATGACTTCTGTCAACTATATCATTTCATTGCAACCACATTGTTCAAGTTATTCACAATGGCCAAACTTCCTATTGGAAATTGCTTTTGACGACTAATGACTTCATAATGGACAAGCCTGGATTTGAACCCACAATCTTTCACATGTGAGGCTGAAGCTTTACCTACAGTGCTCACTTACAGTAATAGAACATTGTAGTGCTCTCCATTAATGAATAAATAAATACACATGGGCCAGAAAACTGCTGCTGCACTGCTCTCTATGGGTTGAAACATCTGGCCACACCCCAATCAGTGATGCCAAATCAGGTATTTTGCCATTGACAGATGATTTCAAACACCTGCTTTGAGTTTTCTGCACTGTGTGATTTAGAAATTATGATGAAATGTATTAATGTATAATTGATTTATCTCACTTCAGCTGACATGTCCTGAAATGTTCAACTGTCTAGGACATACGGCTGATATTGTATGAATATTTAAAGTTTTGACTTTAATATCTATGAAGATTTTTATTGTGCAATATGTCACGCCCACTTTAATCAATCACAACCAAATTCCACAAGTCGACTTGGACATCATCATAGAACACGTGTAGAAAATTTCATAAAAATCTATACAGTCAGTTATGAGATATAAACGTTTCGCATTTGTAGCGCCCACTAGTGGTAGAGCTCAAAATGCTTTTGTGGGTGGGTTCAAGCAACAGTCCTCAACATGTGTTTCATGAGTGGAAAGGACCACTGGCCATCAAAGAGCTCCAAACCTAAAGAACTTTAACGCTACAGTTAAAAGGTGGCTCCTGGAAAAGGTCCTAAAGTAAGGGGACAGGTCAGAGGAAGGGACGTTGCAATAATGTGTACTATATTTTTAAGATGCTTGTCAACCAGATTGTATTGTAAGGATTTTAGATAATGTTTTTTTACCATGGAACTGTATGTGTGCAGTACGTCCCTATGTGTACTGTATGTCTAAGAGCAAGGACCACAATGGAAATAAGTCTGCGACTTTTTGTGTATTCCTTGATGATTTTAGAATGCATGTATAAGGTACAATGTATTTTAATCAATTGTCAAATAAACTAAACTAAACTAAACTAAACACAGGAATTTTCTCTCTACAACACATGGTTCAGATGTTATCAGCCAAAATGTAAAGTTGCTTGTTATAGCGCCACCATCTGGCCAATATGTGTGCGCTGCCTTGTCTGAGAAGTGGGGGCCCATAGGAGCCCACCTGCCAAATATGGTTGCTGTAGGACTTACAGTTTTTGAGCTGCAGACACTTTTAGTGGAGAAAAAGAAAGAAAGAAAGAAAGAAAGAAAGAAAGAAAGAAAGAAAGAAAGAAAGAAAGAAAACACCATGTTGAGTAGTAGAATACACAGATGCTCCCAATCAACCGCGGGAAAGAGGGTGTGAAACATTAGGAGGCAGGATCGACTGATTGCAGGCCATGAATCTTTCTAACTGCAGGGAGAGTGTGTATTTTCGGAGCAATGGGCGTTTGCTTTCGGGATAACGGGCTGTCGGGCAAATGGGCTTTCGGTCCAATGGGACATTTTTCGGACTATTGGGGTTTCGGAATAATGGGCCGTTGGAGCAATGGGCAGTCCCCGTCCTGGCCGTCCCTTCACTTGGTCTTCTTTTTCTTCTGTTTAGTTTAACAGCGGTTGGCATCTTGGCATCCATAAATGTTGCATTACCGCCATCTACTGGCAAGCGCTTGGTCTTCCCTGCATTTGTGGATTTTGTGAGACACACACGGCACGGTACAAGAGTCTCAAAAGGATCCACACGAATCGGTTGAAATTCACAAATACATTTCAATTTAAAAATGCCAAGTTGACGATTCGCAAATGAATTTAAGGATTGTGAATGTTATTAAGCCATGCAAATGGGGATGTTTGAGTAAAAATATGACAATGTATTTGTACAAATGTTTGTGTTTATTTACAAATAATGATATACGAGTTGTAGATTAGAGGCATTCATTTACAAATGTTGATGCATATTTTCAAATCAGTTTACATTTATTCAAATGATGGGTTACAGATACAAATCACTCTGCATTTATTTGTGCATTGTGTTTTACGAGACACAAGTCACGTGACATTTTACAAGTCACGTGTTCCCTGCATTTGTGGATTTTTTGTGAAACAGCACGGTACAACAGTCTCAAAAGAATTCACACAAATAGGTGGAGATTCACAAATATATTTCCATTTAAAAATGCTAAGTTGACATACAAATGATATACGAGTGGTAAATTAGAGGCACAGATACAGATACAGAGATACACATCACTCTGCATTTATTTGTGCATTGTGTTTTACGAGTTACGTAACTTGACATTTGTTTGTGAATACTTCTGAGACTGTTTTGATACCATAGAAAGTCTTTAGCAACAGACTTGTAAAAACTGTTGTTGGTCAGCTCTCCTGTTGGATCAGTCCTGATGAAGGATCCATCTTTATAGAAAACACTGAACCTGCTGATCTGCACACAGACACTGACAGAAGCTAACAGCTATGCTAACTGCTACACTGGAGCTCTGAATGTTTCCTGCTAGTGTGTTGATGTTTAGTCTGCTGTCTTACAGTTGGTCTTGTCTCCACTACATGTGAGCTCCTGTTATGTTTTGTCCTGCAGTGTCAGTCCTGTATTGTGTGACTGTCTTGTAATCTGTCAGCAGCAGTTAACCAGCTCAAACTCTTTGTCTACCTGTTGGACTTGGTGGATAAAACTGATTCTGATTCTGAAATCAACATGAAATTAACATCAATCTTCTTTATTTACATCCCATTATAGAAGTTTGTGTAGCAGAGAGAGAACTGAAACATAAAGACTGTGCTGACCTGAAATTCAAACTTTAGGATGTATGAGCAACCTGCTCAACTCATTTTCACTTTCTGATATGTTAATGTGTGAATTAGTGTGACTTCCCCCTTCTCTCTCTCTCTGCTCTGTCCTTTTTCATTCTGGCCTCTCCCTCCTCTTTCTTCTGTTTGAGTAGTGTCAGCTCGTCCTTCAACATCCTTATCTTTCTCCTGTAGCTCTTCCTGACTCTCTGCTTCTCTTTCATTGAAATGCATGTGTTTCCTCATCTGCTCTGTGATTTCCTCCAGACTTTCCAGAGGTTTTACTTTCTGTTGCTCTGCCTGAAGCTCTGTCTCCTGTCTGAGCTCTTGGTTTTCTCTCTCTGCTGCTTCTTGCTGTATTTTGAGGTCTGTCTTCTCTGTCTTCCTCTCTGTTACTTCTCTACTGACTGACTGAAGCTTCCTCTCAATCTCATCCCTCTGTTTCTCTGTCTCCTTCAATTTCACATTGATTTGCTCCATCTTGTTCTCTGCTTTACTCTTCTTGTCTGTCATTCTATTAATATCACTATTTTTGACCGCCAGTTCTGTCTCTGTGCTCCGTAGCTGTTCATCAAGTTCTGACTTTCTTGTCTCCAGAACCTTTTTCTTGGCGTTTAGCTGATCCCTTTCCCCCCATCTTAGGTACAAAAAATATGACTGGAGCTTCCTCTCCGTCCCCTCTCTCTGTGTCTCTGCCTCCTTCAGTTGCAATTTGAGTTGTTCTCTCTGGTCTTCCAGTTCCCTCTTCCTTCCCATCGATCTAGCAACCTCCTCTTCTGCGTTTTTCCGTTTGCCCTCTTTCTTCTGCAGCTCTTCCTCAAGTTTTGTCTTTTTCTTGTCCAAATCCTTCATTGCCTCTCTTTCTGCTGTAAGCTCTTCTCCGCCTCTTTCTCCTTCTATCAGAACTTGAAGTTCTGTGTCATTATTTATAGATTTGGTCTTCTTCTCTCCTTCCCTCTGTTCAGTTTCGTCCTCATGGTGCATCTTGGTCTCTGTGTGCAAATAGAAGCAAGAAACATTGTTGAAGTTGAAGTTCAAATTTGCTGTTTATGCAGTGTTGCCTTTTGTAGAGAAAAGGTGTGAAATTGAACACAGCTGCAGACGCACAAGAGAAATGTGATGGTGAAGCTAAAAACATTAATTTTACAGTAACATAGGCTACAGCAGCAGAGAAGACATTTACTTCCCTTATAGGAAGGTATAGGAAGGTTTTACAGAATATGAAGGGTCTGAAATTAACTTTTTTCTCCACCAGTGGCAGGTAGATACACATTTCTTTTTTAATGTTCTCTGCATCCACAGCTTCTTGACTCTTTTTTATGGTGGTTTAATTATTCCTGGAAAATGTCGCCACATTTTGGCAACTTATACACTGCCAGAATTTGATGGTGACAACCGGATTTATGAATGAGAGTGAATTTGCATATGTATGGTTCACAATGGAGCAGACTGAAGTAAAATGACTAGACTGTGTATGTACGGTTAATGGGAGTCAACTCCACTCCAATGACATCGCGATGGCTTTAATGTCTGTAACCATAGTAACGTTTACTTCAGACCAATATGGCAGGTTCTATCGCCAGTGTTTTCAGTTTACTTGACACCTGTAACACCAGTAACCAAAAGTGCCAATTTATCCGTAACATCTTAATAAACCACCATTAACTGTCATATTCTCTTTTTCCACTGCACAAATGCGACCGCAAGATGTGGATCGCCTCAAAACGGCAGAACTGGCAGGAGCGACTGCAATGTTGAGGAAACAGGCAGGATAGAAAATTTGAGAATGTCTCACAACACTGTCTCTTTCAAATTAACGATGATAATGTTACGTAACGTAATGTGTGTTGCGGCTACAGAAATAGAATGATGATTTGTTCAAATAATACAAAAAACCTACCAGCCATGGTGTGACTTGACGATTTTACCCGCCACAGCCAACAATTTAACCGCATTTGGCGGGTGGCGTTATTTTCAGACCCTTCATTCCAAAATGAGACATAAACCATTAAAAAAATGAAACCGTTTCTGACAAACTGACTGATGGCATGAGAGTAGGCTAAAGGTCAACATGGAATACTATTCATTTTTTTCTCTACACAATAACCTTATAAAATAGGCTACTATCTTTTTGAAAATATTATCACAAGTCTTTTTAATAGGATTAGGGCTAAACCTATTGAACATTAAACACTGGGCTCATGTTTTTTTAAATGCATGTTTTGTAATCAAACCCTTCATATCACTGTAAACACCAGCTGTGATATTAACTTGACATTAAGAAAGGAGAAGAAAAATAAATGTGTGACTTACTGATTTTGTTTCGTCTCCATCTCCACACAACAAAGACGACTGCAGCAATACACATGAAGATAACAGCCAAGACGATGGTGACATGAGCAGCAGAGGTGGACGGGACCGTTAAGAACTCATCTGAAATGATAAAACACAGAACAGCATTTATATAAAACGAGACCTCAGCTGTTTAAAGCTAATAAAGTGCCCGTATCATGACTTTAGATAACATTTTTACCTATGGGAATGTGTGTCTCCCTGGTCTGGTTGATGTTCTGCTGTTGAACTCTACAGGTGAACCTGTTGGTGTCGGTCTTCTCCACAGTCACTCTGCTGCTGACAGTATAGAGGCCATCAGGACCTCTGACTGTCTCTGTAGGTCCAGCAGAGAGGATGTTTCCCTCACCGTCCAGCCAAAACACCTCAGGCTCTGGGTACCAGCCTTTAGATTCACACCGTAAAACCACTCCACTGCTGGCTTTGGTAATCCCAATGACAGGAGAGGAGACAGCACCTAATGATGAGTAAGAGGAGACATTTAAAACAATGGTTTCAATGTAGTGTTGTTACGAGGGTTAGGGTTAGGGTTTCAATACAACTTCACTGCAGATCCACTCCACTGTGGCTCCAACATGGCATCTAAAATTATACGTAGCCTTGAATCCTTGTGAATCTATTAGTGAAAAACAAATTCTGTAGGAAATCACAGCTTCTTGTTACTATGCTGGTTCAAATTTGCCTTTGCCATGTAATTTACACACACACTGTCTGACTTACCAACAGTGAGTTGGATGATAGCTCCAGTCCATATTGAGGGAATGAAGCATCTGTATTTCCCTTCATCAGAGAGTTTCACTCTGGAGAGTTTCAGTGAGACGTTTCCGTTCCTCAGTTCATCCAGAAACAGTCCTGTCCGGTTCTTATACAATGGATTTTGTTCATGAATTATCAGTTGACCATTTTGGTGAAGGTGGATGTACTGTGGGTTCAGGTCTGGTCTGATCCACTCCACTGTCCTGGTAACGGCACTGGCAGGTTCAAGTTGGCATGGTAGAATGACATCATCACCAGCTAGTGCTACTATTGGTTGAGGTGAGCCAATCACCTGAGTCTGCCCTAGAAGGAAAAATACAAGCAGGAGCACAGCTATAACTGACATCATCAAAATAAATTCTTATAATCTAAAAAGAAGAAACAATCCTTCCACTACCTTTCATACTTTATTACAAATAAGAAAGATGAGAGGAAAGTATTGGAAAACAGGAGAGACACAGAATATAATTAAAGTAGAAACATCTGATAAAGACTGACAGTTTCTTCAGCAATAAGACTCGAGAGGCCGTGGTTTACTGTGATTTTCAAACAGCTAAGAGACATTAGGTATGACCAATGCATATGTAAAAAAAAAAAAAAGAAAGAAATCTGTGATTGAATCTGTCAAAATTCCTCCTTACAATGGCAACAAATGACAGATTTGAATAATAAGTCAACAGCAATACATTTTTTAACACAGTTCTGCTTAATTCTATGATTGTCTTCTGTCATGTTGTAATCTCTGTCATATGTCCAATTACAGCTTGCTAAAATGCCTTAAAAATGTTTGTTAATAATGTTTGCCAATAATGTTTTTTAATAAGTATTAGGTATTAATAACAAAAACTAATAATTAGAAACACAAAAAAGCAAAAATTTGAGAAAAATCTGAAAAAATACACATCATAGTAAATTTGTATGGTAGAAATATATTTTGTCCTATCCCATAAATCATCTCACGACCCCCCAATTATCTCATGACCCAGCTGGGGGTCCCGACCCTCAGATTGAGAACCAGTTCTACAGTATAAATGATGATTTTGGTGCCAGTCCTCTCATCAGATATTGGTTAAGGTGACCAATGTGCCAAACTGGTCCTGTCAGTCTACTGGTCAGTTTACCTGTGGTAACTGGGAGGCTGTGGAGGAGAAACAGACAGAATCCAAAGCAGCTGCACAGACTCCACTTCATTTTCCTCTGTGAACCAAGATGGACACCGAGGCTGAAGAAGAACAGCTGCTGAGACAGATTATTCAATTACATTTCAATTCAAACCAAACTTTATTGTCCTGTGAGGGAAATTTGCAGCCAAGCTCTTGAATATTTCCTCTATATTTTGACATATTTTTAGCATTAGTGTGGTAGTAAAAGCTTGTTTCAAGAACTTTCCAGCATCATGTGCTGTTATAATATTATCATTATTTAATTTCAGTCAGTCTATGTCAGATCCTGATTAGTGTAGTACTACAATGCTCTTAAATATCATTAATAGATGATTTTACCCTTAAAATACTCTAAGGTCTTTATACCTATATACAACGTGCACATCATTTTGAGAAATAAAATGTAGTTACAAGTAAGAACAAGTAATAGAGTAGTCTTCCCAATTCATCTATTTGTATGTTTGCCTTGTAAAATACAACTTAAAAACAACGGGTCACTGTATCTGTAACATACAGTACAGCCACCATGTTGAATAATGTAACAGGGATCTGATCAACAGCGCCCCCTGCTGGTCGGTGCTTCATTTTCACGTGCATGTTCATGTAGGACAAATTAATTTAATTTAAAATCATATGATATACTGTAGGCTATATTACGCTTGGAGTCTGAATCCAAACGAGGCTTGGTTGACCTGTTTCAAACATTACACTTTTAAACGTTTGAATAAAATCAGAGAGAAAGTTTCACTTTCATTTGTCGCCAAAGACTGTTGTGACTTCAAAACGTATTTTGAAGCTGTGAGGTTTGATTAAGATATTACACGGATTATAACGCACCGTTTCTAAGTTACAATGCAAGTCCAATCTCTTCAATAAATTACTGACATGTAAACTCATAATAACAACGGACAGTTTGGTGTTCAGAAACAAAGGAGTTTATGTTTAAACGCTCAAAATAACCTGTAAGCTGTTTGTAAAAGGCAGTAAAAGGCCGTTGAATTTTTAAATTATGAAATTATTATTACATTTCATATTACATTTCGTATAGAAATCTGAGTGTAATAAGCGACTCCTACATGTGAAAAAAAAAAAAGTTGTGGTTGAGAGGAAACCTGCAGCTGTGACGGCAGACCTGCTTTTATTCTAAAAATAGATGATTTTATATTTCTTTTAATTAAAAGTTAGGAAAAGCATCACTAGAATAAACAATTTAAGAGTAAGAATTTAAGTTAAAAAGCTGACATACCTGTTGCATGATAGAGTCACCTCACCTCAGAGGAAAGTAGGCGGCACGGCCAAAGTCCACAAATAAAATAATAAAAGAAAATAAAAACAGTAGACTGTCTTCACCCTGGTCACCTGTACTGGGCGTGAATGTGTCTTTACTGTCTATCTGCTGCATGATTAAAAATACTGTGGGCGTGTTTATTAGAGTTTAGTCCATTTTAACAATATTTAATTATGCATGTCTACTGTGTTTGCTTAATCTACATTAACAATGCTGTGACTGTGCTTGGCTATTTGCTGATATCACAAATTAACTTTGTTTTGATTGTGCTTTTCACTTTGATTATAGTCTAGTCTACATTAACAAAATGGGTCGACTGATCTGGGTTTTGAAGGCTGATAGGGAAGTTTTTTGTATTCCTGAAGGGGATCAATAAAGTGTTACCTTATCTTATCTTATCTTATTGAAGCTGCTGATAGACATTATTTTGTGCTGATTTCATTTACATTTTACCATTTTCTTACCCAAAAAAAGTATTCAGTGTTTCTTCCAGAAATTTCTTCTCATCAGGGTGGAAAATTCTCTGAAACAGCATTTAGACCGTCATGGGACACTAAAACTCTCCACTGAAGTGCAGAATAAATTATTTTATCCACCTCCAGGAAAACTGACAGTGTATGTCACGTGAAGAGGTCACATAGATGGATACACACACACACACACACACACACACACACCTATTCAACAGCAGATAAACTCTGGGATATATTAGGCCTTTAATTTGAAAAATTTGATTGAAAAAATTTGTGGAAAAAATTACATACAAAGAAAATCAAGTTTCATTGTAGGTTTTCCAGACTTTTTTCCGGTAGCTGTGGACAGGCAGAACCTCCATCATTGTGGCAGTTGATGACATGACTGGACGATATCTGATATTTAATAAAAGGACAATATATCGGTCTCACCCTAATTAATAATATTGTGAGTGTGCATGTCTGTTTCCTTACAGCGTAACTCTGTTCCACACGATTGAACAGCACTGTTTCATTTACACTCAACGTCTTTGATCTACTTGTTAATCAAAAGCTAAACTTGAACTTTGGACATGTCAGCGGTCGTAAAGTAACGGATACTAAAATACTACAGCAGCAGTCAAATCTAAAGCTCCTGAAATGTGAGCAATAACAACATGTGTCTGGAAAAGGAAGTGTTGATGAGAGAGGAGAGAGGTCTCCAAGTACTGCAGGGGGCAGAGCAGGACCTTTTATTCACGCTCATAACATCTACATATTCTAATGTGTGTGTGTGTGTGTGTGTGTGTGTGAGAGAGAGAGAGAGAGAGAGAGAGAGGAGACAGAAAGAGGAAGGGGGTATTAAATATTGAAAACGGTTCCATGTTGATTTCAGAATAAGAGTCACTTTTATTCACCAAGTCCAACAGGTGGACAGATAGTTTGACCTGCTTAACTGCTGCTGATTACAAGACAGTTGCATTGATGAACATGCTTTACTTTCACTATACTGAGCTATTATCAACGAATAAATCAATATTATCAATATATCTTATGCTGGTCTATATGTTGTGGCAATTTGTTATGTTTCATGATCCTTTCATATGCGTTCACATTGTGTTTTTATACTGCAAAAAATTACATTCGTGCACTCACAGATCTCCTCTGCATATTTGATTGTTGACAGTCCAGATTGTATGTACACACTGTGTCACTGCGAGTACAATGTCTTGAGAAAGGTCCAACGACCAAATGCCGACAATAAAATAAGCAGAGGTGATTCAAGTGCACTGGAATCTACTTTTTTTTTTTTTTAAAAAGGACAATTTCAGTGGATTTTATTCCTTACACCATCAAAGGAACGCAATGGTGTATGTGCAACTTTTATTTGTTTTAACTGTAAACCCTGTGCTCAACTCACATTTCCCTCACAGGACAACAAAGTTTGATTTGAATTGAAATTGAATTATTTGTTTTCTTCTTGCCTGATATTCAGACTGAATGGTCATTTTGTTTTAAACTTCATTATTCATAATCAATCTAACAAAAGTGATTCAGGATCTGGTGCCAGGCAAGTTTTCTTCAGCTCTGTTTCCACCTTGCAGTGTTAACAAGTCTGTTACAATTCATCTCACACTTATCCAGGACTAAATCAAACTTGATTGTTTCTAATGCTAACAGCTGCTGAAACTGTTAACTATTTGTGTTCTGCAGCAAAACTCTGACATGTCAAGAAAAATAACATTAAGGGAAGGATCAAGCGACACAGGGGCTGAAACAGATGAACTTTCTGTAGAGAGAAACTGTTAAAATGTGAACAACTGGTCGCCGCTGGTTTATAAAGAACAAAGCTAAACTGGTCTATATGCTGCTGTTTCCTCTATCACTGAATAAAAGAGAAGCCGCCATCAAGAATTTCATTAGTATTGGTTTCAGTGGAGAGTTTTAGTGTCCCATGGTCTAAATGTGTCATGGTCTAGAGGCCTCTCCACCCCACCAGGGAAAAACTGGGGAAACGGTGTTTACAGTTACAGGACTGCAGCATATTTACTGGTTTAAATATGTTTGAAGAAAAGATTTCAGGACAGACATGATGAAGGTTTATTTATCCATCTATTTTATTTACAGTGATCCCACTACTGGATTATTTATTCACACATACAAAATAACAGTAAGTCACCTGATGTCAGGTGAGTGATGAAGTGTGATCCTTAGCCTTATCACCAAGGAATAAAGCAAAAGTTAATTATTACAATTTTACAATACATTCATAACAGGCAACACAATCAATTGTGGAAAAAAAAAATATATATATAAATATCCTATGATAAAAACTGAAAGTGTCACAAAGTAACTACCGTCCTCAAAAATTGGGATTGTATTATTTGCAGTTTCTTTCTTGCATCTTAAATCAACAAACTGAGCTGCTGAATTTCATTTTTTTCCCTTCCTCCTCTAAATCAGCTCAGTATTAACTTCTCACAGCAGCTAGAAAGTCTTTAGCAACAGACTTGTAAAAACTGTTGTTGGTCAGCTCTCCTGTTGGATCAGTCCTGATGAAGGATCCATCTTTATAGAAAACACTGAACCTGCTGATCTGCACACAGACACTGACAGAAGCTAACAGCTATGCTAACTGCTACACTGGAGCTCTGAATGTTTCCTGCTAGTGAGTTGATGTTTAGTCTGCTGTCTTACAGTTGGTCTTGTCTCCACTACATGTGAGCTCCTGTTATGTTTTGTCCTGCAGTGTCAGTCCTGTATTGTGTGACTGTCTTGTAATCTGTCAGCAGCAGTTAACCAGCTCAAACTCTTTGTCCACCTGTTGGACTTGGTGGATAAAAGTTATTCTGATTCTGAAATACATATGAGACTGTTTTCAATATTCTCCCTTATTTACATCCCATTATAGAAGTTTGTGTGGCAGAGAGAGGACTGAAACATAAACACTGGGAGTGCTGACCTGAAATTCAAACTTTAGGATGTATGAGCAACCATATACTTTCTGATATGTTAATGTGTGAATTAGTGTGACTTCCTCCTTCTCTCTCTCTCTCTCTCTCTGTCCTTTTTCATTCTGGCCTCTCCCTCCTCTTTCTTCTCTGTTTAAGTAGTGTCAGCTCATCCTTCAACATCCTTATCTTTCTCCTGTAGCTCTTCCTGACTCTCTGCTTCTCTCTCATTGAAATGCATGTGTTTCCTCTGTGATTTACTCCGGACTTTCCAGAGGTTTTACTTTCTGTTCCTCTGCCTGAAGCTCTGTCTCCTGTCTGAGCTCTTGGTTTTCTCTCTCTGCTGCTTCTTGCTGTATTTTTAGGTCTGTCTTCTCTGTCTCCCTCTCTGTTACTTCTCTACTGACTGACTGAAGCTTCCTCTCTGTCTCATCCATCTCTTTCTCATTCTCTTTTTCATTCTCTTTTCATCTCCTTCTCGTTCTCTGCTTTACTCTTCTTCTCTGTCATTCTAGTAATTTCACTATTTTTGTCCGCCAGTTCTTTCTCTGTGTTCCGTAGCTGTTCATCAAGTTCTGACTTTCTTGTCTCCAGATCCTTTTTCTTGGCGTTTAGCTGATCCCATTCCCCCCATCTTAGGTACAAAAAATATGACTGGAGCTTCCTCTCCGTCCCCTCTCTCTCTGTCTCTATCTCCTCCAGTTGCAATTTGAGTTTCTTTCTCAGGTCCTCCAGTTCCCTCTTCCTTACCATCAATCTAGCAACCTCCTCTTCTGTGTTTTTCCGTTCGCCCTCTTTCTTCTGCAGCTCTTCCACATGTTTTGTCTTTTTCTTGTCCAACTTCTTCTTTGCCTTTCTTTCTGCTGTAAGCTCTTCTCCGCCTCTTTCTCCTTCCATCAGAACTTGAAGTTCTGTGTCATTATTTAAAGATTTGGTCTTCTTCTCTCCTTCCCTCTGTTCAGTTTCGTCCTCATGGTGCATCTTGGTCTCTGTGTGCAAATAGAAGCAAGAAACATTGTTGAAGTTGAAGTTCAAATTTGCTGTTTATGCAGTGTTGCCTTTTGTAGAGAAAAGGTGTGAAATTGAAGACACAGCTGCAGACGCACAACAGAAATGTGATGGTGAAGCTAAAAACATGAATTTTACAATAAAATAGGCTACAGCAGCAGAGAAGACATTTACTTCCCTTATAGGAAGGTATAGGAAGGTTTTACAGTATATGAAGGGTCTGAAATTAACTTTTTTCTCCACCAGCCGCTGTGGCAGGTAGATACACATTTCTACCCACCACTCAGAATTTTTACCTTTTTTAATGTTCTCTGCATCCACAGCTTCTTGACTCTTTTTTTCTGGTGGTTTAATTATTCCTGGAAAATGGCGCCACATTTTGGCTACATATACACTGCCAGAATTTGGTAGTGACAACCGGATTTATGAATGAGAGAGAATTTGCATATGTATGATTCACATTGGAGCAGACCGAAGTAAAATGACTAGACTGTGTATGTACGGGTAATGGGAGTCAACTCCACTCCAATGACATCGCGATGGCTTTAATGTCTGTAACCATAGTAACGTTTACTTCAGACCAATATGGCAGCTTCCATCGCCAGTGTTTTCAGTTTACTTGACACCTGTAACACCAGTAACCAAAGATGCCAATTTATCCGTAACATCTTTATAAACCGCCACTAACTGTCATATTCTCTTTTTCCACTGCACAAATGCGACCGCAAGATGTGGATCGCCTCAAAACCGCAGAACTGGCAGGAGCGACTGCAATGTTGAGGAAACAGGCTGGATAGAAAATTTGACACTTACTGTCTCTTTCAAATTAACAATGATAATGTTACATAACGTAATGTGTGTTGCGGCTACAGAAATAGAATGATTTGTTAAAATAATACAAAAAACCTACCAGCCACAGTGTCACTTGACGATTTTACCCGCCACAGCCAACAATTTAACCACATTTGGCGGGTGGCGTTATTTTCAGACCCTTCATTCCAAAATGAGACATAAACCATTAAAAAAAAGAAACACCTTTTCTGACAAACTGACTGATGGCATGAGAGTAGGCTAAAGGTCAACATGGAATACTATACATTTTTTCTCTACACTATAACCTTATAAAATAGGCTACTACCTTTTTGAAAATATTATCACAAGTCTTTTTTAATAGGATTAGGGCTAACCCTACTGAACATTAAACACTGGGCTCATGTTTTTTTAAATGCATGTTTTGTAATGAAACCCTTCATATCACTGTAACCACCAGCTGTGATATTAACTTGACATTAAGAAAGGAGAAGAAAAATAAATGTGTGACTTACTGATTTTGTTTCGTCTCCATCTCCACACAACAAAGACGACTGCAACAATACACATGAAGACAACAGCCAAGACGATGGTGACATGAGCAGCAGAGCTGGGCGTGAAGACATCATCTGAAATAAGAAAACACAGAACAGCATGGCATTTATATAAAACTAGACCTCAGCTGTTTAAAACTAATAAAGTGTCCATATCATGAATTTAGAAAACATTTTTACCTGGAACATGAATCTGTGTCTCCCTGGTCTGGTTGATGTTCTGCTGTTGAACTCTACAGGTGAACCTGTTGGTGTCGGTCTTCTCCACAGTCACTCTGCTGCTGACAGTATAGAGGCCATCAGGACCTCTGACTGTCTCTGTAGGTCCAGCAGAGAGGATGTTTCCCTCACCGTCCAGCCAAAACACCTCAGGCTCTGGGTACCAGCCTTTAGATTCACACCCTAAAACCACTCCACTGCTGTCTTTGGTAATCCCAATGACAGGAGAGGAGACAGCACCTAATGATGAGTAAGAGGAGAAATTTAAAACAATGGTTTCAATGGAAATGGAATAACAATACGAACATTGCACATTTGCTAACACTGCATATTGTAAAACCTCCAATAAAGAGCGGGTCTCAAATACTGGTCCGATCTCTACAAACAGTGAGGAATGTTCTTCGCAAATAAAGGCCGGTCCCCAATAAAAGCCAGATAATAAAAACATACAGCACAATTACCAGAATCTTTCTAGCCTAGATTATCATTAAAATTCCTAAAATGTTAAAATATATTACCAAAAAGAGATGTGGCATGCAGTGGAACATGCTGACATGTTATATTGTTGTTATGGATGCAGGTACTGGTGCGAAAGCCTTGAAATTCATTATCCAACGTAACTGTACTGCTTGGATCGCAAGATACCATCGGTCCTGTTTATTAGTCAATATGTGACAGAAAGCTTTTTTTTATTTGATTTTTTGCAGCTTTGGCAGTTTTTGTTTCATTCCGTTTTGACACTGCGAGAATAATGACCAGTATCTTCTGGTAGCCTACCAGTATGTTACCAATAAAAATATTAAATAATATTTTATGATAAAGTAGTTGGTTGTTTTCAGTGATTATTTCAGCTAGATATTTACTAGTAGTAGTAGTACGATAAATATTATAGTAAAGTAAATTAAAGTAAATTGTAGTATAGTAAATATCCATACATCTGTCAATACTCAGTATAGAGAGAATTATTTAGCATGATCTTCAATCATTTTAATAATTCATTAATATTGCTTATTGTATTTCAATATTTCAGTATTTCAATTTCATAAAGGTAAAAACAAACATGCACTATAAAAATGTTCTTACCAACAACAAGCTGAACGATAGAGTCTCTACCCAATGAGTGAATGAAGCATCTGTATTTTCCCTCATCAGAGAGTTTCACTTTGGAGAGTTTCAGTGAAATGTCTCCGTGCTTCAGTTTGTCGATGAACAGCGACGTTCTTCCCTCGTAGGACGGATGTTTATAACTCACAAGTTCCTGACCATAACGCCACAAATGGACAAATCCGAGGTCCAGGTCAGGTCTCGCCCACTCCAGTGTCATGGCAACAGCATCCATGGCAGGTTCCAGGCGGCATGGCAAAATGATGTCATCACCAACTATTGCCACTATTGGCTGAGGTGGACCAATCACCTGAGGCTGGCCTGGGAAGAAATGGGTTTGTATTTTATTCCTGTTGTGAAAACTGACTACTGGTTCACCTCGATAAGGCTGTGTGTGTTGATCATGAACTTCTCATTTCAATGCTGGATTATTTTTCTACTTACAGTATATTGAATAGAAATGAAAAGTGAAGTGCTGATCATGGCTACTGCATTTGCTGTGCTACTGAAAACCTGTTTGAAGTGTGATGTTCTTTTGCTAAAAGTCGAAATGTTACAGACTGGGGTTTTAGTTTTTAGTTCTACAAACATTTCTCAGGTTGGTTGAGTTGAGTTAAACCTCAGTGGGTGGAGCCAAAGAACCACAGAGTGAAGCTCAGTGAAAAACACAAGAGGTAAGAGAGGAGGAAGCTAATACTGTATTATGAAGCCTAGCGCTCTGCTGCTAACTGACTCAAGCACTAATCCTGTGCAGACCCATGGCGCGCCCTCTAGAGGCCATTTGACGAAATGCAGGCTTCGTGCAAACCGTCCATGAGTGAGTGAGTGACCTGAATTTGGCCGGGGGCAGTTATCTAGGTTAGCTAGTTAGGCTATCTGACCTTCCAAGTTCAAACCATTCAAACCAAGCCATTCTAGCCTAAAGGTGTCTAGGTAAGCTAGTTAGCTAGCTGCTGACCTTCAACATCATGAATGCCATGGTCATGCAAGACTGAAAAGAAGGCATTTCCATTTATAGTTTATGTGTATTTTGACCAGAGTTCTGTCTTTGCCATTCAGGTTTGCCAGTTCGATAACTTGCACTAGCCTGCTGATCTTCCAAGATCATGAATGCTATATTCATGAATGAATGAAAAAATAAGTGATTTGCACTCTGAAAAACTGTGATTTTTTGGCTCCGCCCATCAAGATTTGTCTTAAACAATATTTCTGCTTCCAGAGCACCTCTGCCTCTGCACCAAACTCCTAACGTTTGGTGATTTGGTCACTGAAACCATGCTAAGCTCTCAGTACAGTACAGTACAAAACAGTGTGCCTTTAACATTGGAAATAACAAAAAGAAGCAGCCAGCATTGTACAGAGAGTTTCTGGTGGGTTCACAGCATTCAGAGCATTCATTGAATGGCTGGTTCGTTAGTTTGCATTTAGTTGTACTGTAATAAGCTAAGTACAAAATATACCCTGTCACGCTGCCCTATAAAGCCTAAAAGCAATAAAAACATGGGTAGCAAAACTGGGGAAAACTATTCCAAATTTTATCACCTGCTCCAACCACAGTACTGCATGGTACAGAGGTGGATAGTATGTAATTTAACATAATTTAACAGCATTTATAGGTATATAACGGTACTGCACTCTCTATGAACCAGTAATCCCTTAAAATAACCTGTACATTTTCATTAATTTAAATGAATTCATCCCTCAATTCATGAAAAATCCCCTTAAATGTAAGTAAGGGAGTTATTAATGGAGGAGATCCCATCAACACCTCCTTAAACACCCCATAGTCTTGACTCCTTACTTTAAAATTTAATGAAAAATTCAGGGAGACAGATACTTTCCATTAATAACTCATTAATAACCCTGTAAACCTGCATAAAAGGCATGAAAAATCCCTTAATTGCTGGTGTTTCTGTGAATCAACCCATGAATAAATCCCTTATAAACCCATGATACTAACCTTAATTTTTTAAAGCTGTTATTTTTAATGGATAATTAATGTTTTTGTAATGGAGAAATTAAGGACATTCCAGGGATAAAATTAAGGGGCCATTCTGCATGTTCCCCATTCTTCCCCTGTTCTATTGTTGTTCTGTTGTTAAAGTGAGAAAACTTGTGTGGTCCTGTCTGCGTTAATTATAGCAAGTTTCTGTGTTTTTGTCTAGCCCCATGTCTGTGGATGTGATCAACGTGCATGACCACCTTGTCTTAGAGAAAGTCGTCACAGTGTTATTTTTTCTAATCATAGTAGATGTGAAGCCTAATCATGACCGTTTACCTTTAAACACAAACCAAGGTGTTAGTGATGTTTTGTTTGTAAATTACCTCCACAAGAGTGTGTTAGAAGAAGAAAGACAGCAGTGTGATGGAAAACCAAGGAACTGAAGACTCTGAGCTGAGATTTAAGAGACAGTCCGTCCTTCAGCTGAAGCATCCTGGAGTTCTGAAAATTGAAATAAACCAGCTGTGAAATGCTAATTCCCAGGAAGAGCATATGAAGACAAAATATTTCCATATTTTCACTACTGAGCAGGGTTATAAAAAAAATAATAAGAAGAAACTTAAGCCAGTATGATTACTCAAACTCAGCCATATAATGTTTAGAGGTTAAGACCAAACAATACAGGCTTAGGTTTCAAATTGTCCTCATGTTATTGTCATATTATTGTCACACAAACCTTGCACATTCAAATGAATAAAGATTAACTTTGGGGTCCAAATGGGCTCCAAAACAGCCGCTATCTTGGTGAGGCAAAACTTTTTTGAGTGTACTTGAATCAATAAAATTAGATTTTTACTGCGGTAATTACACAGAACATACAGTATAATCACCAAGGTATTGATGCAAATATGGATACAGGATGTAGTACAAATATATCTTTTGTGTATTTTCAGGGATAAAAAGTTACTTATTAGTACACTCTTGTAACCTTCATAATTGAAGCACTATATGGACATATTCACAATTATATTCTTCTATAGTCATTGCACAATCAGATGTCAGATGAAAATTCCTCTAAGCTGTCTATCTCTATTGAAATCTTTTTCCACAGTGTTGTCTGTTGCATCCTCAAACTAAAGGCATCAGTCAGCTCCTTACCTCTTCCTCTTGTGTTTGTGAGCAGCCTGTATTACTGAGCCCAGGTGAGGCAATATTTATACACACAAAAGAAAGTGACTGGACTATACAATTCACAAAAATAAAGTGAGAAAATATAGTTTATTTTTTTTGTTAAATTTGGTCTTGGTTGGAGTCGACTCCAACCATGAGTCACTAGAACAGTTTTTTTTTTTTTTTATAGTGCAACATGTATTTTAGTTCTCTCTGCCTTCTGGACAATCATTCTTTATGAGTAGAAACTGCATCACTTGAATTCGATTTTGAGAAAATTCATGCAAAATTAATGTTATGTATTCTTATATTTTCAACATGAAACGTATAAAATGTTAGTTAAACTGTCAATATACCTTCAGCATCTACTTCCACCATGTTGAATAATGTAACAGGAGGACAGACTGCACAGCCCCCCCTGCTGGTCGTTCCTTCATTTTCATGTCCGTGTTCATATTCATGGACAGATGAATTTAATTAATTTGAATTACGTTTGGAGTGTGAATCCAAACGTGGCTTAGGTGACCTGTTTCCAAACTTACACTTTTACAATATTGAAAAATAATAATAATAATAAACTTTCCTCTTTTGTATGTATGCCCTTCACTGTGTAGCCTAATGACAAGTGTACTTTCACTTTCATGACAGTTAGTTGTGAATTTAAAATGTATTATTAAACTGGCAGCTTTGTTTAAGATGTTACACTTATTATAACCCACTGATTATAAGTTACAATTTAAGTCTAGTCGCTTCAATAAATTACTGTAAACCCACAATAACCGACAGTTCGGCGTTCAGAAACAAAGGACTTTCAAACGCTCAAATAAACCCGTAGGCTGTTTTTAAATTCAGTTAAGCGCTGTTGAAATTTTAAATGACGAAAATATTATTACATTTTTACATTATTTCATAAATTAAGTATAATTTTAAGTGCAATAAGTGACTCATAGGACTACTACAGGAAAAAATGGCTGTGGTTAACCACAGTCATTTTTTCATAGGCAGCTGGAGGTTTCCTCGTTTCCGCTAAACCACTGATTTAGAGGAAACCTCCAGCTGTGACGGCTGACCAGCTTTTATTCTAAAAACTAGGCGACGATGAATTCCTTTAATTAAAAGTTAGGCGAAAAATCGCTAGAATAAGCAATTTAAGAATAAGAATTCAATTTGCATACATACCTGTTGCATGTATCTAACTCACCTCAACCCCCTTGATTTGCTATGCGGAAGACAACAGTCACGGCTGCTGTCATAGCACTTGAGAACCGGGTTGATTGTAGCAGCGGTACGGTTGTAGCACGGACCCTTATACGTGCTACAGAAGAGCCAGGAACTTGAAACTTGAGCAGATGCTACTCACTGTCAAGGAATTCCGTGCAGAAAATCAACACTCTGCGTTTTGTTTTTGTGGAGTTATGGTCAAAAACGTTATTTTCATGTCGGTAAATAAAATATTGAAAACGGAAGTGTTTTTCGTTTTTGTCATCGAGTTTATTTATTTAATGCTGCAAACTGACCTATCGGCAGACTAAACATCAAACTACACGCGGTTTGCTCCCTCAATCCAGATTAATATTGAAAAATATTTTCAAAGGAGCAGGGACAGTCTGGACCAGAGAACAGAGCAGATCATGTAACAATGTGAAAGGCTAGTAATTTAACGATGTAAAGATACAGGTGAGACTGACAGCACAGAGAGAGTCTGACTGACTTAATGGTTTGTATTTCTTTAGAATTTAGTGAAAAAATAAATAATGAAAAGGGGACAGGATATCCAAAGACTTCTTTATCCAAAAGAAGAAACCATGTCAGACAGATAGTGCAGGTCAGAGCCAACCTGCAACCAGTGAGAGCCAAACTTGCAACCAGGGACCTGCTACCACAGGTCAGAGCCAGCCTGAGAGGACCAGTCAGGGCCACACCAGCAACCAGGGACCTTGCAGCAACAGGTGAAAGTCAGAGCAGGAGTCTGTTACACCTTTCATGTGTTTTTGTTTTTTTTCTTTTCACAACCTGTTCACAAGGTAGGCCTACCTCCCATATGGAATAAGTATTCTTATATTTTCAACATGAAACTTGTATAAAATGTATGTGGTGGTAGAGGCACATACAAGCATCATAGTCATTTCTTATATCAAATATGACTTATTAATAAGTCTTATAAATACTTATAAATTTATAGACTTATAAATACGCTGTATTTATTTCTGATATATTTTTTTTTCTTTTCCATGGGCCCCCACATGGAAAATAATTTTCAGGCCCCAAAATTGCAGATATTCACTGTTTCCCTCAGAATTTTCTTCTCCCTAGGGTGGAAAAGCCTCTGAAACAGCATTTAGACCATCATGGGACACTAAAACTCTCCACTGAACAGACTGGTGAAATTATTTTAGTGTCAGCAGTTCTTTAAGGCAGAGTGACACACCACACCTGTTCAATGGTAGAGAAGCTCTGGGATACATTACTGACTTTAAATGAAGAATTATGTAGAATTACCAAAAATATATGATTGAACAATTAAATGAAAAAATAAAATGTGCAAATAAGTTTAATAAAAGGCCAATATCGACCATAACAATATTGTGAGTGTCGTCTTGGCAACCCAGGAAAAGGAAGTGTTGATGAGATAGGTGATAGGTCGGCTGATTTACTGCAGGGGGCAGAATAGGACCTTTTACTCATGCTGATGATATCTGTCAACCCTTTCTGAGGAGAGAGAGAGAGACAGAGAGAGAGAGATGGAAGGAGAGAGGAAAGGAAAATGTGATACCTGTAAATATTTCTCCAAAGTGCTCGACGCCCTGCAGGATGGTAGATGGAGTCTGACCAGGTTGTCGTGTTGCTGCTCCTTCTCTAGAGCTGATGAGATGCTGAACCTTCTTAACAGCAACCGTCACCAAGGAAACCATGGCAACCTGGGTAACAGGGTGACCTAGTGGTTACAGAGAACATCCCATAATGAAAAGGTCACTGGTTCAATCCCCCCAACAGTCAGTGTGTCCACTGTAGTAGTAACCATACTCATAACTTTGACTTCATGAAATGGATGGTCATAAAAAAAAACATTGATCAAATTGATTTGAAATTGATCACCTGTTTGGCTCCATCCAGAATCAGAATCAGAATCAGATTTTTTGCCAGGTACATTTACACATATGAGGAATTTGATCTGGTGAGGTTGGAGCAAAATAAATAAAAATAGTAAATAAAATAATACATTAGAGAACAAATCAGAACACAATGAAGCTAAGTACAGAAGGAACTATGTTTAACTATTATAATAAATATGGCTTTATACATATATACACTATATCCAGCGAGGTTTAACTCAACCAATGGGATTATTTCTTCCTCCAGAGCAGCTCTGCCTCTGAGAAACTAAAACCCCACTCTGCTCTTGTGTCTACAGCAGAAATAATCTCCACAGGAAGGGGAGGTTCCCGCCTACATTAGATCTTAGCTGTTATTCAGTCTGATGCTCAGACAGTCAGCAGCAAGACAGCATGGAGGTTACAGCTCTCTGCCTCAGACTGTGTAAGTACTGAGTCTCTCTCCGTTTCTCTGTTTTTTTGCAAATCACAAAACAATGAAAAAGGAAGACACTTGAAAGCAATCAAAGCAGTGTGAACAATCAAAACAAGGCTTATTCGCAGTTTAAAAATACTGCTACTGATAGCAACAAGATAATGTTTAACAGATCCTAGACAACGCTCTTTTTCCTGTATTGTTGCATGTCTGGCTCTATCTCTGTCTGATTTGTGGAATTGAAGAACTTCCTATAGGTAAATAAGTCAAATTAATAGTAATAGGCAATAGATCTAAAACATATTCCCCACAATGAGCATGTATGATGTACGAGAGAAGGGTTAGATAAAATGAGAGCCAGTCTGAGAGTTTTTTGTGTGAGTGATTTTTTCTTTAGCTAGCAGACATGTATCTACATATAAAAGCATCGATATGTGATCTACATCTCTCTTCCTTTGTCTCTCCAGTGATGAATGTATTGATGCTGCTGGTTGCACAAGTTCATCACGGTTATTGCACCCAGAAAAGTGGTAAGTAGCTCAACTGCCGACAGATACACAAATTTACTTTTTTTTACTTTTTGCATTATACATTACTTCTCTCCATACCCAAACCAAAGCCAGATTGATCTAAACCTTCTAAACCTCTATTCCTGTTTCACAAGCGCTATATACCTGAATATCTGGTGTGTATCTGCATAATATGACATTCCTTCATCATTTCATATTTGCACTTAATCTTGAGCCAAGTTTGGCATTTTTCCAAAATAATATATCCAGGTTGAGAGCAGATACTAAAGTCTGTTTTTACTTAAAGTGGCTGGTTTGAGTCAAGGGTAAAAGAATACTTGAAAGAAAGAAGCCAAGTTACTTTACTTTTGTGTACAAAAGAAGCTTTTATTTTATATAACGTTGTTGTTTCGGCATAGGGGCCTTCATCAGTGGTTTTGCAAAATAAGAGTGCTATGGCTTCCTTTTTCCAAACATTATGTACTAATTTATGAAAAAAAAAATTTGAAATACTCATGTTCATGATTCAATATCTCTAAAATCTTATCTAGAGGATCCAGTCTGGAAAAGTCTGTCTTTTCTGTCACCAAGACTTAAGTTACCTTCTATCCACTACAAGGTACAGGTACATTCATTTGTTTTGATTTTGTGTTACCTATCATTTTAATCTCTCTTTCTCTCTGTTTCTCTTTTTCAGATCCAACTTTTCCTCGTATCGTTCCAAACAGACTGCAGCTCTTTCGATACAAGTCTGTCTCTTTTAACTGCGAGGGGTTTGATGGCTCGACTGGATGGAGAGTTATGAGGAAGACCAAGGGAGTAATTAGCAGATGTCCCAACTGGGAGACCACAAATGGGACGTCCTGCACCATTGACAATGCCTATCCAATAGACAGTGGAGAATACTGGTGTGAGGCTGGAGAGGGAGAGAGAAGCAACACTGTCAACATTGCTGTCACTGGTATGTTTATAGTTCAATTCCAAAAACACTATAAATCCATTAAAAAAAGAAGAATTATTACCTGAGATCCATCATTCAGTTTCTCCAAAACACAAAAATACTTAAAAAAAAGACCATGATCTGTTTTAACCTTTTCTAGCAATGGTTTTATGAGTAGCTGTCACATCTTTCAAATGCTGGACATCTGTTTGTAACAAAACTCTCCAGCTCTTACTCGGCACTATCATCAATCAATCAAACTCAATCAATCAAAGTTGATTTATGTAGCACATTCCATGCAATTCAGTACAACACAATGCACTTCAGAATAAAAGCAAAATGAAAACAAGAAATGAAAAGACTGAAATAAAGAGATGAAAGTAAAAGAGGAATAACTATTATACTGTCTATTACAGCGAGATTGTCTATAAAACTCATGTTTAACATAAAATATATTTTTATAAATCACATGTTGTCCAGCTGGGTCTGTGATCCTGGAGAGTCCTGTCCTTCCTGTGATGGAGGGAGATGCTGTGACTCTGAACTGTACAACCAAGACTCCCTCCAACCTCCCAGCTGATTTCTATAAAGATGGCTTCCTCATCAGGACCGGCTCTACAGGAGAGATGACCATCCACAGTGTTTCCAAGTCTGATGAAGGACTCTACAAGTGCAGCATCTCTGGTGTTGGAGAATCACCAGAGAGCTGGCTGGCTGTGGGAGGTGAGACAACAGTGTTTTCACAATGGAGCATCACGTTAGTTCAGGCAGGACACAGAAGTCACGCATACACGCATCTATCGGCTGATCGTTGCACCAATCATAATCTATTCTCATGACAAGGCCATCTATTTAAATATTCTCCTCTTACACTGATTCTTGCTAATCAACTGCTGCACCTGCTGCTCGGTAAAGCTTTACCTCCACCTGCTGTAGTCTGTGCAGTTGGGCCTATGTGGCTCTTAAAGTGATAAGACAGCACAGTGTTTCTGCTCTGGCTCTGCTCTGTGTCACCCAATGCAGGGATTTGCATTGCGCCTCTGTTTTACCTTCAGCATGCTTACTGGGTGAGCAGGGAGCAGCTTGGTGCAGAGCCATGAAAGCCAAACATAACTGTATTACCTTTTGTTGCTATAAATGTCTTAAATCTTGTGACTGGAGTGTTCCTGACTGAACACAATTAAGGCATTTCGCTATTTACGTGGTTGTATTTCATGCAGATGATGGTAGATGATGATAGAAGCATCATATGACAGTTTTTAAATTAGAGATACACAAATGTCAACTTGTATTGTGACTGATTTTAATTTGCTTGCGGTTCCAACTGGGTAAATAGTGTGAGAATAGCTGCGAAAAACAATATTTTTACAAACAACATATGAATTTAAAATATTTTTCTTCCTACTTTTCTTCTTCTTGTTGCTGTGACGTCCTGCTCTGTGGCCGCTAGCCTCACCTTGATAGCCACAACCAGCTCACTGCTGGCCACGCCCATAAGACAGACCCCCAGCCAGTGGTTTATCCCCCAAAACATCCCCAACATCATTGAAAAGCTTATTTCAGACAAGCAGAATGATTTAGGCCTGAACACACAGACTAGTATATAGTATATTCTGTTCATTTATTGCTATTTTAATCTCAGAAAAATTGCATATTGCAGCATTAAGACACTATTTTGTCTCATGATGTTAGAGCATGAACTTTCTATCATCTTTTCAGCACTTCACAAAGAGACTCATCCTTGCTCCCATCACTCCCCTAATCTCCTCCTCCTGATAAAGACTGTCCTCACCGCTTTAATGGCGGCTCTGCTGGTGGTGATGGGACTGCTTCACTGTGGGGAACACGGAGGTACAGAAAAGCCACAGGCTTTGTAGTTTATTTTGTAAAAAATCTCAATGAAAACATTTTAATGCCACCAGATGATTTGAAACACTGAGATAATGATCAATTTCACAGGAAACATCACACCTCAATATAAGAAATGAATGTTTAAGAAAATCCTTGAAATGAGTTGATTTGCATTGAAAACAAGTGGAATTATCTCATACCTTTAGCAGATTTTTTTCACATAAAATCTTAAGACTCAGTGTTAGCCTAAATGACTTGTTAAAGGAATAGTTCACCCAAAAAATAAAATTCTGTCATCTACTGTTTGTCGAAATACAGGATGACAGTAAAAGTCTTTTTTTTTTGTTATTTCAGTCTCTGCAGAGGACAGTGCAGCTTATACAACCAAGCTGACGTATGCTGTCGACACAAAACACAGGAAGGAGAGAGGTACTTGACATGACATTATTTTTACTTTACATTTACTTAACCTTTACCTTTTCTTAACTTAACCTAACTTACCTTAACTTAACTTAACTTAACTTAACTTAAGCATAAGGTCACAGCAAGTCTGTGATACAGTGATGTGTGTTAGTTATTGGATAATTTTAGCAGCACGTGTGACCTTCATTTTTAGAAGCGCAAAAACTTACATGTAGCACTTCTAATTAGCTAAAACATCAAGAAAAGGAAAAATGTATCACTTCTTGTCAAAGTTCACCACCCTGCACGTTTACGTTTAAACACTGTGTTTGTGTCACAAGCAGAAACGTTTGAGAACTACTGAGTTACTGGACTGACATTCATGAAGTATTTTCTAAAAGTCTGTTTTGCAGATGCTGGTGATAATTTAAGCTTCTCTGACACAAACCACATGAGAAAACCACAGACAGAAGCAGGTAGAAAGGCCCCTCTCTAGACTCTGTAGCAACAAGGCTGCATGAGGCAGTTTGCAGTACAACAGGTTAATAAAGTTTGATGGAGTAACTTAAGAGGCGTTATGTCTTCAGGTATCCATATAAACTTAAACAAGCCAAAAAGGTGGAAATGAGTTATCACTAAACATGATGTGTAATATCTGTCTCACAGCAGTAGACAGAAGAGGGAGTGAGTTTGAGAGTCATTATCAAATATATTATTTTCATCATAATACCTTCTCTGGTTGCCTACATTAGTGTAATGTACATGAAAATGAAATCAACATATATGTCTTACTGACCATTATGGATTATTTTGACATTACCCAACAATAATAAAAATCATGCTAAATGTCAAAGCAAAAAAATTCATCATAAACATTTTTTTGTTTTGTTTCATACCTGTTCTTCATAGACAAACAAAATGATATTAGCCCCTTGCCTTCATAACAGTGAATATAAAAATTTAAAGCTTTTTATACTGAAAATAAGTCACATTTAAAGCAAAATGTGGACTTTAAGGGATAAAATAGCCACCATTAGCATACATATTGATTTTACTGTTAGTAATTAAGGTAAAGATAATATTTATGGATTCATTTTGGATAAATTGTATGTTTTTTTTCCATATCAGCAACGATGGGAAAATACCGTAACCCAATATGTTAGACACTTTTCTATTTGTGTTTCTGCAGCTCAGTGTTGGAGAGAAGAGAAGCTGTGATGATGTCATAATGGAGGAAGCCATGTAACCTGGTTCATTAAAAAACAAAAAAAACACAAAAAAAAATCTAGGCTTTCAACCCTCATCATGCTTTTTTAATATATTCTCATCTGTATGTATTATGTTTTGTTTTGTTTTTTTGGTTTATAATTTTGATTTTGATGTCCAATTTTTATACATGTCTGTTATCTCACCAATACAGATGTTCTTTATTTGATTTGTTTCATTATGTTCGTATTTAATTAGAAACATATCTTTCTAAGTGGCTAAGCAGTTCTGTCATGTACTGTGACTATTTCAAGAACGGAAGATTCTCACAAGTCAGATAAAGACATCTGTAGTGTTTTCAAACCACACCGTCTCTAAACTGAAGCTGACTTTTTCAGAACACCAGTGTTTATATATTTACAATCTACTCACAGACCAAAATAAAGTGTATATATAACCATGACAAACCCTCTGCAGAATAACCACAGCATCTCTACACCTCTCTGAATAGAGTCTGTGGGTTTGTTTTAGTGTTGACAAGTCTGTTACAATTCAGCCCAAACCTACCCAGGACTAGGGTCAACTCCATTGTTTTTGATGTTAACAGTTGCTGAAACTGTGATTTCTTAAATGTTTTCTGCAGCTAGAAAAATAACATTATGGGAAGGATCAAGCAACACATGGACTGGTGCAGATGAAATTCCTGCAGAGAGGCTGCAGAAATGGTTCAAACATGATGATTATCCATCTAAATACAATGATTCCAATATTGAGTTTATTTACACACACAAAATAAAATTATGTCACCTACAACAGTAGTGCAAAAGTTAATTATCACAATAGCACAATACATTCAAAACAGGCAACACTAAGCAACACAATCCACTGTTAGAAAAAAATATATAATTAAGTTTGAAATATTTAAAAGGTTTCCAATGATAAAACTAAAAGCACTCACACACACACACACACACAATAATATTGACATTGTACATATAAGCTAAAGAGCAGACCATATGTGAATTCTCACCAATGAATAATGAAAAAGTTGATAGATAGATAGATAGATAGATAGATAGATACTTTATTCATCCCCTTTGGGAAATTCAGGTGTCCAGTAGCTCACACAATCTGTATTAACATATAACTATAGATTAGAGACAATACAAAATAAAAGAAGGTAATGCAGCATGCACAGTGATATTATCAAAATATCACAATGCATTCAAAACAGGCAACACTAAGCAACACAATCGGAATTTAAGAAAATGTAAAAACTCTCCAATAAAAACCAAAAGCATTACTGAGTTTAACTACTGTCATCAAAATTGGGATTGTAAATGGTCTTCTTAGTTGCAGTTTTGTTATGATTTGATCTCTCTCCTGTTGCTCTGCTTTTTGCTTCTTGAGCTGATTTCCACTTTTTTTCCTTCCTCCTCTAAATCAGCGCAGTATTAACTTCTCACAGCAGCTAGAAAGTCTTTAACAACAGACTTGTAAAAACTGTTGTTGGTCAGCTCTCCTGTTGGATCAGTCCTGATGAAGGATCCATCTTTATAGAAAACACTGAACCTGCTGATCTGCACACAGACACTGACAGAAGCTAACAGCTATGCTAACTGCTACACTGGAGCTCTGAATGTTTCCTGCTAGTGTGTTGATGTTTAGTCTGCTGTCTTACAGTTGGTCTTGTCTCCACTACATGTGAGCTCCTGTTATGTTTTGTCCTGCAGTGTCAGTCCTGTATTGTGTGACTGTCTTGTAATCTGTCAGCAGCAGTTAACCAGCTCAAACTCTTTGTCCACCTGTTGGACTTGGTGGATAAAAGTTATTCTGATTCTGAAATCAACATGAAACATGAAATTAACATCAATCTTCCTTATTTACATCCCATTATAGACGTTTGTGTAGCAGAGAGAGAACTGAAACATAAACACTGGGAAAGCTGACCTGAAATTCAAACTTTAGGATGTATGAGCAACCTGCTCAACTCATTTTCACTTTCTGATATGTTAATGTGTGAATTAGTGTGACTTCCCCCTTCTCTCTCTCTCTCTCTGTCCTTTTTCATTCTGGCCTCTCCCTCCTCTTTCTTCTCTGTTTGAGTAGTGTCAGCTTGTCCTTCAACATCCTTATCTTTCTCCTGTAGCTCTTCCTGACTCTCTGCTTCTCTCATTGAAATGCACGTGTTTCCTCTGTGATTTCCTCCAGACTTTCCAGAGGTTTTACTTTCTGTTGCTCTGCCTGAAGCTCTGTCTCCTGTCTGAGCTCTTGGTTTTCTCTCTCTGCTGCTTCTTGCTGTATTTTGAGGTCTGTCTTCTCTGTCTCTCTCTCTGTTACTTCTCTACTGACTGACTGAAGCTTCCTCTCAATCTCATCCCTCTGTTTCTCTGTCTCCTTCAATTCCACATTGATTTGCTCCATCTCGTTCTCTGCTTTACTCTTCTTCTCTGTCATTCTAGTAATTTCACTATTTTTGACCTCTAGTTCTTTGTTTGTGCTCCGTAGCTGTTCATCAAGTCCTGACTTTCTCATCTCCAGATCCTTTTTGTTGGCCTTTACCTGACCCCTTTTCTCCCTTCTTAGTTGCAAAGTCACTGACTGGAGCTTCTTCTCCTTCTCCTCTCTCTGTGTCTCTACCTCCTTCAGTAGGAGTTCGAGTTGCTTTCTCAGGTCCTCCAGTTCCCTCTTCCTTCCCATCGATCTAGCAACCTCCTCTTCTGCATTTTTCCGTTCGCCCTCTTTCTTCTGCAGCTCTTCCTCAAGTTTTGTCTTTTTCTTGTCCAAATCCTTCATTGCCTCTCTTTCTGCTGTAAGCTCTTCTCCGCCTCTTTTTCCTTCCATCAGAACTTGAAGTTCTGTGCCATTATTTATAGATTCAGTCTTCTTCTCTCTTTCCCTCTGTTCAGTTTCGTCCTCATGGTGCATCTTGGTCTCTGTGTGCAAATAGAGGCAAGAAACATTGTTGAAGTTGAAGTTCAATTTGCTGTTTATGCAGTGTTGCCTTTTGTAGAGAAAAGGTGTGAAATTGAAGACACAGCTGCAGACGCACAACAGAAATGTGATGATGAAGCCAAAAACATGAATTTTACAGTAAAATAGGCTACAGCAGCAGAGAAGACATTTACTTCCCTTATAGGAAGGTATAGGAAGGTTTTACAGAATATGAAGGGTCTGAAATTAACGTTTTTCTCCACCAGCCACTGTGGCAGGTAGATACACATTTCTACCTGCCACTCAGAATTTTTACCTTTTTACCTTTTTTAATGTTCTCTGCATCCACAGCTTCTTGACTCTTTTTTCTGGTGGTGTAATTATTCCTGGAAAATGTCGCCACATTTTGGCTACGCATACACTGCCAGAATTTGGTAGTGACAACTGGATTTATGAATGAGAGTGAATTTGCATATGTATGGTTCACATTGGAGCAGGCCGAAGTAAAATGACTAATGACTAATGAAACCCTTCATATCACTGTAACAACCAGCTGCGATATTAACTTGACAATAAGAAAGGAGAAGAAAAATAAATGTGTGACTTACTGATTTTGTTTCGTCTCCATCTCCACACAACAAAGACGACTGCAACAATACACATGAAGACAACAGCCAAGACGATGGTGACATGAGCAGCAGAGCTGGGCGGGACCGTGAAGAACTCATCTGAAATGATAAAACACAGAACAGCATTTATATAAAACTAGACCTCAGCTGTTTAAAGCTAATAAAGTGTCCATATCATGAATTTAGAAAACATTTGTACCTGGAACATGAATCTGTTTCTCCCTGGTCTGGTTGATGTTCTGCTGTTGAACTCTACAGGTGAACCTGTTGGTGTCGGTCTTCTCCACAGTCACTCTGCTGCTGACAGTATAGAGGCCATCAGGACCTCTGACTGTCTCTGTAGGTCCAGCAGAGAGGATGTTTCCCTCACCGTCCAGCCAAAACACCTCAGGCTCTGGGTACCAGCCTTTAGATTCACACCCTAAATCCACTGCACTGCTGTTTTTGGTAATCTCAATGACAGGAGAGGAGACAGCACCTAATGATGAGTAAGAGGAGGAATTTAAAACAATGGTTTCAATGGAAATGGAATAACGATACGAACATTGCACATTTGCTAACACTGCATATTGTAAAACCTCCAATAAAGAGCGGGTCTCAAATAGTGGTCCGATCTCTACAAACAGTGAGGAATGTTGTTCGCAAATAAAGGCCGGTCCCCAATAAAAGCCAGATAATAAAAACATACAGCACAATTACCAGAATCTTTCTAGCCTAGATTATCATTAAAATTACTAAAATGTTAAAATATATTACCAAAAAGAGATGTTGCATGCAGCAGTGGAACATGCTGACATGTTTATCTCTCTGCCATGGATGCAGGTACTGGTTTGAAAGCCTTGAAATTCATTACCAAACATAACTGTACTGCTTGGATCATTATACAGCATTGCTCCTGTTTATTAGTCAATATGTGACAGAAAGCTTTTTTTTATTTGATTTTTTGCAGCTTTGGCAGTTTTTGTTTCATTCTGTTTTGACACTGCGAGAATGATGACCAGTATCTTCTGGTAGCCTACCAGTATGTTACCAATAACAATATTAAATAATATCTTATGATAAAGTAGTTGGTTGTTTTCAGTGATTATTTCAGCTAGATATTTACTAGTAGTAGTAGTGCGATAAATATTCTAGTAAAGTAAATTAAAGTAAATTGTAGTATAGTAAATTTCAAAATCTGAAATCTGCAAATATCCATACATTTGTCAATACTCAGTATAGAGAGAATTATTTAGCATGATCTTCAATCATTTTAATAATTCATTCATTTTGTTTATTGTATTTCACTCTAGATCCATGCTTGTGACTGACAGGTCTCGTTGAAATCCTCAGACTGACGGGGAAAGTCCGGGCAGAACAGGTTTAGGAGTAATGTTCTTTCCTCCCTCATCAACATCGGCTGCCATTTTAAAAGGTAGGGTCCAATAGAAAAAGCATTTAACCCCCTGACAGCTCAGCTCAGCTCACTGTGGTTGTACTGGTCAGTTCCCAGTGTGAATGGTTGTGAATCAGGGCTACGCCTAGCAAAACCCTGCTATGGATGAATAAAGGTAAAAACAAACATGCACTATAAACACAGGCTTTCTTACCAACAACAAGCTGAACGATAGAGTCTCTACCCAATGAGGGAATGAAGCATCTGTATTTTCCGTCATCAGAGAGTTTCACTTTAGAGAGTTTCAGTGAAATGTCTCCGTGCTTCAGTTTGTCGATGAACAGCGACGTTCTTCCCTCGTAGGACGGGTTTTTATTGATCAGAAGTTCCTGACCGTCCCGCCACACATGGACAAATCTGGGGTTCAGGTCAGGTCTCGCCCACTCCAGTGTCATGGCAACAGCATCCGTGGCAGGTTCCAGGCGGCATGGCAAAATGATGTCATCACCAACTATTGCCACTATTGGCTGAGTTGGACCAATCACCTGGAACTGACCTGGGAAGAAATAGGTTTGAAGTTTTACGCCATTTTGCGAAAACTTGAAATACTGACGATTAGTGTTTTAGTTCTATAAACGTTTCTGGGAGGCAGAGCTGCCCTGGGTGCAAAAATAATCTCATTGTTTGAGTTAACTACCGGACCTTCCATGATCATGAATGCCAGGATTATGAATGATTGAAAAAAAAAAAATAAGTCAGTTAGCTAATTTGCACTCCAAAAACTCCAATCTGCTGAAATATTGTTAACCTAATGTTTGTTGATTTGGCCACTGAAACCATGCTAAACACAACAGCATGTTCTTAACGCTGAAAAGAACAAGAAGAAGAAGAAGCCAGTATTCTTTGAATGGCTGGTTGAATAATTTGTTTTGTTAAACTGCAAATTAATTACCCTACTTAAGATACCCTGTTTTGCTGCCCTATAAAGCCAAAAAGCAGTAAAAGCATGGGCAGAAAACTGATGAAAATGACTTCAAATTAGACTATATTAGATCTAAAGCCTAATCATGACCTTTTACCTTTAAATACACCAAACCATGGCATTATTGATTTTATTGTGTGTAAGTTACCTCCACAAGAGTGTGTTAGAAGGAGAAAGACAGCAGTGTGATGGAAAGCCAAGGCACTGAAGACACTGAGCTGAGATTTAAGAGACAGTCCGTCCTTCAGGTAAAACATTCTGGAGTTCTGAAAATTGAAATAAACCAGTTGTAAAATGTTAATTTCCAGGAAGAGAATATGAAAGGACAAATGTTTTTTGAAGTGCTATTCATGCAAAATAATCAAATCCAAAATATCTCTGTCTTTTTACTTATAGGCCAACAGTCATTTTGTCAGAATAGGGTTGCTGTTTTTGATCTCTCTCATTTTGGAATGAAGCTCTTGAATAAAATTTTGAGAAAATGAATGTTACAAGTAAGAGGTATTTTAATAGTCTTCCCAGTTCATCCGTTCTTATGTTTGTGTGGTAAAATGTAATGTGACGACCCCGTCTGTCTGTCTGTCTGTCTCTCTCTCTCTCTCTCTCTCTCTCTCTCTCTCTCTCTCTCTCTCTCAGAGATGACTACCTGCTTGCCACTACTTAAAAAAAAATGTGAATATACAACTGTGAATGTACCTTTAACATCTAGACCTACAACCACGATGGTTTAATGTAAGAGGACAGAACTCAACCGCCCCCTCTGCTGGTCATTTCGTCATTTTCATGTCCGTGTTTATGTTCATAGACAAATTATTTTTATTTTAATAACACTTGCAGTGGGAATCCAAACGTGGCTTAGTGACCTGTTTCAAACCTATTTACAGATTTGAATTAAATAATGCTCTTCTGTACTATGTATGTCCTTCAGCGTGTGTCATCTGTCTGAAAACTAGTTTCACTTTTATTTGTGGCCAAAGACAAAAAAACAGTTACTTTAAAGTGTATTTTGAAGCTGCCGGGTTGGTTTAAGATATTACAACAATTACAACCCACCGTTTCTTAGTTACAATGCAAGTCCAATATGTCTTCAATAAATTACTGACGTGTAAACCCACAATAACCGACAGTTTGGTGTTCAAAAAAGAAAAGACTGTGTGAAAACGGTCAAAATTACCTGCAGGCTGTTTTAAAAGTTAACTGCTTTTGAAATTTTAAACGAAGAAATAGTCTATAATTCATAATATTTCGTATACAAATTTTGAGAGTAGGCTAATAAGCGACTCATTGCCTACATATGAAAAAATATGTTTGTGGTTGAGAGTGTTACCTTTTCCAGCTTCCTGGACCCGAACCGTAGTTGGGAGCGCACTGGTTTCGGTTTTGGCTCGTTGCGGTCCGGACCAGCGCTGCTGATGAAGGTTGGTAGCGAGACGTCGAGGTGACGTTCATAAACAGGAACTTTATTTCCTCTGCAGCAGCGAACACAATTCACGGCCTTCTACGGCGCGTTCACACAGGACGCGGAAGGGCCGCGGGACGGCCCGCGGAACGGCCCCGAAGCGGAGGCCGCTTCCGTCCGGCTCCCATATTAATGGGTCAGGCCGTTCACACTGCCGCGGCGCGGAGCTCCGCTCGCGGCTCGCGATCTGGAGCGCCAGTTTCGGTGTCTGGTCTATTTTCTCCGCGCGCATTTTACAAGGAAACACCATAGAAAACACTATGGATGCAAGTTTTAAATGCAACACATTGTAGGATGATGATCTATCTGATTTTGATTTATTGCCTTTTGAAAATTGCATCTGTTATTGAATTACCACAAAAGTAAACAAGGATACATGTTTAGGTTTGTTTATTTATAGGCTACTTAATTTATTTAGGCCTATATGTCATTATTTAAAGAGAGAGGGAGGGAGAGAGAGAGAAAGAGAGAGAGAGGGAGAGAGGGAGGGAGAGAGAGAGAAAGAGAGAGAGAGAGGGAGAGACAGGGGGGAGAGAGATATCTAGGTCCCCTAGGCTTTCCTAATTATTGCCTGATCACAAGTCACGACTCTTGCTGAGAAAACAAATAAACGTGACAGTTTTGATATGAGGGAGTTTGTGAAGAAAGGGAGAAAGTGAAGAAGATGGAAGATATAAAGTTCATCCCTGTGTGTTCAAGATCATGCCAAACTGCAGCGGAGGATCAAGACAGCAAGTAGGATCATTGGGGTTGATCAGGCGTCTGCAGCACAGCTGTACAACAACCTTATTTTAAAAAAGGCTGAGCAGATCCTCAGTGATCCTACCCATCCTCTCCACCTGAAATTCAGAAGGAGTAGCAGGTCAAACGGCAGAATCCTGCAGCAGAAAATTAGAACGACAAGGTACAGCAAATCATTTGTGCCTACAGCAATTAGATTAGTAAATGAGAGATAGATGTGTACCTATATTACTAGGTCTGGGTATTTGATTGTGTATATTGTATATTTAGATTGTATTTTGTTTGTGGGTATTTTGATTGTGTATATTGTATATTTAGATTGTATATTGTATATGATGTATATTTTATATTGCCAGCATTGCTCAGGATATTCTGTTGATGTGTGTTTGTGTATGTGTTTGTTAGTGCATGTACAGTGTACCTTTGTGTTTTAAACGAGACGTGTATGACCACATGAATTTCCCCTTGCGGGATAATAAAGTTTACCTTGACCTTGACCGTGACCTTGATTTGGAAAAGTACAGTGAGCTGTCAGCAGTGTTTCTACAACGACAGCAGTGAACAGATGAAGCTTTAGTGGCTATTGGAACACAATGTAAGCAGTCTGTAGACCAGGAGAGCTGCTGGCCGGCGTGGAGAAATGCACTTCCTGTGTGGACAACCCAACTGCGACTTGCACGCGAAATCGCGGTACTTGGATCCTGCAACCTGAGCTTATCTGGACACTTTTACACTGTGTAGGGAATTTCCTAATATTTATGTAAGGAATATGAGTCTTTTCACACAGTGGCACTGATCATAAAGAGTTATAACTTTTCATAAGGTGGCACGATAAGATAAATATTCCTACAATGTCAATGCTGAATGAAATTCTTTTAGGCTTGTAGCTATTTAAGGCAGGGTGACCCACCAAACTCTGGGTTACATTAAGGCCTTTAAATGAAGAATAAATTTATCAAAAATATTATTGAACAATGAAAATGAATGTAAATGAAAAAATGAAAAAACAATGTGTAAAGAAAACCAAATGTCATGTATGGGTTTTCCAGACTGTTTTTCTCTATCTGCGGTCAGGGAGGAACCTCCATCATATCAGAGGTGGGCGACACTGACTGTAAGATATCTGATATTTAATAAAAGGCCAATATCCACATAGTATATTGACAAACTGAAGGATCATTGTATTCCCAATTACCAATGTTGATACACTGTTCCACATTTAATTTGCTTTCAACGTCTTTGTGAGCTACTTAACCAATAAAAAGCTGAACTTGGACATGTCACCAGTTTCAAGGTAACTGATTGTCACTATTTTAAATTACTGTAACAGCAATCAAATCGATAGCCCCTATATTAGGAAAAGGAAGTGTTTATGAGATAGGTGATAGGTCAGCTGCAGGGGGCAGAGTAGGACCTTTTATTCATGCTGATAACATCTGAGAGAGAGAGAGAGAGAGAGAGAGAGAGAGAGAGAGAGAGAGAATGGAAGATGGAGTCTGGTCAGGTTGTCTATATATTTTGTCTGCACAGTACAGTTGCAGACAGCACATGCTTGGTCAGTTCATAGAAAACAAAGCCACACGGATCTATATGCTGCTGGTTCCTCTACCACTGAATTAAAGAAGAGCTGCCATCCCACTACAAGAAGTTCATTAGTATCAATGGAGAGTTTTAGTGTCCATGGTCTAAATATCACATGCTCTAAATGCCTTTCCACCCCACCAGGGAAAAGACGTTGGTATATGCAGCATATTTACTGGGTTAAATCGGTCTGAAGAAAAGATTTCAGGACAAGCATCATGATGACAGTTTATTTCTCAATCTATTTACAGTTTTCCCACTACATGATTCATTTATTCACACACCAAAACTTTATTAAGTAACATGATATACAATTCTGACAAAGGAATAACACTAAGCAATACAATCCATCATGACAGAAAAAATACAAAAGTAAACAAAAAAAATAAAAATAAGTATGTTTATTTAAAAAATAAAATGTAATAAAATTAAAAAAACACACACACACACACACACACACACACACACTATACAATAATATTAGGTAATCCAATGTCACATTATACATATGAGATAAAGAGCAGGAGAGCTTTATGTGAATTATCACCCAGAAATAATGCAAAGGCTAAACCTGTAATGAGACCTATGTGGAGATTTCATTGAGACATAATGATATAAACCAATATCCACACACATAGGCCAGCTATGCTGTTGTTTTCACCTCTTTTCTAAAGCTTGTTGTCAAATCCTGTTCTTGAACGAAGCTCCTCCCTGGCCATCAAGTCATTTATAATATTTTTTAAACCAGCTCGGCTCCTCCCTCACTGTTTAAAAGTGACCTGACTTTCCCCCAGTTCCCCAGTTGCCTCCTCACTTTCAGCCTGTGTACCGGTAGCTACATTACTATTCCCCTGCTCCACGGTTGCCTCCTTACTATTCCCCGGCTCCACGGTTGCCTCCTTACTATTCCCCGGCTCCACGGTTGCCTCCTTACTATTCCCCGGCTCCACGGTTGCCTCCTTACTATTCCCCGGCTCCACGGTTGCCTCCTTACTATTCCCCGGCTCCACGGTTGCCTCCTTACTTTCAGCCTGTGTACCGGCAGCTACATTACTATTCCCCTGCTCCACGGTTGCCTCCTTACTATTCCCCTGCTCCACGGTTGCCTCCTTACTATTCCCCTGCTCCACGGTTGCCTCCTTACTATTCCCCTGCTCCACGGTTGCCTCCTTACTATCCCCCTGCTCCACGGTTGCCTCCTTACTTTCAGCCTGTGTACCGGTAGCTACATTACTATTCCCCGGCTCAACGGTTGCCTCCTTACTATTCCCCTGCTCCACGGTTGCCTCCTTACTATCCCCCTGCTCCACGGTTGCCTCCTTACTATCCCCCTGCTCAACGGTTGCCTCCTTACTATTCCCCGGCTCAACGGTTGCCTCCTTACTATCCCCCGGCTCCACGGTTGCCTCCTTACTATCCCCCTGCTCCACGGTTGCCTCCTTACTATCCCCCTGCTCCACGGTTGCCTCCTTACTATTCCCCGGCTCCACGGTTGCCTCCTTACTTTCAGCCTGTGTACCGGCAGCTACATTACTATTCCCCTGCTCCACGGTTGCCTCCTTACTATCCCCCTGCTCCACGGTTGCCTCCTTACTATTCCCCGGCTCCACGGTTGCCTCCTTACTATTCCCCGGCTCCACGGTTGCCTCCTTACTTTCAGCCTGTGTACCGGCAGCTACATTACTATTCCCCTGCTCCACGGTTGCCTCCTTACTATTCCCCTGCTCCACGGTTGCCTCCTTACTATTCCCCTGCTCCACGGTTGCCTCCTTACTATTCCCCTGCTCCACGGTTGCCTCCTTACTATCCCCCTGCTCCACGGTTGCCTCCTTACTTTCAGCCTGTGTACCGGTAGCTACATTACTATTCCCCGGCTCAACGGTTGCCTCCTTACTATTCCCCTGCTCCACGGTTGCCTCCTTACTATCCCCCTGCTCCACGGTTGCCTCCTTACTATCCCCCTGCTCAACGGTTGCCTCCTTACTATTCCCCGGCTCAACGGTTGCCTCCTTACTATTCCCCGGCTCAACGGTTGCCTCCTTACTATCCCCCGGCTCCACGGTTGCCTCCTTACTATCCCCCTGCTCCACGGTTGCCTCCTTATTATTCCCCGGCTCCACGGTTGCCTCCTTACTTTCAGCCTGTGTACCGGCAGCTACATTACTATCCCCCTGCTCCACGGTTGCCTCCTTACTATTCCCCTGCTCCACGGTTGCCTCCTTACTATTCCCCTGCTCCACGGTTGCCTCCTTACTATCCCCCTGCTCCACGGTTGCCTCCTTACTATTCCCCTGCTCCACGGTTGCCTCCTTACTATTCCCCGGCTCAACGGTTGCCTCCTTACTATCCCCCTGCTCCACGGTTGCCTCCTTACTATTCCCCTGCTCCACGGTTGCCTCCTTACTATCCCCCTGCTCCACGGTTGCCTCCTTACTATTCCCCTGCTCCACGGTTGCCTCCTTACTATTCCCCGGCTCCACGGTTGCCTCCTTACTTTCAGCCTGTGTACCGGCAGCTACATTACTATTCCCCTGCTCCACGGTTGCCTCCTTACTATCCCCCTGCTCCACGGTTGCCTCCTTACTATCCCCCTGCTCCACGGTTGCCTCCTTACTATCCCCCGGCTCCACGGTTGCCTCCTTACTATCCCCCTGCTCCACGGTTGCCTCCTTACTATCCCCCTGCTCCACGGTTGCCTCCTTACTATCCCCCTGCTCCACGGTTGCCTCCTTACTATTCCCCTGCTCCACGGTTGCCTCCTTACTATCCCCCGGCTCCACGGTTGCCTCCTTACTATCCCCCTGCTCCACGGTTGCCTCCTTACTATCCCCCTGCTCCACGGTTGCCTCCTTACTATCCCCCTGCTCCACGGTTGCCTCCTTACTATTCCCCGGCTCCACGGTTGCCTCCTTACTTTCAGCCTGTGTACCGGTAGCTACATTACTATTCCCCTGCTCCACGGTTGCCTCCTTACTATCCCCCTGCTCCACGGTTGCCTCCTTACTTTCAGCCTGTGTACCGGTAGCTACATTACTATCCCCCTGCTCCACGGTTGCCTCCTTACTTTCACCCTGTGTATTTTCCCCCTGCACCCCGGTTGCCTCCTTACTTTCACCCTGTCTACCGGTAGCTACATTACTATCCCCCTGCTCCCAGGTTGCCTCCTTACTTTCAGCCTGTTTACCGGTAGCTGCATTACTTTCCCCCTGCTCCCCGGTTGCCTCCTTACTTTCCCCCTGCTTTGCCGTTGCCTCCTGAGTTTCCCCCGGTTTCCCTTTTGCCTCCTGACTTTCCCCTGGTTTCCCAGTTGCCCTCTGACTTTCCCCCAGTTTCCCAGTTGCCCTCTGACTTTCCCCCGGTTTCCCAGTTGCCCCCTTACTTTCCCCCGCTTTTCCTGTTGCCACCTGACTTTCCCCCGGCTTCCCGTTTGCCTTCTGATCTTTCCCCTGCTCCCCGTTTGCTTCCTTACTTTCACACTGCTTACCGGTTGCCTCCTGACTTTCCCCCTTCTCCACGGTTGCCTCCTGACTTTTCCCCTGCTGCCCAGTTGCCTCCTGACTTTCCTCCTGTTTCCCGGTTACCTCCTGACTTTTGCCCTTGTTCCCAGTGGTGCTTTGACTTCCCCCCTGTTTCCCAGGTGCCTCCTGATTTTCCCCCTGCTTCCTGGTTTTCTCCTGAGTTCCATCCTGCTCCCTGGTTGCCTCCTGACTTTTCCCCTGCTGCCCAGTTGCCTCCTGACTTTCCTCCTGTTTCCCGGTTACCTCCTGACTTTTGCCCTTGTTCCCAGTGGTGCTTTGACTTCCCCCCTGTTTCCCAGGTGCCTCCTGATTTTCCCCCTGCTTCCTGGTTTTCTCCTGAGTTCCATCCTGCTCCCTGGTTGCCTCCTGACCTTTCCCCTGCTCCTCGGTTTCCTGCTGACTTTGCCCTTGTTTCCCAGTTGCCTCCTGACTTTTGCCCTTGTTCCCAGTGGCGCTCTGACTTTCCCTCTGTTTCCCAGTTGCCTCGTTACTTTCCCCCTGTTTTCGGGTTGCCTCCTGATTTTTGTCCTGCTCCCCAGCTGCCTCATGATGTTCCACCTGCTCCCTGATTGCATTCTGACTTTGTTCCTGCTTTCTGATTTCCTCCTGGACTTCCAGAGGTTTTACTTTCTGCTGTTGCTCTTCCTGAAGCTCTGTCTCCTGTCTGAGCTCTTGGTTTTCTCTCCCTGCTGCTTCTTGATGTATTTTGAGGTCTGTCTTCTCTGTCTCCCTTTCTGCCACAAGCTGCTTTTTGTGTCTTTCTCCTTCCATAAACCGAAGTTCTGCGCCATTACTTATAGATTTAGTCTTTTTCTCCTCTTCTCTGTTGTCCAGATCATTCTTTGCCTCCCTTCCTGCCATGAGCTGCTCTCTGTCTCTTTCTCCATCAATCAGAACTTGAAGTTCTGTGTCATCACTTCCAGATTTGGTCTTGTGTCTTTCTCTCTGATCAGTCTCGTCCTCATGGTGCTTCTTGGTCTCTGTGTGCATATAGAAGCAAGAAACAGTGTTGATGTTCAAATTTGCTGTGTTCATGCAGTGTTGCCTTTTGTAGAGAAAAGGTGAGAAATTGGAAAAAGACAGCTGCAGGAACACAACAGAAATGTTATGGCAAAGCTAAAAACATGATTACATTAAACATGAAAGATTTTACATTAAAATGACAGCATAGACGACATTTCCTTGCCTTATAGGAAGGTATTACAGCATATGAAGCATTTCATTCCAAAATGAGACATAAACTGTTTACAAGCAGAAACACCTCTTCTGATAAATTGACTGATGGCATGAGAGTAAAATTCAACATGTAATACCATTACGTTTTAATTTTTTCTATAACCTTATGAAATTTTTAATAAATTTAAATTATCACTATAATCCTCAAAGAGCTGTGATAGTTACTTGACATTAAAAAAGTAGAAGGAAAATTTATTTTGGACTTACTCATTTTGTTACGTCTCCATTTATACACAACAAAGACAATTGCAAAAATACACATGAAGAAAACAGCCAAGACAATAGTGATAACAGCAGAATGAGATCGGACCATGAAGAAATCATCTGAAATGATAAAACACAGAACAGCATGGCATTTATAAAGAACTAAACATCAGCTGTTTAAAGCTAATAAAGTCTCCATATCATGAATTTAGAAATCATTTGTACCTGGAATGTGAACGTGTGTCTCCCTGGTCTGGTTGATGTTCTGCTGTTGAACTCTACAGGTGAACCTGTTGGTGTCGGTCTTCTCCACAGTCACTCTGCTGCTGACAGTATAGAGGCCATCAGGACCTCTGACTGTCTCTGTAGGTCCAGCAGAGAGGATGTTTCCCTCACCGTCCAGCCAAAACACCTCAGGCTCTGGGTACCAGCCTTTAGATTCACACCCTAAAACCACTCCACCACTGGCTTTGTTGAGTCCTACTAAGCTGATGACAGGCGAGGAGAAAGCACCTAATGATGAGTAAGAGGAGAAATTCAAAACAATGGTTTCAATGAAAATGGAATAATGATACTTGCCACGGCATACAATTGTCAAATCAGTAAAGTGAAGAGAACCCCCTGATAATGTGACTACCTAATGATGCACACATGCAGATACGCATTAAATCTGGTAAATCATAGCAAATCATGCATACTTGCAAACTCTGCATATGTTCTTGCATTGGACGGTAAATGTGTTAATCTGTGAACTGCTAACCTCTACAAATCTGTCAATCTGTCAATAATCAGTATCGAGATAATTAGGAGCTCTGACAAAGATGCTGTCTTCAAAATTATCCATAAATCTCCCTTAAGTCTATTTTATGACTGAGATCATTCACTTTCTCAACTCCTAAGTAGGCTGTTTCAAGCCAGAAGTGTCAGCCATCTTATTTGCCTGTTGTTGAGATACAATAGTGGGTCAATAGTGAGTTTAGAAGTTATTGAGTAATGTTGGGAACTAGAGATAATTCTGAGCATAAGTACAGGGTAGTGTAGAAAACTTCAGCTGTATTTGATAACCCCAATTACATATACCTGTACTCCCACACTCAACCCTGCAACATTTAGATTAGATAACTAACGGTGCTGCCTGTCTGATGATGATCCTGTAGATTTATGACAGTGTAACCTGATACCCCCTATAGTTACCATTTCTGGGTCAAAATGGTTGGCCTGGATTGTGGCACAAGGGATTTTTACATTACATAGTGCATTTTAAAGTCTTTAATATTTTTGTTTGTTGTATTTTTTATCTAGATCCCTACTTGTGACTGGAAGGTCCAGATGCAATACCTACACCAGCTGGGAAAATCGGGGCAGATAAAGTTAACGCATAATGCTCTTTCCTCCCTTAACAAGTATTTTTTGTATTTGTATTTGTATACTTTATTATCCCCGTGAGGAAATTTGTCCTCTGCATTTGACCCATCCTATACACACACTAGGAGCAGTACTGTGGAGCTACCCTTGAAAAATGATTCAAGCCCCAGTGGAGCTTCACAGTTTCCAACAATAGAAGACTGTGGTCTGCTTCAGTGTGAATGGCTGTAACTCTATGAATGTGAAGCAGGGCTATGCCAAGCAAAACCCCTCCTCGGAAGAATAAAGTAAAAAAAAAAAAAAACATGCACTATGAAAATATGCCCACTTACCAACAACAAGCTCAACAATAGAGTCTCTATCCAATGAGGGAAGGAAGCATCTGTATTTTCCCTCATCAGAGAGTTTCACTTTGGAGAGTTTCAGTGAAATGTCTCCTTGCTTCAGTTTGTCGATGAACAGCGACGTTCTTCCCTCGTAGGACGGGTGTTTTTTATCCACAAGTTCCTGACGATAACGCCGCACATGGACAAATCTGGGGTCCAGGTCAGGTCTCGTCCACTCCAGTGTCATGGCAACAGCATCCATGGCAGGTTCCAGGTGGCATGGCAAAATGATGTCATCGCCAACTATTGCCACTATTGGCTGAGTTGGACCGATCACCTGAGACTGACCTGGGAAGAAATAGGTCTGTTTTTTAATACCTTTTTAATATCAAGCACTTCTCTTAATGCACCCGCTTCGGATGTTATCAGCCGATTAAATGGCCGTTATCAGTTGTCATCGGGACCATAGATATGAGGTAGTATGGCCCTACTCTATCTCCTAGTTGGCTCAGTAGGCTGTTATCATCTATTGGTAAGCTGGATCACCGCAGAGACTGGCTATGTTGGTCTGCGTCCACGTCACGTGACTGTCAAGTTTCTCTCTGCAGCGAAAAAAAAAAAAGGCTGACATTCCTTTTATTATCAGTGGAAAATGCAATATTTTAAGATAGTTTCGGCATTAAAATGCGTTTTGATAACATTTCTAGCGAGAAATGTGCATTTTATTTTCATAATCTTCGTTCAGTGAATGTATATGATGTTTAGTTTGTTAGTTATTACGAAGATTCACTCAGGCTCATTGCTATGGTGGTTGCTATGCACGCTACTATCGCTGAAACCACAGTTGTAGTTCTTCCGGTTTGCAAAGTGCTCGTAAAAAGATATATCTACTGAATATATCAAATATATAGTACAGCCGAACTAGTAATTAAACTGCATCTAGGTGATCTATGTTAAGAAAAAGTAAAGATGTTGGTTTATTTCAGATATTTTAGCCAAAACGGGAGTTGACACACAAACACGTTGGATGACGTGGCTCACGGAAGGGCATTGCGGGCGGACTTGGCACATTTGACTTCTCTACCAGTGCATGATTCTCATGTAAGAGTCCTCTCTCCATGTACATGTGTAAAGAATAAAGACTTGTATTCACAGAGACATCTGAATCAGCATATTAATCCAGGTACTGAGGGGATCATTTTTCCCCGACACCACGTGCACCCTAAAAGTTTTGTCCCGCTCCCATCCCTGCACAAACTCTAAAAGCTTAAATTCCACTCTTTGCCGCTCTTGATCAAAAGCCTAATCACAATATTTTACCTTTAAACACACACCAAGGCGTTACTGATGTTTTTGTGTGTAAATTACCTCCACAAGAGTGTGTTAGAAGAAGGACAACAACAGTGTGATGGAAAGCCAAGGCACTGAAGACACTGAGCTGAGATTTAAGGGACAGTCCATCCTTCAGGTGAAGCATCCTGGAGTTCTGAAAATTAAAATAAATGTAAAATGTTAATTTCCAGGAAGAACATAAAAAGAAATTCAGTGGTATTTATGCCAAATCATGAAATCCAAAATATCTGATCCATCATTCAAAATGTAGTCATTACTGAGCAGGCTTAAAAAACTTAAGTGGAAGTATAAGTACTCAAACTAAGCCAAAGGATGGTTAGAGGTTCCAGACCTTAAAGGACTAGTTCACCCCAAAATGAAAATTCACTCCTTATCTATGCACCCTCATGTCAGTAGAAACACCGGTGAGGTTTCTAGGAAAATCCAGGCGATCATTTTCATCTTCAGAATACTTGGACTCTCTGCACAAGCTGTTTGGAGTAAAGTTATGGTCATTTTTTGGCATTTTGGGACTTTAAAGACCCAGGACTCGGTAATTTCAGTTGTTTTGGAGAGGGCTGACATGGAGCAGCACTTGCTAACTCGTTGTGTGTTATATTGACATACAAACTTCACCAGTGTTTTGACTGATATGAGGGTGAGTAGATGACAAAATGTTCATTTTAGGGGGAACTATTCCTTTAATCTCATCTACATCCACTATGTTGACTAATGTATCAGGGGACAATACTGAACAACCCTCCACTGCAGGTCGTTCCCTTAGTGTACATAGACAAATTACTTTTGTTTGAATTATGGAGTGTGAATCCAAATGTGGCTCAGGTGACCTATTTCAAATCTTACATTTTTACAAGATTGAGTAATAATAATAATAATAAAAATAATATTTCCACTACTGTAGCCTATACATAGGCTATGTATAGGCTACCCTCACTGTGCAATGATAATGGCGGTTTAGAATTAGTTTCACTTTCACTTGTCGCCAATGACTGATAGTTGTGAATTTAAAAATTGTTTCGAAGCTGCCATGCAGGTTTGTTTAAGATTGGATATTAGACCACACTGATTTATAACCGACCGTTTCTGAGTTACAAAGGAACTCCCCTCTCTTCCATAAATTACTGACGTGTAAATCCACAGCAACCGACAGTTTGGTGTTCAGAAACAAAGGACGTCGTGCTCAAACGCTCAAAATAGCACTGGCTGTTTCCAAAAGGTATTTAAGGGCGATTGAATTTTTAAAGTATTAAATTATTACATTTCATATAGCCTACATTTCGCATACAATTTTGAGTGCAATAAACCACTCACTTACACCTATGAAAAAATAGTTGTGACTGAGAGGAAACCTCCAGCTGTGACTGTAGACCTGCTTTTATTCATAAAATAGGCGATTATTAATTTAGTTTAATTAAAAGTTAGGCTTAGAATAGCTAGAACAGGCAACATTTAATTTTAAAAAAGTCTACATAGCCTACCTGCTGCATGTACCAAAGTCACGTCACCTCAGAGGAAAATAAGCAGCATGGCCAAAGTCCTCAAATAAAAAAAAAAAAATGCAGGCTCCCTTCACCCCGGTCACCTGGGGGTGTGTTTACTTTGTAATTCCTATCTGCTGCAGCCTAGATTAAACTGCATGTGTATTGGATTTTAGTCTATAATAACAATAAGTCTGCATGTCTATTAGATTTAGGTCTGTATCAATGTTGTAAGTGTATATGTCTTATATGTTGTAAGTGTGCATGTCCAATTGATTTTAGCTATATCAACATTGTTGCAATTGTGCATGTCTGTTTGCTTATATCATAAATTAACACTGTTGTGAGGATGCTTTTCAATTTGCCTCTTGTCTATAAAGGATTTGACTGACATGGGTTTTTGAAGGCCACTATTAATAAACATATTTTTGTACTGAAGGTGCCAATAGCAGATATTTTGTGCTGAATAAAAGAACATCAAAACACGTACAAGTATTCAGTGTTTCCCCAACAATTCATTATTTTCAGGGTGGAAAAGCCTCTGAAACAGCATTTAGATCATCATGGGACATTAAAACTTTCCACTGAAACCCAGACTAATGAAATTATTTTAGTGTCAGCAGCTCTTTAAGGCAGAGTGACCCGCCACACCTATTCAGCAGTACATAAACTCTGGGAGACATGAGGCTTTTAAATTAAGAATAAGAGAATGGAGTCCAAAAAAAAATGTGCAAAGGAAATCAAATGTCAAATGTCAGGTTTTCCAGTCTGTTTTTCTGTAGCTGTGGTCAAGCAGGAACCTCCATCATGTCAGAGGTGGACGAACATGACTGATGGCAAATTGATATATCAATCATTAACCCTAATTAACAATATTGTGAGTGTGTATGTCTGTTTCCTAAAGCCTGCACTAACAATGCAGCAACAATGCAGCAACTGATGGCACCTCTTTGTGAGCCACTTAATAAACAGCTGAACTTGAACTTTGGACACCTCACCAGTTGTAAAGTAACCGACTACCACTGTTATAAAATACTACAGCAGCAATCAAATCTGTAGCGCCTGACACATGAGAGATAACAATATTTTTCTGTCGTCTTGGCAACCCAGGAAAAGGAAATGTTCATGAGATAGGTCGGCTGATTTACTGCAGGGGGCAGAGTAGGACCTTTTATTCATGCTGATAACATCTATCAACTCTTTCTAAGGTGTGAGAGAGAGAGAGAGAGAGAGAGAGAGAGAGAGAGAGAGAGAGAGAGAGAGAGAGAGAGGTTGGGAGTGAGAAAAGATTGAGAAAGTAGGGGAGAAAGGAGAGAGAGAGAAGAAAGGAAAACATGGGTGGCAGATGGAGTTTGGCCAGGTTGTCTACAGTATGTGCTGTCTGCATATATTTGTGTAAAAATATCCTAAATAATGTCACCATGGTGAGATATAGACTACTGAACCACCTTAAGATCCACCGTCACCAAGGCAACCATGGAAAGGTGGATAGCATGGTTAAAGAGACCGCCCCATAACCAAAAAGTTCAATCCCCCAAACAGCCAATGGGCCTCATGCAAGAACCATCCGCACAAGTTAGATTTTAAAATGTTCTTACATACAAGTTGAGCGCTGTTACTTCAGAGCGCTCAACGCGGTTGCTACCGGTTACACCAGAAATAATCTCCACAGGAAGCGGAGGTTCTCAACTACATTAGATCTTAGCTGTTATTCAGTCTGATGCTCAGACAGTCAGCAGCAAGACAGCATGGAGGTTACAGCTCTCTGCCTCAGACTGTGTGAGTACTGAGTCTCTCTTTCTCGTCATTTCTCTGTTTCACAAATCATAAAACAATGAAAAAGGAGGCCGCTTGAAGTCGAAAGGAATCAAAGCAATGTGATCAATCAAAATGAGGCTTATCAGCAGTTAGAAGTGCTGGTACTGATAGCAACTAGATAATGTTTAACAGATCCTAGACAAATCTCTTGCTTGATTACTGCATTGAAAGTGTGTTGTTGGGTGTCTGGCTCCATCTCTGTGTCCGATAGTAACTACTGCATGGAATTTAAGAAATTCCTGTTTACGAGTGAATACGTCAAATTGATATTAATTGTATTTACATTCACACTTTAGAACTCAGGATATCCATTGTGTTTTTGTCATGTAACACTCATGAAGACTTTCTGCCAAAAAGCGTTGGTTTTTCTGTACCAATAAAGAGGCTTTTAGAGCATCCATCGGCCTCCAAGAGAAGCTGCATTTCATTTCATTCCTGTCATTTACATTTCAGGCATTTAGTTGCCTCAAATTACTCGATAATACCCGAAATTACAAGCAGCCAATGTTAATGAGTACAAGGGTCAGAGGTCACAGCACCCAGATAGTAAATCTAACAAATATCCCAGTATTATAAATGACAGAGGTGCAAGGTAAAACAATGAGAGCCAGTTGGAAAAGCCTGAGAGTTTTTTTGTGTATGAGTGTATTGTCCTTTTAGTAAAAAGACACGTATCTATGTATAAAAGCATCTATGTGCGATATACGCTTCCTTTGTCTCTCCAGTGATGAATGTATTGATGCTGCTGCAGACTCGGCTCCTCAGGGAAACCATCGTCCAGGTATGACTCTATCATTTATTCAATTGGTTAGCCAAGAACAGCTAACCACAGAACATTTGCTTTATTTGTATATATCTTACATCCGATGTAAAGTGATTCAGTCTGGATAAAGTTGAGCTAAGCTAACGTTGGTAATAACGGTTAGCATAACGAGACGGCTAAGAGTCTAGAGTCTAGAATCAGCTAACATATCCATGGGTTAACATAAAACAAGTTAACTTAGTTAAAGATAGAAATGTTCGCTAACATTAGATTAGACATTAGATAGACTAAACTTTGCATTTGTGATTTATGCTCCACTCGTGTTGCTCCACTTGTTGTGTTGAACGTTGTCTTGTGTTTCTCACAGGGAGTCAAGTTCATGCCACACATCGCTAGCCAGGTCCATGTCAAGGGTTTACTTGCTTAACCAGGTGAGGACATTTATTTTTAACTTAATTTAGAGCATTTTCGACGAGAGCTGGTTCACATCGGTCACAGATAGTAATGACTTGGTAGCGACTTTTTCACCTCTACTGGAGCCAGTGCTTCACAAATGAAATACGTTTCACCCTGTGCTGTAATCATCATCATGATGTATGCCAACTGTTCTCTGTAAGACACTGAGCCGCAGATACTAACTGCAGTTTCTTCTGTTACAGAAAGTCCTGCTCTTCAAGAACCACTGACACTTCTCTGGAAAATGCTCCCAAAGAAATTAACTTATTTATGATGTGTTCTGGCCTTTTCACTAGTTTCTTTCTTTACTAGATTTCTTAACCCTTTGCTTTTACTGAATCTTACCTTGTACTGACATATTACAGCTGCCCTCTGTGGACCGGGGCTCTCTAAATATCCACCTGTTATAAACTAGTGTTCCAGTTCAAAGATGATTGTGGGTTGTTGTTGTTTTTTTGTCTTGTAATGCTTGATACTCCTGAGAATGTTTCACCCATATAGAATTGAACTTGTAGAATGGAACGTATTTTGAAATAAATGTTTACATATAACAGTTTGTCTTGGATCATCTCTTAAAATGTCTTATTTGTCATCACTCTGTAGTCCATTGCCCTCAAATTACTTTTCTCCATCTTACCTTGGTTATTACATTTTACCAGCATTATGTTTTTCTAGTCACAAATATCAATATTATGTTACTAACAGTGCTTTTATTTATACAAGTCTTACAGAATATACACTGATACATTTTTTTAATGTCTCTTCCTTGTGAGTAATTTATGACAATATTGACTAAAGCCACACATCTAGACCACATAGTCCAAGTGAACCAACATGCTGTTGCCTCAGTGTAGAGATAGTATTACTTGTAGCCATTATTATTCTGCTGCATGTATTGATTTAATCCATGGGACTGAACTACACTGGATCAAAGGTGGGTCACCTCACTTCCAAAGAAAAATGGACCCAATGATTTAAAAATTGATAATTCAAAGACTCCATTTTGACTTTGTGCGATACCCAGAAAAATTTTCCCAGAGTTTTACAGGCGTTTCTTTTCCCATGTATCTCTATCGCTTGGCCACTATGCCAAAATCGCCGCACAGCCCAGAGCTCTTCCTGGGGGTTTGCGCCTAACACATAACACCCCGCAAGGAAGTTATGCACCTTTTGGTGATAAGCCACGCCCACCACCACGCCCCCTTTTGGCCAATCATGAAAAGGTTAATCAGTTCTTCCTTTGCCCATAACCAACCTTCATACCAAATTGAGCAAATTGTGCAAATCCCTGCCCAACTTTTTGAGATATCCTGCTAACAGACAGACGGACGGACAAACACACAGACGTGTGTAATGTGAAAACATTACCTCATGACGGAAGTAACAATGACAGGGAAAAAGGGGGTTGAGGGCCACCCACTTTATTTATGAGACACACATAATGCACACACACACACACAAATGCTCTGAAGCGTCCTGTCGCTCTCATCCTTCTCACTACCTCCTGCACTTTGAGCCTTTCTCTGTTAAGATAAGATAAGATAGGGGAAATCCGTGTGTCACAGCAGCAATGTACAGTATAGTAGCAGAACAAAGAAAAAAAATAATAGAATAAGAATAGTGCAGAAAGGATATAGGCAATATACATAAACAATGTAACAATATATATATATATATATATAAATATAAAAATGATTAAAAAGTGTCTAAATTTCCAAAGTGTCTGAGAGGTTTTATCCGGTGTGATCAATTTGAGTCCGGGGATTGTGATTGTGGTTAGTGCAAGTTCTAGTGCAGGTTATGGGTGATGGGCAGGGTCTTTGGAAGGGGGTGGGGGGGAGGAGGAGCCTGTGGCCGAAGCTGCTCATCATCAGCATCAGCTCGTCGTATAGAGGGTGAGAGGGGTTCTCCAGGATAGAGTTTATCTTTCCTCTCATCCTCTGCCATTACCTCCAGACTGTCCTCCTGTTCTCTGTTATGTCCCATCGATCGCCTCATTTACATGTTGTTGTTCTTCTTCTTCTTCTTCTTCTTCTTCTTCTCAAGTTGTGCATTTTTCTTGTTATCATCCTCTGCCATGAGCTGTTGTCTGCTTCTTTCTCCTTGCTTCAAAATCTTCTCTCCGTCTCTCTGTTCAGTTTCATCCTCATGGTGCATCTTGGTCTCTGTGTGCATATAGAAGCAAGAGACAATGTTTGTGATGTTCAAAACTGCTGTGTTTATACAATGTTGCCATTTTGTAAAAGAAAATGTATAAAATTGAAGAAGACAATGCTGCAGAAGTACAACAGAAATGTGATGGTGAAGCTAAAAACATTTTTAGATTAAAATGACATAACGGAAGACATCTAGTTGCATTGTAAGTAAGGTACATATGAAATATTTTGTTCAAAAATTAAATGATTTTAAAAAAGTGACACATTTTCTGACAAATTTGCTGATGGTATAAGAATTTTTTTTTCCACACATAATAACCTAACTCTCAATTAAAGCTTTTTAATAATTATAATACTACAGACATGTCTTAATACTGAACAATGAACATGGGGTTAATGTTTTTATTGATGTTTTGTAATGAAACCCTTTATATCACTATAAACATCAAAGAGCTGTGACAGTAACTTGACATTAAGAGAAGAAAAAATTATTTGTGACTCACTGATTTTGTTTCGTCTCCATTTACACACACGGACAACTACAAAAACACACACGAGGACAACAACCAAGGCAATGCTGATATAAACAGCAGCACAACATGGGGCCATGAAGAAATCATCTGAAATGATAAAACACAGAACAGCATTCATATAAAACTAGACCTCAGCTGTTTAAAGCTAATAAAGTGTCCATATCATGACTTTAGAAAACATTTTTACCTGGAACATGAATGTGTGTCTCCCTGGTCTGGTTGATGTTCTGCTGTTGAACTCTACAGGTGAACCTGTTGGTGTCGGTCTTCTCCACAGTCACTCTGCTGCTGACAGTATAGAGGCCATCAGGACCTCTGACTGTCTCTGTAGGTCCAGCAGAGAGGATGTTTCCCTCACCGTCCAGCCAAAACACCTCAGGCTCTGGGTACCAGCCTTTAGATTCACACCCTAAAACTACTCCACTGCTGGCTTTGTTAAGTCCTGCTAAGCTAATGATAGGAGAGGAGACAGCACCTAATGATGAGTAAGAGGAGAAATTTCAAACAATGGATTCTATGGAAATGGAATAATGATACTTGGTACGGCATACAATCATCAAATCAGTAAAGTTGAGAGAACCACCTGATAATGTGTCTACCTGATAATGAACACTTACAGATCTGCTGGTTGTGTTGTGCCTGTATCTACACTTTACCTAATTGTATAAAACTGCAGAACTGTGTTTGTCTAGAACTGTGACGTGGCAGCGGTGCGCTTGGACGCATCTTCCTAATGGCCACTAGGGGACAGATAGGCTAACCATGAGCAAGTGAATGAATTAAGTAAGATTCAAAGATTCAAGATTCTAAAGCTTTATTTGTCACATACTCATCCAAAATATGCAGTGAAATGCAGTGTGGACACCCTCAAGGCTGTACTAAAAAATTAATTTGAAATATAATCTAATCTAAAAAAAAAAAAAAAACAATAATAATAATAATAATAATAATAATAATAATAATAATGAAAGAATATGTGAGTGAGTTACTCTCTGGATCCATGAGGTGCTTTGCATCTAAAAAAAAAAAAAGCATGCACTATGATCATATGCCCACTTACCAACAACAAGCTCAATGATAGATTGTCTGTCCAATGAGGGAATGAAGCATCTGTATTTTCCCTCATCAGAGAGTTTCACTTTGGAGAGTTTCAGTGAAATGTCTCCGTGCTTCAGTTTGTCGATGAACAGTGATGTTCTTCCCTCGTAGGACAGGTGTTTATTGATCAGAATTTCTTGACCGTGATGCCGCACATGGACAAATATGGGGTCCAGGTCAGGTCTCAGCCACTCTATTGTCATGGCAGCAGCATCCGTGGCAGGTTCCAGGTGACATGGCAAGATTATGTCATCACCAACTATTGACACTGTTAGCCGAAGTGGACCAATCACCTGAGGTTGACCTGGGAAGGAATAGGTTTGTTTTTTAATTCCCGCTATGAGAACTGACTGAACTGGTTTGTCGTTATCAGGCTGTGTGTTCACCAAGAAACTGTCATTACAATGCTGGATTCTATTTCTACTTATACTGAATGGAAATGAAAAGCGAAGTGGCTGTCATGGCTACTGCATTTGATGTGCTACTGAAAACATGTTTAAAGTGTGATCTTCTTTTCCTAAAAGTTGAAATATTGCAGACTGGCATGTAAGTCATACAAACGTTTCTCAGAGGCAGAGCTCTGGAGGCAGAAATAATCTCATTGGCTTAGTTAAACCTCAATGGGCGGAGCCAAAGAACCACAGTTTTTCTGGCTGAGTAACATTTGACTGAAACCCAGTGAAAAAAGCAAGAGGTAGGTTAGCTAGTTAGCCTTGCTGACATTCCAAGTTTGTAAATACCATGGTTATGATTGATGTCAGAATGTCACTGTCATTTATATATATTTTTTATATATTTTGCCAGCTAGCTAATTTGCGCTGTGATAAACTGTGGTTCTTTAGCTCTGCCCACTGAGGATTAACTCAACCAGTGAAATTATTTCTGCCTCCAGAGCAGCTGTGCCTCCGAGAAATGTTTGTAAAACTAAAACTCCAATCTGCTGAAATGTTAATGCCTACCAGTTTGTGATATGGCAACTAAATACTTAACACAACAGTGTGTCTTTAACACTGAAAATAGCAAGAAGAAGGAGCCAGCGCTGTAAAGAGAGGTTCTGGTGGGTTCACAATATCAGCATTAGAGTAGGCTTATTCTTTCAATGGCTGGTTGAATAATTAGTTATTTTTCTGCAAATACATTACATAAGATACCCTGTTATGCTGCTCTACAAAGCCCAAAAGCAGTAAAAGCATCGGTAGTGAAACTCATTAAAATGACTTCAAATTTCATCACCTTACCAAAGCATCGCTGGTACAGAAGTGGATAGTTTATCACGTAACAACAATTACAGATCTCATTTTTTTCAGTTAGTCTATATTATATCTAAAGCCTAATCATGACCTTTTACCTTTAAATACACATCAAGGCATTATTGATATTTTTGTGTGTAAGTTACCTCCACAAGACTGTGTTAGAAGGAGAAGGACAACAGTGTGATGGAAAACCAAGCTGAGCTGAGATTTAAGAGACAGTCCATCCTTCAGCTGAAGCATCCTGGAGTTCTGAAAACTGAAATAAACCAGTTGTAAAATGTTGATTTCCAGGAAGAGCATAATATTATGGAAGAAAACATGCTTTTTGAAGTGCTATTTATACAAAACAGTCAACTCTTCAACAACTCAGAAATGAAGTCATTACTGAGCAAATTTAATAAGCTTAAGCCAATATAATTACCTACTCAAAGTAAGGATAGTTAAGAGGTTCAGACATCAAGGTATATGAGAGCAAACTAGCTCTACCACAAAAAAGGAAGCTAATTGAATTTTTACTCCGCACCATTTATTTTCTTAGCATTTAATGCTTAATGTTTTTAAATACTATAATTGCAGATGATTTTACTCTTAAAATGCTTGAAGGTCTTTGTACAATGTAGGCCAACTATCATTTTGTCAGAATAGGGTTGTTGTTGTTTTTTCTGTCTTATTTTGGAATGAAGCTCTTGAATTGGATTTTGAGAAAGTCTGGTAAAATGTAATGTGACGATCCTGTCTGTCCGTCCTGTAGCTGCTTGTTTGTCCATCTCTCTCTCTCTCTCTCTCTCTCTCTCTCTCTCTTAGATTCCTACCTGCTTGCCCTCAGTTAAAAAAAACTTTTAATGTACACTACCAGTCAAAAGTTTGGACACACCTGATTGAATGTACTATGTTTTTCATTATTAAGCCATTTTGATCTAAGGTTTATGCTCAAATGCTTGAAATGTGTTTCTTAGACAAATATAAATAGTGAAGTTGATCCTATATATATGAATTTCTTTCCAAAGCCATTGCCTTTGGCAAAGGGCGGCTACTTTAAAGAATCTAAAATAAAGGATAGTTTTGATTTGTTTAACACATTTTTTTTGGTCACTGCATACCGGTAATTCCATTTGTGCATCCATAATAATAATAATAGTAATAACAATAATAATAATAATAATAATAATAATAATAATTATAATAATAATAAGAAGAAGAAGAAGAGGAAGAAGAAGAAGAATGTTTCCACTACTGTAGGCTTATACATAGGCTATGTATAGGCTACCCTCACAATGATAATGGTGGATTAGAATTAGTTTCACTTTCATTTGTCGCCAATGACTGATAGTTGTGAATTTAAAAATTGTTTCGAAGCTGCCATGCAGGTTTGTTTAAGATTGGATATTAGGCTACACTGATTTATAACCGACCGTTTCTGAGTTACAAAGGAACTCCCCTCTCTTCCATAAATTACTGACGTGTAAATCCACAGCAACCGACAGTTTGGTGTTCAGAAACAAAGGACGTCATGCTCAAACGCTCAAGATAGCACTGGCTGTTTCCAAAAGGTATTTAAGGGCGATCGAATTTTTAAAGTATTAAATTATTACATTTCATATAGCCTACATTTCGCATACAATTTTGAGTGCAATAAACCACTCACTTACACCTATGAAAAAATAGTTGTGACTGAGAGGAAACCTCCAGCTGTGACGGTAGACCTGCTTTTATTCATAAAATAGGCGATTATTAATTTAGTTTAATTAAAAGTTAGGCTTAGAATAGCTAGAACAGGCAACATTTAATTTTAAAAAAGTCTACATAGCCTACCTGCTGCATGTACCAAAGTCACGTCACCTCAGAGGAAAATAAGCAGCATGGCCAAAGTCCTCAAATAAAAAAAAAAAAATGCAGGCTCCCTTCATCCCAGTCACCTGGGGGTGTGTTTACTTTGTAATCCCTATCTGCTGCAGCCTAGATTAAACTGCATGTGTATTGGATTTTAGTCTATAATAACAATAAGTGTGCATGTCTATTAGATTTAGGTCTGTATCAATGTTGTAAGTGTATATGTCTTATATGTTGTAAGTGTGCATGTCTAATTGATTTTAGCTATATCAACATTGTTGCAATTGTGCATGTCTGTTTGCTTATATCATAAATTAACTCTGTTGTGAGAATACTTTTCAATTTGCCTCTTGTCTATAAAAACAGGATTTGACTGACATGGGTTTTTGAAGGCCACTATTAATAAACATATTTTTGTACTGAAGGTGCCAATAGCAGATATTTTGTGCTGAATAAAAGAACATCAAAACACGTACAAGTATTCAGTGTTTCCCCAACAATTCATTATTTTCAGGGTGGAAAAGCCTCTGAAACAGCATTTGGATCATCATGGGACATTAAAACTCTCCACTGAAACCCAGACTAATGAAATTATTTTAGTGTCAGCAGCTCTTTAAGGCAGAGTGACCCACCACACCTATTCAGCGGTACATAAACTCTGGGAGACATGAGGCTTTTAAATTAAGAATAAGAGAATGGAGTCCAAAAAAAAATGTGCAAAGGAAATCAAATGTCAAATGTCAGGTTTTCCAGTCTGTTTTTCTGTAGCTGTGGTCAAGCAGGAACCTCCATCATGTCAGAGGTGGACGAACATGACTGATGGCAAATTGATATATCAATCATTAACCCTAATTAACAATATTGTTAACAATGCAGCAACAATGCAGCAACTGATGGCACCTCTTTCCTACTTTCAACGTCTTTGTGAGCCACTTAATAAACAGCTGAACTTGAACTTTGGACACCTCACCAGTTGTAAAGTAACTGACTACCACTGTTATAAAATACTACAGCAGCAATCAAATCTGTAGCGCCTGACACATGAGAGATAACAATATTTTTCTGTCGTCTTGGCAACCCAGGAAAAGGAAATGTTCATGAGATAGGTCGGCTGATTTACTGCAGGGGGCAGAGTAGGACCTTTTATTCATGCTGATAACATCTATCAACTCTTTCTAAGGTGAGTGAGAGAGAGAGAGAGAGAGAGAGAGAGAGAGAGAGAGAGAGGTTGGTAGTGAGAAAAGATTGAAAGAGAAAGGGAGAAAGGAGAGAGAGAGAAGAAAGGAAAACATGATGCCTGTTTCTTTTAAGTGCTGGATGCCCTGCAGGGTGGCAGATGGAGTTTGGCCAGGTTGTCTACAGTATGTGTTGTCTGCATATATTTGTGTAAAAATATCCTAAATAATGTCACCATGGTGAGATATAGACTACTGAACCACCTTAAGATCCACCGTCACCAAGGCAACCATGGAAAGGTGGATAGCATGGTTAAAGAGACCGCCCCATAACCAAAAAGTTCAATCCCCCAAACAGCCAATGGGCCTCATGCAAGAACCATCCACACAAGTTAGATTTTAAGTTGAGCGCTCTTACTTCAGAGCGCTCAACGCGGTTGCTACCGGTTACACCAGAAATAATCTCCACAGGAAGCGGAGGTTCTCACCTACATTAGATCTCAGCTGTTATTCAGTCTGATGCTCAGACAGTCAGCAGCAAGACAGCATGGAGGTTACAGCTCTCTGCCTCAGACTGTGTGAGTACTGAGTCTCTCTTTCTCGTCATTTCTCTGTTTCACAAATCAGAAAACAATGAAAAAGGAGGCCGCTTGAAGTCGAAAGTAATCAAAGCAATGTGATCAATCAAAATGAGTCTTATCAGCAGTTAGAAGTGCTGGTACTGATAGCAACTAGATAATGTTTAACAGATCCTAGACAAATCTCTTGCTTGATTACTGAATTGAAAACGTATTGTTGGGTGTCTGGCTCCATCTCTGTGTCTGATAAAGTAACTACTGCATAGAATTGAAGAAATTCCTGTGTACGAGTGAATACGTCAAATTGATATTAATTGTATTTACATTCACACTTTAGAACTCAGGATATCCATTGTGTTTTTGTCATGTAACCCTCATGAAGACTTTCTGCCAAAAAGCGTTGGTTTTTCTGTACCAATAAAGAGGCTTTTAGAGCATCCATCAGCCTCCAAGAGAAGCTGCATTTCATTTCATTCCTGTCATTTACATTTCATGCATTTAGTTGCCTCAAATTACTCGATCGCCGAAATTACAAGCAGCCAATGTTAATGAGTACAAGGGTCAGAGGTCACAGCACCCAGATAGTAAATCTAACAAATATCCCAGTATTATAAATGACAGAGGTGCAAGGTAAAACAATGAGAGCCAGTTGGAAAAGCCTGAGAGTTTTTTTGTGTATGAGTGTATTGTCCTTTTAGTAAAAAGACACGTATCTACGTATAAAAGCATCTATGTGCGATATACTCTTCCTTTGTCTCTCCAGTGATGAATATATTGATGCTGCTGCAGACTCGGCTCCTCGGGGAAACCATCGTCCAGGTATGACTCTATCATTTATTCAATCACAGAACATTTGCTTTATTTGTATAAATCTTACATCCGATGTGAAGTGATTCAGTCTGGATAAAGTTGAGCTAAGCTAACGTTGGTAATAACTGTTAGCATAACGAGACGGCTAAGAGTCTAGAGGCTAGAGTCAGCTAACATATCCATGGTTTAACATCAAACAAGTTAACTTAGTTAAAGATAGAAATGTACTATTCATAGACTAAACTTTGCATTTGTGATTTATGCTCCACTCGTGTTGCTCCACTTGTTGTGTTGAACGTTGTCTTGTGTTTCTCACAGGGAGTCAAGTTCATGCCACACATCGCTAGCCAGGTCCATGTCAAGGGTTTACTTGCTTAACCAGGTGAGGACATTTATTATGAACTTAATTTAGAGCATTTTCGACGAGAGCTGGTTCACATCGGTCACAGATAGTAATGACTTGGTAGCGACTTTTTCACCTCTACTGGAGCCAGTGCTTCACAAATGAAATACATTTCACCCTGTGCTGTAATCATCATCATGATGTATGCCAACTGTTTTCTGTAAGACACTGAGCCGCAGATACTAACTGCAGTTTCTTCTGTTACAGAAACTCCTGCTCTTCAAGAACCACTGACACTTCTCTGGAAAATGCTCCCAAAGAAATTAACTTATTTATGATGTGTTCTGACCTTTTCACTAGTTTCTTTCTTTACTAGATTTCTTAACCCTTTGCTTTTACTGAATCTTACCTTGTACTGACATATTACAGCTGCCCTCTGTGGACCGAGGCTCTCTAAATATCCACCTGTTATAAACTAGTGTTCCAGTTCAAAGATGATTGTGGGTTGTTGTTTTTTTTTGTCTTGTAATGCTTGATACTCCTGAGAATGTTTCACCCATATAAAATGGAACATGTAGAATGGAACGTATTTTGAAATAAATGTTTACATATAACAGTTTGTCTTGGATCATCTCTTAAATAAGTCTTATTTGTCATCACTCTGTAGTCCATTGGCCTCAAATTACTTTTCTCCATCTTACCTTGGTTATTACATTTTACCAGCATTATGTTTTTCTAGTCACAAATATCAATATTATGTTACTAACAGTGTTTTTATTTATACAAGTCTTACAGAATATACACTGATACATTTTTTTAATGTCTCTTCCTTGTGAGTAATTTCTGACAATATTGACTAAAGCCACACATCTAGACCACATAGTCCAAGTTAACCAACATGCTGTTGCCTCAGTGTAGAGATAGTATTACTTGTAGCCATTATTATTCTGCTGCATGTATTGATTTAATCCATGGGACTGAACTACACTGGATCAAAGGTGGGTCACCGCACAACATTTAGTCATGAGAAATATTAGTACTCTGATCAAACAGTCCTATATAAACAGTGCATGAAGATAGGTTTGCATTCTGCAACTTAGATGCAAGGTTTGCTAGTGAAAAAAAAAATCTTAAATTATTATCAATGGGAATATTCTAGGTTTGTTTGGTGTCACACAAAGGTTTACTTGAGTTTGCAAGTGTTATACTGTCTAGACTCTGTCATAGCAAAATTTCTATAAGCTTGATCTCCCTATGCAGTGCCCAGAAACACACCTGGTTAGAAGAAGACTCAATTCCATTTACATAATAGACATTATCAGTAACTCAAGCAGGTTAACTCAAATTGGACATCTAACTATAAATTTACAGACAGTAAAAGAAATTAGAACAACCATCAAAGTCCAAATACATTCATAACTTTAATAGGATAAATAAAAGTACATAGGCATAGTCTGTAAACTGAGAATTTCGAGATGTAAATACATATATAATAGTAAGTAGGTGCATAAAACTGCTTATGCTACATGTAGCTGGTTAACTACAGCAATGTTATAACGTTAGCTAGCTAGCTTGCAAGCGACCTATTTAATCAAGAGAGAAACAAAAACAAAATAGAAACCATCCGTTATTGTTCTTAAGTCTTGCCTGTTAAACCTAAGTGTCGGCGGACGTGTAGGTTGAGTTTAATGTGATCTAGGTTGATCACATACAGCTAAAAGCCTCCGCTAACAGTCAGCTAGCTGTATAGCTTGTCAACAGTGGAAGTAGAAGCAGTGAATGCGCACGGAGCGTTCCCGTGGCCTAGAGGCGCGTTCACGGAGCTCCAGAAAATTCAGCTTGATACGGCTCATGGTGGCTTCCAAAGAAAAATGGACCCAATGATTTAAAAATTGATCATTCAAAGACTCCATTTTGACTTTGTGCGATACCCAGAAAAATTTTCCCAGAGTTTTACAGGCGTTTCTTTTCCCATGTATCTCTATGGGAAAAAGTCTTTTTGGACCCCATGGCGTCACGTGACTTGCAATACCGAGCTTGGCCACTACGCCAAAATCGCCGCACAGCCCAGAGCTGTTCCTGGGGGTTTGCGCCTAACACATAACACCCCGCAAGGAAGTTATGCACCTTTTGGTGATAAGCCACGCCCACCACCACGCCCCCTTTTGGCCAATCATGAAAAGGTTAATCAGTTCTTCCTTTGCCCATAACCAACCTTCATACCAAATTGAGCAAATTGTGCAAATCCCTGCCCAACTTTTTGAGATATCCTGCTAACAGACAGACGGACGGACAAACACACAGACGTGTGTAATGTGAAAACATTACCTCATGGCAGAAGTAACAATGACAGGGAAAAAGGGGGTTGAGGGCCACCCACTTTATTTATGAGACACACATAATGCACACACACACACACACACAAATGCTCTGAAGCGCCCTGTCGCTCTCATCCTTCTCACTACCTCCTGCACTTTGAGCCTTTCTCTGTTAAGATAAGATAGGGGAAATCCATGTGTCACAGCAGCAATGTACAGTATAGTAGCAGAACAAAGAAAAAAAATAATAGAATAAGAATAGTGCAGAAAGGATATAAGCAATATACATAAACAATGTAACAATATATATATATATATAAATATAAAAATGATTAAAAAGTGTCTAAATTTCCAAAGTGTCTGAGAGGTTTTATCCGGTGTGATCAATTTGAGTCCGGGGATTGTGATTGTGGTTAGTGCAAGTTCTAGTGCAGGTTATGGGTGATGGGCAGGGTCTTTGGAAGGGGGTGGGGGGGGGGAGGAGCCTGTGGCCGAAGCTGCTCATCATCAGCATCAGCTCGTCGTATAGAGGGTGAGAGGGGTTCTCCAGGATAGAGTTTATCTTTCCTCTCATCCTCTGCCATTACCTCCAGACTGTCCTCCTGTTCTCTGTTATGTCCCATCGATCGCCTCATTTACATGTTGTTGTTGTTGTTGTTGTTCTTCTTCTTCTTCTTCTCAAGTTGTGCATTTTTCTTGTTATCATCCTCTGCCATGAGCTGTTGTCTGCTTCTTTCTCCTTGCTTCAAAATCTTCTCTCCGTCTCTCTGTTCAGTTTCATCCTCATGGTGCATCTTGGTCTCTGTGTGCATATAGAAGCAAGAGACAATGTTTGTGATGTTCAAAACTGCTGTGTTTATACAATGTTGCCATTTTGTAAAAGAAAATGTATAAAATTGAAGAAGACAATGCTGCAGAAGTACAACAGAAATGTGGTGGTGAAGCTAAAAACATTTTTAGATTAAAATGACATAACGGAAGACATCTAGTTGCATTGTAAGTAAGGTACATATGAAATATTTTGTTCAAAAATTAAATGATTTTAAAAAAGTGACACATTTTCTGACAAATTCGCTGATGGTATAAGAATTTTTTTTTCCACACATAATAACCTAACTCTCAATTAAAGCTTTTTAATAATTATAATACTACAGACATGTCTTAATACTGAACAATGAACATGGGGTTAATGTTTTTATTGATGTTTTGTAATGAAACCCTTTATATCACTATAAACATCAAAGAGCTGTGACAGTAACTTGACATTAAGAGAAGAAAAAATTATTTGTGGCTCACTGATTTTGTTTCGTCTCCATTTACACACACGGACAACTACAAAAACACACACGAGGACAACAACCAAGGCAATGCTGATATAAACAGCAGCACAACATGGGGCCATGAAGAAATCATCTGAAATGATAAAACACAGAACAGCATTCATATAAAACTAGACCTCAGCTGTTTAAAGCTAATAAAGTGTCCATATCATGAATTTAGAAAACATTTTTACCTGGAACATGAATGTGTGTCTCCCTGGTCTGGTTGATGTTCTGCTGTTGAACTCTACAGGTGAACCTGTTGGTGTCGGTCTTCTCCACAGTCACTCTGCTGCTGACAGTATAGAGGCCATCAGGACCTCTGACTGTCTCTGTAGGTCCAGCAGAGAGGATGTTTCCCTCACCGTCCAGCCAAAACACCTCAGGCTCTGGGTACCAGCCTTTAGATTCACACCCTAAAACCACTCCACTGCTGGCTTTGTTAAGTCCTGCTAAGCTAATGACAGGAGAGGAGACAGCACCTAATGATGAGTAAGAGGAGAAATTTCAAACAATGGTTTCAGTGGAAATGGAATAATGATACTTGGTACGGCATACAATCATCAAATCAGTAAAGTTGAGAGAACCACCTGATAATGTGTCTACCTGATAATGAACACTTACAGATCTGCTGGTTGTGTTGTGCCTGTATCTACACTTTACCTAATTGTATAAAACTGCAGAACTGTGTTTGTCTAGAACTGTGACGTGGCAGCGGTGCGCTTGGACGCATCTTCCTAATGGCCACTAGGGGACAGATAGGCTAACCATGAGCAAGTGAATGAATTAAGTAAGATTCAAAGATTCAAGATTCTAAAGCTTTATTTGTCACATACTCATCCAAAATATGCAGTGAAATGCAGTGTGGACACCCTCAAGGCTGTACTAAAAAATTAATTTGAAATATAATCTAATCTAAAAAAAAAAAAAAAACAATAATAATAATAATAATAATAATAATAATAATAATAATGAAAGAATATGTGAGTGAGTTACTCTCTGGATCCATGAGGTGCTTTGCATCTAAAAAAAAAAAAAGCATGCACTATGATCATATGCCCACTTACCAACAACAAGCTCAATGATAGATTGTCTGTCCAATGAGGGAATGAAGCATCTGTATTTTCCCTCATCAGAGAGTTTCACTTTGGAGAGTTTCAGTGAAATGTCTCCGTGCTTCAGTTTGTCGATGAACAGTGATGTTCTTCCCTCGTAGGACAGGTGTTTATTGATCAGAATTTCTTGACCGTGATGCCGCACATGGACAAATATGGGGTCCAGGTCAGGTCTCAGCCACTCTATTGTCATGGCAGCAGCATCCGTGGCAGGTTCCAGGTGACATGGCAAGATTATGTCATCACCAACTATTGACACTGTTAGCCGAAGTGGACCAATCACCTGAGGTTGACCTGGGAAGGAATAGGTTTGTTTTTTAATTCCCGCTATGAGAACTGACTGAACTGGTTTGTCGTTATCAGGCTGTGTGTTCACCAAGAAACTGTCATTACAATGCTGGATTCTATTTCTACTTATACTGAATGGAAATGAAAAGCGAAGTGGCTGTCATGGCTACTGCATTTGATGTGCTACTGAAAACATGTTTAAAGTGTGATCTTCTTTTCCTAAAAGTTGAAATATTGCAGACTGGCATGTAAGTCATACAAACGTTTCTCAGAGGCAGAGCTCTGGAGGCAGAAATAATCTCATTGGCTTAGTTAAACCTCAATGGGCGGAGCCAAAGAACCACAGTTTTTCTGGCTGAGTAACATTTGACTGAAACCCAGTGAAAAAAGCAAGAGGTAGGTTAGCTAGTTAGCCTTGCTGACATTCCAAGTTTGTAAATACCATGGTTATGATTGATGTCAGAATGTCACTGTCATTTATATATATTTTTTATATATTTTGCCAGCTAGCTAATTTGCGCTGTGATAAACTGTGGTTCTTTAGCTCTGCCCACTGAGGATTAACTCAACCAGTGAAATTATTTCTGCCTCCAGAGCAGCTGTGCCTCCGAGAAATGTTTGTAAAACTAAAACTCCAATCTGCTGAAATGTTAATGCCTACCAGTTTGTGATATGGCAACTAAATACTTAACACAACAGTGTGTCTTTAACACTGAAAATAGCAAGAAGAAGGAGCCAGCGCTGTAAAGAGAGGTTCTGGTGGGTTCACAATATCAGCATTAGAGTAGGCTTATTCTTTCAATGGCTGGTTGAATAATTAGTTATTTTTCTGCAAATACATTACATAAGATACCCTGTTATGCTGCTCTACAAAGCCCAAAAGCAGTAAAAGCATCGGTAGTGAAACTCATTAAAATGACTTCAAATTTCATCACCTTACCAAAGCATCGCTGGTACAGAAGTGGATAGTTTATCACGTAACAACAATTACAGATCTCATTTTTTTCAGTTAGTCTATATTATATCTAAAGCCTAATCATGACCTTTTACCTTTAAATACACATCAAGGCATTATTGATATTTTTGTGTGTAAGTTACCTCCACAAGACTGTGTTAGAAGGAGAAGGACAACAGTGTGATGGAAAACCAAGCTGAGCTGAGATTTAAGAGACAGTCCATCCTTCAGCTGAAGCATCCTGGAGTTCTGAAAACTGAAATAAACCAGTTGTAAAATGTTGATTTCCAGGAAGAGCATAATATTATGGAAGAAAACATGCTTTTTGAAGTGCTATTTATACAAAACAGTCAACTCTTCAACAACTCAGAAATGAAGTCATTACTGAGCAAATTTAATAAGCTTAAGCCAATATAATTACCTACTCAAAGTAAGGATAGTTAAGAGGTTCAGACATCAAGGTATATGAGAGCAAACTAGCTCTACCACAAAAAAGGAAGCTAATTGAATTTTTACTCCGCACCATTTATTTTCTTAGCATTTAATGCTTAATGTTTTTAAATACTATAATTGCAGATGATTTTACTCTTAAAATGCTTGAAGGTCTTTGTACAATGTAGGCCAACTATCATTTTGTCAGAATAGGGTTGTTGTTGTTTTTTCTGTCTTATTTTGGAATGAAGCTCTTGAATTGGATTTTGAGAAAGTCTGGTAAAATGTAATGTGACGATCCTGTCTGTCCGTCCTGTAGCTGCTTGTTTGTCCATCTCTCTCTCTCTCTCTCTCTCTCTCTCTCTCTCTTAGATTCCTACCTGCTTGCCCTCAGTTAAAAAAAACTTTTAATGTACACTACCAGTCAAAAGTTTGGACACACCTGATTGAATGTACTATGTTTTTCATTATTAAGCCATTTTGATCTAAGGTTTATGCTCAAATGCTTGAAATGTGTTTCTTAGACAAATATAAATAGTGAAGTTGATCCTATATATATGAATTTCTTTCCAAAGCCATTGCCTTTGGCAAAGGGCGGCTACTTTAAAGAATCTAAAATAAAGGATAGTTTTGATTTGTTTAACACATTTTTTTTGGTCACTGCATACCGGTAATTCCATTTGTGCATCCATAATAATAATAATAGTAATAACAATAATAATAATAATAATAATAATAATAATAATTATAATAATAATAAGAAGAAGAAGAAGAGGAAGAAGAAGAAGAATGTTTCCACTACTGTAGGCTTATACATAGGCTATGTATAGGCTACCCTCACAATGATAATGGTGGATTAGAATTAGTTTCACTTTCATTTGTCGCCAATGACTGATAGTTGTGAATTTAAAAATTGTTTCGAAGCTGCCATGCAGGTTTGTTTAAGATTGGATATTAGGCTACACTGATTTATAACCGACCGTTTCTGAGTTACAAAGGAACTCCCCTCTCTTCCATAAATTACTGACGTGTAAATCCACAGCAACCGACAGTTTGGTGTTCAGAAACAAAGGACGTCACGCTCAAACGCTCAAAATAGCACTGGCTGTTTCCAAAAGGTATTTAAGGGCGATCGAATTTTTAAAGTATTAAATTATTACATTTCATATAGCCTACATTTCGCATACAATTTTGAGTGCAATAAACCACTCACTTACACCTATGAAAAAATAGTTGTTACTGAGAGGAAACCTCGAGCTGTGACGATAGACCTGCTTTTATTCATAAAATAGGCGATTATTATTTTATTTTAATTAAAAGTTAGGCTTAGAATAGCTAGAACAGGCAACATTTAATTTTAAAAAGTTTACATAGCCTACCTGCTGCATGTATCAAAGTCACGTCACCTCAGAGGAAAATAAGCAGCATGGCCAAAGTCCTCAAACAAAACAAAAAAAATGTAGGCTCCCTTCACCCTGGTCACCTGGGGGTGTGTTTACTTTGTAATTCCTATCTGCTGCAGCCTAGATTAAACTGCATGTGTATTGGATTTTAGTCTATAATAACAATAAGTGTGCATGTCTATTAGATTTTGGTCTATATCAATGTTGTAAGTGTATATGTCTTATATTTGGGTCTATAAACTACAATGATGTAAGTGTGCATGTCTAATTGATTTTAGCTATATCAACATTGTTACAATTGTGCATGTCTGTTTGCTTATATCATAAATTAACTCTGTTGTGAGGATGCTTTTCAATTTGCCTCTTGTCTATAAAAACAGGATTTGACTGACATGGGTTTTTGAAGGCCACTATTAATAAACATATTTTTGTACTGAAGGTGCCAATAGCAGATATTTTGTGCTGAATAAAAGAATATCAAAACACGTACAAGTATTCAGTGTTTCCCCAACAGTTCATTATTTTCAGGGTGGAAAAGCCTCTGAAACAGCATTTAGACCATCATGGGACACTAAAAACTCTCCACTGAAACCCAGACTAATGAAATTATTTTAGTGTCAGCAGCTCTTTAAGGCAGAGTGACCCACCACACCTATTCAGCGGTACATAAACTCTGGGAGACATGAGGCTTTTAAATTAAGAATAAGAGAATGGAGTCCAAAAAAAATTTGCAAAAGAAATCAAATGTCAAATGTCAGGTTTTCCAGTCTGTTTTTCTGTAGCTGTGGTCAAGCAGGAACCTCCATCATGTCAGAGGTGGACAAACATGACTGATGGCAAATTGATATATCAATCATTAACCCTAATTAACAATATTGTTAACAATGCAGCAACTGATGGCACCTCTTTCCTACTTTCAACGTCTTTGTGAGCCACTTAATAAACAGCTGAACTTGAACTTTGGACACCTCACCAGTTGTAGCCCCTGATACATGAGAGATAACAATATTTTTCTGTCGTCTTGGCAACCCAGGAAAAGGAAACGTTCATGAGATAGGTCGGCTGATTTACTGCAGGGGGCAGAGTAGGACCTTTTATTCATGCTGATAACATCTATCAACTCTTTCTAAGGTGAGTGAGAGAGAGAGAGAGAGAGAGATAGAGAGAGAGGTTGGTAGTGAGAAAAGACTGAGAAAGTAGGGGAGAAAGGAGAGAGAGAGAAGAAAGGAAAACATGGGTGGCAGATGGAGTTTGGCCAGGTTGTCTACAGTATGTGTTGTCTGCATATATTTGTGTAAAAATATCCTAAATAATGTCACCATGGTGAGATATAGACTACTGAACCACCTTAAGCTCCACCGTCACCAAGGCAACCATGGAAAGCTGGATAGCAGGGTTAAAGAGACCGCCCCATAACCAAAAAGTTCAATCCCCCAAACAGCCAAGGGGCCTCATGCAAGAACCATCCACACAAGTTAGATTTTAAAATGTTCTTACATACAAGTTGAGCGCTCTTACTTCAGAGCGCTCAACGCGGTTGCTACCGGTTACACCAGAAATAATCTCCACAGGAAGCGGAGGTTCTCACCTACATTAGATCTCAGCTGTTATTCAGTCTGATGCTCAGACAGTCAGCAGCAAGACAGCATGGAGGTTACAGCTCTCTGCCTCAGACTGTGTGAGTACTGAGTCTCTCTTTCTCGTCATTTCTCTGTTTCACAAATCAGAAAACAATGAAAAAGGAGGCCGCTTGAAGTCGAAAGTAATCAAAGCAATGTGATCAATCAAAACAAGGCTTATCAGCAGTTAGAAGTGCTGGTACTGATAGCAACAAGATAATGTTTAACAGATCCTAGACAAATCTCTTGCTTGATTACTGCATTGAAAGTGTGTTGTTGGGTGTCTTGCTCCATCTCTGTGTCTGATAAAGTAACTACTGCATAGAATTGAAGAAATTCCTGTGTACGAGTGAATACGTCAAATTGATATTAATTGTATTTACATTCACACTTTAGAACTCAGGATATCCACTGTGTTTTTGTCATGTAACCCTCATGAAGACTTTCTGCCACAAAGCGTTGGTTTTTCTGTACCAGTAAAGAGGCTTTTAGAGCATCCATCAGCCTCCAAGAAAATTACAAGCAGCCAGTGTTAATGAGTACAAGGGTCAGAGGTCACAGCACCCAGATAGTAAATCTAACAAATATCCCAGTATTATAAATGACAGAGGTGCAAGGTAAAACAATGAGAGCCAGTTGGAAAAGCCTGAGAGTTTTTTTGTGTATGAGTGTATTGTTCTTTTAGTAAAAAGACTTATATCTACATATAAAAGCATTTATCTGCGATATACTCTTCCTTTGTCTCTCCAGTGATGAATGTATTGATGCTGCTGGTTGCACAAGTTCAAAATGGTTACTATGCTCAGAAAGTTGGTAAGTAGCAAGTTGTTATCAAATACCTAAAGATCCATTTTGAATTATACATTACTTCTCTCCATTCCCAGACCAAAGCCAGGCTGATTCAAACCTTCTAAACCTCTATTCCTGTTTCACAGTCGTTACATACTGTGCTTGAATATCTGGTGTGTCAAGTTTTGAGCCAAGTTTTGCATTTTGTGAAGAGTTCAGTTCTAAAGGGGCCAAGGGTCAAGGAATACTTAGAAATTAGCCAGGTACTCATCTTTTGTGTGCAAACGTTAAAAAAATACTTCATTTTTCTATGGCTAACCTACGTGTTTTGTCATAGGTGCCTTCATCACCAAAGAAGAGTGCCTTGACTTCCTTTTTCCAAACATTTTATATCGATTAATGAAAAAACAACAAAATACTGAAGTTCATTATTCAATATCTATAAAATCTAGAGTATCTATCATTTTGTTAGAGTAGATGTCATGTATTTCAAATCTCTTAATTTAATGTCTCTCTTTCTCTCTGTTTCTCTCTCTCAGATCCTCGTATTGTTCCTGACAGACTTCAGCTCTTTGAATATGAGTCTGTCTCTTTTAAGTGTGAGGGGTCTGATGGCTCGACTGGATGGAGAGTTATGAGGAAGACCAAGGGAGTAATTAGCAGATGTCCCAACCGGGAGATGACAAAAGGGTCCTGCACTATTGAATCTGCCTATACAACAGACAGTGGAGAGTACTGGTGTGAGACTGGAAAGGGAGAGAGAGGAAACACTGTCAACATCACTGTCACTGGTATGTTTATTATAACTTGTTCTACTCCAAAGACACTATATATACATTTTGGGGGGGGGGGAATGTTGAGTCCATCATTCAGTGTCTCTAAAATATAAAGAAGTCAGTCTGGAGAAGAGTTATCATTTTGTCAAGCAAGGAGTTAAATGGCTTATTATCCTTGAAAAAACCACCATGATCTGTTTTAACCTTTTCCAGCAATCGTTTTATAAGGCTAGCTGTCGCATCTTTCAAATGGTGGACATCTCAGTTTGTAAAAAGAAACCTTCAGCTACTTCTCACCTATAAAAAAATAACTGAAAGTCGTAAAATGTATGTTTTGCTTCATACTACTGTACCTAACGCTACATTCTTATGCTTACACTGCACTATAACTTTTATCCCGAATAAATGATTGATAACCTTTTTTATATTATATGTGACAGCAAGATTGTGTATAAAACTCATGTTTAACATAAAATACATTTTTATAAAACACATGTTGTCCAGCTGGGTCTGTGATCCTGGAGAGTCCTGTCCGTCCTGTGATGGAGGGAGATGCTGTGACTCTGCGCTGTCGAACCCAGACGACTCCCTCCAACCTCCCAGCTGGTTTCTATAAAGATGGCTTCCTCATCAGGACCGGCTCTGCAGGAGAGATGACCATCCACAGTGTTTCCAAGTCTGATGAAGGACTCTACAAGTGCAGCATCTCTGGTGTTGGAGAATCACCAGAGAGCCGACTGGCTGTGAGAGGTGAGACAACAGTGTTTCCAAACAAAATTAAGACGATACTTTGCTTTTTGCATGGCGGGTGTTTCATGCAGATGACAGATGATATGGCGTACCATCGTTATGTCAAGCACTATCCTTTGATGCTTGGTAGAAGCATGTATTGTAACTGATGTTAATCCGCTTGCTGTTCCAGTTTGGGTATATAGTGTGAGAAAAGCTGCAACACAATTTTTTGCGCTCAAATGTATTCTGCAATCTCAAAACAGATCAATCCAAATTCTTCTTTGTTGCACTTCTTCAACTTTATCCAAAAAGTCCTTATGGCCACGCCCACAGCAACTGGTTTACGCCCCAAAACGTGCCAACATCATCGAAAAAAACTATTTCAGTCAAACGGGGTTTTGGCATGAACACAGACTGATAATCTATAATAAGTTGCGTGTTGCAGATATCCTATCATTTTGTCTTTAATCTTTCCAGCGCTTCACAAAGAGACTCATCCTTCCCCCCATCGCTCCCCTCGGCTCCTCCTCCTGATATGGACTGCCTTCACCATTTTCTTGGTGGGTATGGTGCTGATGGTGGCACTACTGCACCGTGGGAAACACAGAGGTACAGAAAAATAACTACCCGCTAACATACAGTGTATATAACTAAGTGCCAAAGTAAAGGAAACACTTGAGTAATCAGGGATACAAAGTATATTGAAAGCAGGTTCTTCCACACAGGAAGATAGTAAAGCAGTTAACTTCCCATCATGCTTAGGGTGCGGCGTCCCTCCAACAGAGTCCAGACACAGGCAGCTACCTCTAGGGTTAGGGTTAGCCCTCCTTCCATCAATCCTCTCCTCCTGTATTGCTATCCACTGTCTTTGGGGTGGGTCGGCCGCTCTTCTGGAGGAGATACAGAGATTATAAGAGTACTGTAATTCCCGAGGTCCTATGTTTTTTTATTATGATTATTTAGTCTCCATCCTTTGTTGCTCAGCGCTCACTGCTGTGGTGTTTCTGCACTGCACTTCCCAGAGATCACCTGTCAATCAAACAGTGTGGGCGGTACTGTGGCGTCTTTTTCCTTGAAAAAATGTGTTTATTTCATTGAGGTATCATGTCGCAAAAACAATGTTTGTTTGTTAATTCAGAGGGGTTTTTTTTTTGGTTGAAATACAGGCTGACAGAGTGGTGTAGCTCATCTGCAGTCTGTGTTGTCACAAAACACAGACAATTTACACCAGTTACATGCTATATTAGCTGCATTGTTTTTGAAATATCTGCATTAAATTCCTCTTCTTCAGTTTTTTCTATTGATTGGTCTGCTTTTCCTCAGAGACACCAACGCCCGGATCGGACTCAGGCCTGGAGCATCGAACAGGTGAGGAACACAGAACATGTATCGGTACATCGGTATATTGTCGTTATCATCAAAATGATCTTAGCCTACCTTCCTACCTAGCAAACCCTGCAAAAATGTCTTAAAATCTTGTTTTTCTTAAAGTAATCTGACATATATCGACCTCTATTGCAACACTATTGAAACAGTATTGTAACAGTATGGATAGAACGTGTCTCTTCCTCGATATTTTCACAATGTAGAGATGTAAACTAGCTAATGAAAAAGATAAAAAGTTGGAGAATCTTGAAACTGCAAAGGTGTTTTTTTTTTTCCATAACAGAGTACAGGTCAGAAAGTTAGTTTTGAAAGCCAGAAATCTCAGCACCTGGCTAAGAAATCGTTGAGTTATTGGTGCTGATCAACAACCTTATCAATCCCAAAAGATATACTGTATTATGTTTGTGGTATGGGACAGTAAAAACCTGTTGTTGTCCCTTTAAAACGCGTGGAAAATCTGCCAGTGGGTGAGACAATTCCACTTGTTTCCAACAATGTTTCACCTCTTGAGACAAGTTTCAGTATCTTGAAATAAGGCAGATCAATCCACTAGTATCAAGATCATGTCACTTGAATTAAGAAAATTCTTGAAATAAGTTGATTTGTATTGGAAGCACATGAAATTATCTCATTAGCAGATTGTTTCACTTGTGTAAAGAATAATACAATCTTAAGACTGTTAAGAAGTAAAGTGTGTGTGTGTGTGTGTGTGTGTGTGTGTGTGTGTACTTATGAATATACCTTTCAGCATCTACCGTTTGTCAAAAAAGGGTGACACTAATTTTCTATTTATTGATTATTATTATTTTTGATATTTCAGTCTCTGAAGAGGCCAGTGTATCTATTCCTCACAACACCACATATGCTGTCGTCACAAAACACAGGAAGGAGAGAGGTACTTTACTTGTTACTTTTACTTTAGTGTGACTTGACTTGTGTTCACTTTGTGTGGAGCACAAGGCCACAGCAAGTCTGAGATACTACAACTTGTGACTTAGTTCTTGGAGAATTTTAGAAGCACATGTGGTCTTCAATTTGAGAAAAACAAAACGCTTCATGTAGCACCTTTGATCAGGTAAAAGGTAAAAGAAATATAAATCACTTGGTGTCAAAGTTCATGGCCCAGCATGCCTTGCTACAACGGCTGTGAGTAGACAAAGCTTTGGTGTCACAAGCAGAAAAAGTTGTAGAGACTGAGTCACTGCACTGACATTTGTCAAATATTTTTAAATAGTTTGTTTTACATTGTCTCAGTCTGTCTTGGACTGTGTTTCGTTTCAGGTGCTTCAGATGATGGTGATAATTTGAGCTTCACTGACACAAACCACACGAGAAAACCACAGACAGAAAAAGGTAGAAGGGCCCCTCTCTAGACTCTGTAGCAACAAGTTCATGCCTTAAACAGGACAAGAAGTCATATAGTTTGAAGGTCAAGAGAAGAGAGTAGTACAGAGTTCAAACTAGATTGATATAATTGAAAATTACAAAATATAGTGCACAAACAAAGTAAAGCCAGATTCCGCTTCTCTTCTCAGCTGGCTGACCGTTCACTGTGAATGGCTCCACAAGTTTCTGATGCTTACGGAGAGCCATAAAATATGTACTGGATTCTGTAATGGATGTGATTTATTTATTTATATATGTGATAAACTGCATCTATCCACTCACTGACTCTCTCTGTTTCAGATGAGGATGAATCCTTGCCTCCTGTTAACTACACCTTTAGCCTGGGTGAGACTCCACAAGCTTTCCAACATGGTTACTGTGTTATTCCAATACTTTAGTATCATTTATTTAAGTATTTTTTCCCATATCGGTTAGTTATTGCCAGAGCTGTCTTCCTGGCGTCCATAAGAACTATGAACGTTGCTACAGACAATATTGGTTTATTGGTATATTTATTTTAATAGGGACAGTGCATATTAATTAACATTTAAAACCAAATGTAAATATGCCAGATTTAGCCACCATGCAAATTTGCATCTGTTGTCCCTTGGCAGGTTGATGTCACAGTAAAAAAAATAAAAACATCATCATAACCGCTCAAATTAATTCAAAGTACAAAAAACAGCACATACTACCTAAAACTCACTCTACACAATACACAAGCCCTAAACACATAACATACAGACAACACATCCAGAGGTTTTTTATGATAAATTATCGGAGCAGTTTTGATTATCCAGTAACCATTTTTTTAATGTTTGGTAAATGAACTAAGTGTTGGCAAATCCCTTATGACACTTGGTATCGTGTTCCAGGTCTGCTAAGCTCGATATGAATAATCTGACTGACAAAAAAAGTTGTCCTGTTTGTGTTTCTCTTTATAAACTCCTTTAGAGGAGGAGGGGCTCGACCATGGAGGATTTTATACACCAAAGTAGAATCTGCTCAACAAGTTATTTATTCTCATATATATTCACAAATTCTATCATTTGTTTCCAAAGCAGAACCGGCAGTATCCAGCTCCTTCGGGAGGCCGATTCCCTCAGCAGGATCCGACCCGCTTTTAACGGCCCAGAACTGCCTCTATTCTAGTATCTAGCAGGTGAGACCGAGGGTAACACTGAGCTTTTTAACAGCGTCTCTTCGCAAAATTTTATTATACAAAAATATGTTGGTCGCAGGCCTGATTCTTGCGCCTCTCCAGGGCCAATTGCTGTCCTTCAGAAATGTTATAAATGCCAGCAATAGTCCATAAAATTACACTGAAAATATAGCTAGATTTGACACAATTATGGCTTATTTACTTATTTTCAAAGTAAATATTTACTTTGCAAAATAACTAAGACTAGGAAACTCCAATCATGCTGGAATTGTTCTTTAAATATTTTTATCATGGATATTTTTTACAGTGTTTGCTAATTTGACAGTTATTGTGTGTGTGTGTGTGTGTGTGTGTGTGTGTGTATCCTGTGTGTGTTACAGGTCACTGAAGAAAGAGAGACCTGACTGAAGGAGGGAGGAGGGACTTGGTTTAAAGAATGTGTGTCATGTGTGCAAGAGTGGAAGTAACAAGTCACATTCAGTGTTGTTACAGTAATTAGAGTAGCTTTTTGTGGACTTGTACTTTTTTGAGCATTTTTTGAAGTCAGTATTTAATTTCACTTTTACTTGACTATGTTTTGAATGATATATTTTATTTTGATACGTTTCACTCCTGCACAAACAAGTGGAGGTAACGCTAAATAAAATAATTGTAACATTAAATGCTCAAAAAAAGTACAGCATCCAGCTAGAATATTTTTGGATTGAGTTAGCCGACGCGTTCGCTGAAGGGCTTCTTTCTAGAGCTGCCATTTTGCACCGACATTCAACAATCATACAGGAAGAAATTCATTGTAGAAGACGAGAGAGACCAATTTCTCCACCCACAGGAGCAGAAGAGAGACCAGAATGCAATGCAACAACAAGACATGTTGTGTTATGATTAAGTGGTGCTGCTGCAAACAACAAGTTCACTCCTTTTCTCTGGGGTTTGTTGAATGGCATTCTGGGAAATGTAGTGTAGGGTTAGGGTTAGTTAGTGTGTAGTCCAGGCAGGTTGAGGGAAACTTGATACAACAAAAAAAGTAAATTACAACACTTCATCACCAAATAACTCCTGGAATGCACCAAACATGACAGACTTGAAAATATGTGACAGTGTAAGAGTATAAAAAATGATAAGGTCAAAAATGATAAGGTCAAGATTCAATTATAAGGTCAAGCTTACATATCAAAATGTGACATTTGTATTTTCTGTTTGTCCCCTAATAAAAAAAAATCACTGTAATATTTCTAGTTTTCTTATACGTTTATTTCAACAAAGTGACAGTATAGGCTACTTCTATTTGACTACTAAATGTTGTTTCTCACTCAGCTCTGATGATACATGGTGATGAATTCATGGTACAAAGATGATTTCCATTAAGCTTCAGACTGATTAACAAATTGTTGCACTTTTATTGTTTTAGAACAGTAACAGAAGAACATAGACTGCTGTACATGTCCAGATGACTGATGGTTTAAAATCTCATTATTTTAAGATCATTAGTTGGAGTACTGTGCATTTTCAGAATAAAATACAGTACATGTTGTGTACATTCATATTTAAAGACAGTACATGTTGTGTATATTTATGAAGACAGTAAACATTGTGTACATTCCTAGTTAATGACAGTGTACCTCAGTGAATAGGAATTGATCTGATTCGAAGCATTTCAAAATGGACTTGCATGGTTCTCATCAACATCATCAGCCTTCATCTAAATACTGCACTGTATCAGGTTCTATTTTTAAGAGCGTGCTGTTTGAGTGCAACAGTTAAACCACCTTGTTCTCTCTGCTCTGCCTGTTCACACATCTGAGGATGCGGTTTACAAGAACAGAGGTGGTGCATCTTTCTGAACCAGCTCTCTGAATTGGTAGCATAACATTATAACAATTTGCAGTTAATAGTGTAATGCATTTGGGGGGACAGTGGAGGGAGAATCTATGCGACCGACATGATTCTCACCTCCTGAGTTGTTGGGTGTCCTGGCTGCTCACAACTATAAAAAGCAACTTTATCTTCATTTTAATTTTATAATACATGAAAATTATGAAGTCAAGCTTCACATATCAAAATGTCACATTTGTATTTTCTATTTGTACCCTAACAAAAAAAAAAAACTACTGAAATATTTTTAGTTTTCTAAGTTTATCATGACCTTAATATACTCTCTGTTTGAGATCCGTGTTTCTGTCATAAATAGAAAGTCAAGCTCATGTTCAGTAAACTCTTACTTCTAAGAGACCTTACGTTAAAAGCTGCCATATTTAATCCAGCTGAGGGGTAGTGGAGTTTACAGACTGGCATGTAGACTTTAGGGGAACATAAATGAGGTTGCTAAAATGAACTTTTCTACTAAAATGGGATGTAGTGGGATTAAAATGGTGGGAAGGACGAGGTGAAACTCGTGTCCAGGAGGGGGAGCCCGTGAGTCGAGTGGCGGAAGACTGTGTAGGCAAGCAATGACCTGTGACCTTTTGCCTGTCTGGCCTCACTGAGCATCAGGAGGAAGTCTTGCAGGAGCGAATTGTTGGAATTGTTCGGCCAATAGACCAAAAGTAAACATCTTACCAAAAGCATTGCCAATTTCCAATAGAGTCATGTTCCAGAGAGACCTGACAGTCTCTTTAAATTCACCAAGTTACCAGTTCATTAAGTTTCAAGTGCTTTTGGAAGGTATTCCAAGCAGAGGGGGCAGCAACCATAAATGTTTTTTGAAAAAGTATACTACAACTTTATCACAAGTGTATTCCAAGTATACTTCAGAGCAGTTATCGGAAGCATAATTACAGTATACTATTAGTACACCTTAAGTTAGTACATGAAAGTCTAAATATACTTTCAACACATTTAGTTTAGTATCTTTTTAATACACTTGTTCACTTGGGCCCTTCTCTCTTTTCTCTCCTTTTTCATTCAGATTTCCTCCTCTTCCTTCTGTTTGATTAGTGCCAGCTCTTTGCTCAATGACCTTATCTTTCTCCTGTAGCTCTTCCTGACGCCCTGCTTCTCTCTTTTTGAAATCTACGTGGGATTTCTCCAGCTGCTCTGTGATTTCCTCCTGACTTTCTAGATGTTTCACTTTTAAAACTGTTGCTCTGCCTAAATCTCTGTCTCCTGAATTTTTGTTTTTCTGCTTTCTGCTCTTCTGCTTGTTTTGAGGTCTGTCTTTGTCTCCCTCCTTCCTTCCTCCCTGGTTCCATCTGGTGGAGGTTCTGTGTTTTTACTTAAAGATTGCTTCCTTTCTCCTTCCTCATGGTGCATCTTGGTCTCTGTGTGCAAACAGAAGCAGGGAACAGTGTTAAAGTTGATGTTCAGATTTGCTGTGTTTATGCAATGTTGCATTTTTATATAGAAAAACGTGTGAAATTGGAAGAGGAGGACAACTGCAGGAACACAACAGAAATATGATGGTGGATGGAATGAATGAATGAATGAATTATATTGTAAAGTGTTACCCATTCATTATTTTTTTTACAAAGGAAACACTTTTTCTGACAAACTGGCTGATTGCATGAGAGTAAAATTCAACATGGAATACTATTACATTTTTTCTATTGACTAGAACCTTATAAAATACAAACACTTTTAAAGGTCCCATATTCTACACTTTCCAGTGTTTTATTTTCTGTCTTGAGGTCCATTAAAAACCATTTGTGTGGTGCCATGTACCAAAAACACTCTCAATCCATTTTTACATTTTCCAGCATCTCTCTGAGCCTTACCAAGAACAGGTTGTTTCTGTCATCGTGTCTTTAAGGCTCGTTAATATTAACGACCCCTCTGTTCCGATTGGCTAACCGTTTCAAGAGTGAAACGTGAGACGCCGCGGCCCGGCGGCTACAGGTAGGGAAAACTCTCTGGTAATAAACGATGACGACCGCTCGACCGCTTTGAAAAAAACACTTTGTTAGTCTCTTATTTCTTACAGAAATGATAATGAGCGAACCTTTGTGACGCCACAAAGTTACGGAAGTCCAAACGGCTCGTTTAGAGGCTCGCTTTTCTAATATGGATTGTGTGGATTTAGTTGGCGACCGTGCGTTTTGATACTTTCACCATGTTTAGATAGACCATCCAACTCCTTTATCATCACAGAGGCAAGGGGAGTCCTGTTTTATATAAATTAATAAAATACTAATTTAATAAAATTAAATGTATCACCATGAAACAGCTGTGATAGTAACTTGACATTAAAAAAGGATAAGAAAAAAAAAATTGACTTACTAATTTTGCCTTGTCTCCATTTCCACGGAACTAAGACAACTGCAAAAATACACACAGACAAGGCAACAGCTGAGCCAATGGCGATATAAACAGCAGAACAACTACACGAGACCATGAAGACATCATCTGAAATGAGAAAACACAGAACAGCATGGACTTTTTAAAGAACCAAACCTCAGCTGTTTAAAGCTAATAAAGTGTCCAACATCATAAACTCTGAAAACATTTGTACCTGGAACATGAATGTGTTTCTCCCTGGTCTGGTTGATGTTCTGCTGTTGAACTCTACAGGTGAACCTGTTGGTGTCGGTCTTCTCCACAGTCACTCTGCTGCTGACAGTATAGAGGCCATCAGGACCTCTGACTGTCTCTGTAGGTCCAGCAGAGAGGATGTTTCCCTCACCGTCCAGCCAAAACACCTCAGGCTCTGGGTACCAGCCTTTAGATTCACACCCTAAAACCACTCCACTGCTGTTTTTGGTAATCCCAATGACAGGAGAGGAGACAGCACCTAATGATGAGTAGGAGGAGAAATTTCAAACAATGGTTTCAATGGAAATGGAATAATCATACTTGGCACGGCACACAATCAATAGTGAGTTTAAAAATTATTGAGTAATGTTGGGAACTAGAGATAATCCTGAGCGTAGGTGCAGGGTAGTGTATACAACTTTAGCTGCATTTGATAACCCCAGTTACAAAGCTGTACTCACACACTCAATCCTGTAACATTTAGATTAGGTAACTAGTGAAAGGTGCTGCCTGTCTGATGATTCTGCAGATTTATTACAGGGTAGCCGGATGTCCTCTATAGTTACCAGTTCTCGGTCAATATGGTTGCCCTGGATTGTGGCACAAGGGATTTTTACATTACATTTGACAGTAACCTGCTCATTAGGAGTGTTAGCTAACAAGCAGTAGGACAGAGTCACTTACTATGAACAAAGCTACAGCTCGCTGCTGGTCGTAGATATCCATCGGTCATGTCCACAGACAGATGATCGCGACATCCACTTGCATTATTCCCCGTTACTGATGTTAACAACTTATTGCAAAAACGAATAAAAAGCTATACTACAAGGCACAGATAACTGACAAATTAACCTATGATTTCAGATTGCTGTAAAGAAGTGACCAAGTATGTTGTTGAGGAAAACAAATCATATTGTATTTATTTTCAGTGCTGGTGTGTTTGTTCCTTACACTCTCCTGTAGACTAACTTGGTGGAACGCCTCACTTTTTAGTTTTAGACACATAACAGATTAAAAAACTCAAAATCAAAATATCACAAATTAACCATGTCAGATTTTCACCATGTGAAGGGTTTTTGCAGGTCACCACACTTAAAATATATCACTACAATGCAGAGGGCAGGAAAGAACATGTATTATACTAAGTACTATATTATACTCGGCTTGCACTGGGTCTACCTAGTCTTGTTTATCTAGATCCCTGCTTGTGACTGGAAGGTCCGGATGCAATACACCAGCTGGGAAAATCCAGGCAGATAAAGTTAAGCGTAATGTTGTTTTGTACCGTCAAGCTGCCCTTGAAAAAGCATTTAACCCCCAACTGCCCCAGAGGAGAATAGAAATAGAAGACTGTGAATTTACCAGTCCACTACCAGTGTGAATGGCTGTAACTATCAATGTGAAGCAGGGCTATGACAAGCAAAACCTCTCCTTGGATGAATAGTTGATGAAAGTTAAAAAAAAACAAAAAAAAAATACATGCATTTCGAAAATATGCCCACTTACCAACAACAACCTCAACAATAGAGTCTCTATCCAATGAGGGAATGAAGCATCTGTATTTTCCCTCATCAGAGAGTTTCACTTTGGAGAGTTTCAGTGAAATGTCTCCGTGCTTCAGTTTGTCGATGAACAGCGACGTTCTTCCCTCGTAGGACGGGTGTTTTTTATTCACAAGTTCTCGACCGTCACGCCACACATAGACAAATCTGGGGTTCAGGTCAGGTCTCGTCCACTCCAGTGTCATGGCAACAGCATCCATGGCAGGTTCCAGGTGGCATGGCAAAACGATGTCATCACCAACTATTGCCACTATTGGCTGAGTTGCACCAATCACCTGGGGCTGACCTGAGAAGAAATATGTCTATGTTTTTAATACCTGCAGTGAGAACTGACTAAACTCGTCCACCAAGAACTCTTAACAGCACCGGCTTCTTTTTCTACTTATTTTGAATAGAGATGAAAAGTGAAGTGCTGGTCATGGCTGCTGCATTCGCTGTACATCTACTGAAAACCAGAAAGGGGTTTTGCTGAGACGGAACGAACGCTAAGAGAGATGGAACAAACAAATAATAAATGTGCAGTTGTCGCAAAAGTTTTTACATTACAAACAAAAGGAACTTGTAAAAAGCAAAAGCAGAGAAGTGAAAGAAACTATCTTTGGCCTAAATGTTCAATTTCCAAAGGACAATCAGGAGTGGGGCAAAACAGTCATGGACCAAGGAACGTGCACAGTTGAGGTCTTTTTATCCCAGCTCCAGCCCGCTTCTGCAATATTTCATCATACTTCCACTCCTGCACTAAACTGGCCTCGGACCCGCGCTCCCACCCGCACCCTAAAAGTTTTGTCCCGCTCCCATCCCTGCCCACACTCTACAAGCTTCTATTATGTTACATCAAAAGCCTAATCACAATCTTTAACCTTTAAACACACACCATGGTGTTACTGATGTTTTTGTGTGTAAGTTACCTCCACAAGAGTGTGTCAGAAGAAGGACAACAACAGTGTGATGGAAAGCCAAGGCACTGAAGACACTGAGCTGAGATTTAAGGGACAGTCCGTCCTTCAGGTGAAGCATCCTTGAGTTCTGAAAATTGAAATACACCAGTTTTAAAATGTGAGTTTCCAGGAAGACCATAGAAAAAATACAGTGGTATTTATGCAAATGAAATCCAAATCATCCATCAATCATCCAAATCCAAAGTATCCAATCAACCATTCAAAATGAAGTCGTTACTGATCAGGCTTAATGGAAGTATAACTACTCAAACTAAGCCAAAGGATGGTTAGAGGTTCAGACCTTAAAGGACTAGTTCACCACAAAATGAAAATTTACTCCTGTTATGCGCCAGACCAAAGAGGCACTTGCAGTTCCCCATTTCTGGCTGTCTGATTGGTACGTTTGAATGCTGCCTGGTCCAATCCAAACATTCCAACCCTGATGGGATAATTGGTGGTCCAATCCCAGGTTCCCTGCATGTATAAAAGGTCACCCGTATCAGACAGAAGCAGAACTCTCCTTCTCCCTTTGTTGTGTATAGACTGTGTGTTAAAGGAATAGTTCACCCAAAATGAAAATTCAGTCAGTAGTATACTCACTCCCTGTGACAACAGTCACAGGGCTTCACAGCTGAACTGCCTAGCAGCCTTCTCCAACATTAATATGGGTGCACACTTATTGAATTTGATGATTAAATACAAAGTTATTGGTTTAAAACAGGATTTCACGCTTTTATTTTGAAGGCTAAACGCCCAAACTGAAAGTCTTGTTTTCTGGTCATTCGAGCTAGTCTTACCTATGTAGTTTTCGAGGCCAGGGTGTGTGCAAATGTGACGTTTTTTTTAAAACAACAGGTAGAGTGGAGATTTCAACTAAATAATGGCGTAAATGTCAATCTTTGGGACACTTGGATTCAGGAGACGTGGAATATGCTTGAACTCTGAAGACAGGACCCCAGCAACTTCAGTTGTTTTGGAGAAGGCCGCTACGCAGTTCCGCTGTGATGCTCAGGGACTGTTGCATGGACTCACAAACTTTACCCGAGTTTCAGCTGGCATGGGGGTGAGTAGATGATGACGGAATTACATTTTTTGGGTGAGCTATTCCTTTAACTTGTTGGCAGCTGTTTCAGAACAATCTTCTGAACTACTGTTTCAGTTGGGAAAGGGGCAAGGTAAGACAGGGTACCCTGTACATTCTCACGTAGTAGTGCTGCTGTTAACCTGACCAGAGGTGAGTGCCACTCTCTTTCACACTCTTTTCATTTGTTGTTGTTTTTATAAGATAGCCCTACTAGTCAGGTCAGCCTGATTTTGTTTTGTTTCTTTCTTTTGGCACCACCGATAGTCCTTTTCCCCTCCCTGTTTAACTCTTTCTTCAATGGTCATGTAAATGCTGTAAATAATCACTGCGCACATTTAGCACTTGTCTTGGCACCATTGTAAATAAACACCACTAATTGAACTGTACCATAATTGTTTTTGTCATGTCTATTTCTCTCCACTGTTGGTTGTGTTACTGTTCCTACACCCCTAGACCTTCGTGGAAATGTAAAACTCCTTTCTCACCCTCATGTCACTAGAACAGCGGTGAAGTTTCTAGGAAAATCTAGAGAGAGAATGAGGTAAACACTGGTCTCTTGGACCCAAAGCGCAATTTTTAGCTTCAGAATATGGACTCTGCACAAGCTGTTTGGAACCATGTTATGGTAATTTGTTGGCTTTTTGGAAGTTTAAAGAACCAGGACCTGGTTATATTGGTTGTTTTGGACAAGGCTGACATGAAGCAGCGCTTGTTAACTTGCTGTGTGTTATATTGACATACAAACTTTACTGGTGTTTTGGTTTAAGGGTTAGTAGGGTGAGGGTGAGTAGATCACACAATTTTGTTTGAATTATGGAGTGTGAATCCAAACGTGACTTAGGTGACTTATTTCAAACCTTACACTTTTACAAGATTGAATAATAATAATAATAGTAATAATAATAATAATTATCAATAATGTTTCCTCTATTGTATACATATAGGCTATGTATGCCCTTCACTGTGAATGATAATGTTTTAGAATTAGTTTCACTTTCATTTGTTGCCAATAACTTTTAGTTGTGAATTTATTTTTATTTTTATTTAAGCTGACAGGTTTGTTTAAGATGTTACACTAAATATATCCACTGTTTCTAAGTTACAATGCAAGTTCCCTCTCTCCTATAAATTATCCATAATAACCGAGAGTTTGGTGTGCAGGGAACAAAGGACTTCTTGTTCAAGTGTTCAAAATAACATTGGCTGTTTCCAAAAGACATTTAAGGGTTGTTGAAATTTTAAATTATTACTTTATTACTACATTTTAGATACATTTTGCATAAAATTTTGACTACAATAAGACACTCACTTCAGCTACACTTATGAGAGATTTCCAGCTGTGATGGCAGACTTTTTATTCTATATAGGCAATGATGTATTCTTTTTAATTAAAATTTATTAGAAAAAAGCTTATCAGTGCTAGAATAGGCAACATTTAATTTAAAAAAAAGAATAGGTAACAATTAAAAGAAAATATATATATACCTGTTGCATGTCACCTCACCCCAGAGGAAAGCAGGTGGTACGACCAAAGTCCTCAAATAAAATTAAAAAAACGCTCAAGGTTATCTGTACTGGGCGGAACTGTGTGTCTACTTTGTCTGTCTGCTTCAGCCTAGATTAATGCGAGTGTGTATTAGATTTTAGTCTGTATCAATGTTGTCTATACTAAAATACCGATTTAGATTTTTACAAGTCCAATATTGATACCAATATCTTTGTATTGCTGCCAATAGCGGATATTTTGTGCTGATATTCAGCATCTTTCAATTTTGACCATTTACCCCAAAAATACAAGTACATTCATTGTTTCCCCAGGTATTCAGGGTGGAAAAAACAGTTTTTAAAAAAAGCTATTTACGTTATGAAAACACAATGTACAGACGGCTGAATGAAATAAAGATTCTGTTGATGAATTGGTTTTATCTTTCCTTCAAATATTACTTTATCAATAATGCTCTTCTGCTAAAACGACTGCTTCTTTCCAGCATTCTCAGCTCCTCTTACCTCTACCTAGGTTTCAGTCTTGGTGACTTGGACAGAAAAACTGTTGTTCTTTGGCTCTGCCCACTAATGTTTAACTCAACTAGTGAGATTTGTTTGCCTCCAGAGCAGCTCTACCTCTGAGAAATGTTTGTAAAATTATAACAGTCAGCAGCAAGACAGCATGGAGGTTACAGCTCTCTGCCTCAGACTGTGTGAGTACTGAGTCTCTCTTTCTCCTCATTTCTCTGTTTCACAAATCAGAAAACAATGAAAAAGGAGGCCGCTTGAAGGTGAAAGTAATCAAAGCAATATGATCAATCAAAATGAGGCTTATCAGCAGTTAGAAGTGCTGGTACTGATAGCAACAAGATAATGTTTAACAGATCCTGGGCAAATCTCTTGCTTGATTACTGAATTGAAAGTGTATTGTTGGGTGTCTGGCTCCATCTCTGTGTCTGATAGTAACTACTGCATGGAATTTAAGAAATTCCCGGTACGAGTGAATATGTCAAATTATATTAATTGTGTTTACATTCACACTTTAGAACTCAGCACATCCATTGTGTTTTTAACCCTCATCAAGACTTTCTGCCAAAAAGCGTTTTGGTTTTTCTGTACCAGTAAAGACATTTTTTAGAACATCCATCAGCCTCCAGGAGAAGCTGCATTTCATTTCATTCCTGACATTTACATCTCAGGCATTTAGTTGCGTACAAGGGTCAGAGGTCACAGCACCCACACAATAGATCTAACACATATCCCAGTATTATGTATGACAGAGTTGCAAGGTAAAACAGTGAGAGCCAGTTGGGAAAGCCTGAGAGGTTTTTTGTGAGTGAGTGTATTGTTTTTTGTTTTTGTTTTTTTATCTACATATAAAAGTATCTTTGTGATGTCTCTCCAGTGATGAATGTATTGATGCTGCTGGTTGCACAAGTTCAACATGGTTACTATGCTCAGAAAGGTCATAAGTAGCAAGTAGTTATCAAATGCCTAAAGATACGTTTTGAGTTATACATTACTTCTAAACCTCTATCCCTGTTTCACAATCGCTATATACTATGCTTGAATATCTGGTGTGTCTATCTCCTTCATTCTTTGATATATGCAAGTTTTGCAAGCCAAGTTTTGAGCCAAGTTTTGCATTTTGTGAAGAGTTGTTTTAGGTGATTTTAATTTACATGTGGACAATCAATCTCTCTAGCCATGGAGGCTGAGATAATTCAATTTGTTTCCAAAGCAGAACCAGGAGTGTCCAGCTCCTTCGTGAGGCCGATTCCCTCAGCAGGAACCGACCCGCTTTTAACAGTCTGCATCTATTCTAGTATCTAGCAGGTGAGACTGAGGGTAATACTGAGCTTTTAAACAGCGTCTCTTTTCACAAAATTTTATTATACAAAAATATGTTGGTCGCAGGCCTGATTCTTGTGCCTCTCAAAATGAGGAGGCCAATTGCTGTCCTTCAAAAGCACTATAAATGCCAGCTGTAGTCCATAAAATTAAACTGAAAATATAGCTAGATTTTACAGTTTTTACGGCTTATTTACTTATTTTAAAAGTAAATATTTACTTTGAAAAACAACTAAGACTAGGGAAAAATATAAAATAGGCTATCTCATAATGTGATAACAACTGGAAAACGATATGCGGTGACGTAGAACAGTAAAGGAATGCTGGGAATGAGCAAAAACTCCAATTGTGCAGAAATTGTCCTTCAATCCAATATTTTTACCATGGATATTTTTTGCAGTGCTTGCTAATTTGACAGTTATTGTGTGTGTGTGTGTATCCTGTGTGTGTTACAGGTCACTGAAGAAAGAGAGACCTGACTGAAGGAGGGACTTAGTTTAAAGAATGTGTCATGTGTGCAAGAGTGGAAATAACAAGTCATTTTCAGTGTTATTACAGTAATTAAGTGGCTTTTTGTATAGTTGTTCTTTTTTTGGGGGTATTTTTTTAAGTCAGTAATACCTTTACTTGAGTATGTTTTGACTGATATATTTTATTTTGCTGCATTTCACACGTGGAGGTAACGCTAAGTGAAATAACTGTAACATTTAAATGCTCAAAAAAAGTACCTTCATCAACATTAGCCAAAAAGCCGCCCATCTACAATATTTTTGGTTTGTTAGCCCAGTTGTTGTCCAGCGAGTTATAGCTGCCATTTAGCGGCAATGTTCAACAAGCATAGAGGGAGAAATCCATCGTAGAAGAGGCAAAGATACCAATTTCTCCACTAACAGTAGCCTCAATAGACCAGAATGCAATGCAACAAGACATGTTGTGTTTAGTGGTGCTGCTGCAATCAGAAACACGGCCCATTGTTCACAAACTACTTGGCTAGCTATATCTCTATGCACATACATCCACCTTTGATTGAAAGCAACAAGTTCACTCCTTTTCTCTGGGGTTTGTTGAATGGCATTCTGGGAAATGTAGTGTAGGGTTAGGGTTTGTTAGTGTGTAGTCCAGGCAGATTGAGGGAAACTTGATACAACAAAAAACGTCAATTACAACACTTCATCACCAAATAACTCCTGGGATGCACCAAACATGACAGATTGATAATATGTGACAGTGTAAGAGTATAAAAAATTAAAAGGTCAAAAATAATAAGCTCAAGATTCAATTATAAGGTCAAGCTTCACATATCAACATAATACAACAATATATTTTCTGTTTGTCCCCTAATAAAAAAAAAACTGTAATATTTATAGTTTTCTAAGTTTATCGTGGCCTGATTAAAATTTCAACAAAGTAATCAGACACATACTGGTTAAATAACACAAATTGTTGTACTTTTATTGTTTTAGAACAATAACAGAACAACCAAACGGTTTGCTTTACATGTCCAGATGAGCGATGTTTCCAAATCTCAATATTTTAAGAGCATTAGTTGAAGTGTTGTGTATTTTCATAATAAAATACAGTAAATGTTGAGTTAATGCCTCTACCGGCCACTAGGGGGCAGACGGGATAACGGTGAGTGAGTTAATGCCTCTACCGGCCACTAGGGGGCAGACGGGATAACGGTGAGTGAGTTAATGCCTCTATCGGCCACTAGGGGGCAGACGGGATAACGGTGAGTGAGTTAATGCCTCTACCGGCCACTAGGGGGCAGACGGGATAACGGTGAGTGAGTTAATGCCTCTACCGGCCACTAGGGGGCAGACGGGATAACAGTGAGTGAGTTAATGTCTCTACCGGCCACTAGGGGGCAGACGGGATAACAGTGAGTGAGTTAATGCCTCTACCGGCCACTAGGGGGCAGACGGGATAACAGTGAGTGAGTTAATGCCTCTACCGGCCACTAGGGGGCAGACGGGATAACAGTGAGTGAGTTAATGCCTCTACCGGCCACTAGGGGGCAGACGGGATAACAGTGAGTGAGTTAATGCCTCTACCGGCCACTAGGGGGCAGACGGGATAACAGTGAGTGAGTTAATGCCTGTACAGGCCACTAGGAGGCAGATGGGATAACAGTGAGTGAGTTATATAAATAATAAATAAATAAATAATAATAAATAGGAGGGGATGGAATTATTTTTCTGTTACTTAATTTTATTATTTATTAATTTAATTATTTATTTATTTATTTATTTTTGTTATTTAATAATTTTATTGATGATTAATCTCTTATTACATGCTTTGGCATATTGTTTGTTTGTGAACTGTCATGCCAATAAAGCACCTTGAATTGAATTGAATTGAATTGAATTGAATTGAATTGAATTGAATTGAATTGAATTGAGTTAATGCCTCTACCGGCCACTAGGGGGCAGACAGGCTAACAGTGACTGAGTTAATGCCTCCATGCGGCCATAGAGGGCAGACAGGCTAATTTTGAGTGAGTTAATGCCTCTACCGGCCACTAGGGGGCAGACGGGATAACAGTGACTGAGTTAATGCCTCTACCGGCCACTAGGGGGCAGACGGGATAACAGTGAGTGAGTTAAAGCCTCCTGCTGCCCAGAGAGGACTGTCTGTGTTCCCACTGCAGTACAGGACAGAGGGGACAGAACTGCACTTCTTTTACCAGCTGCAACAAATATCATAGACATAATAGACATCAGAAAAGAATACAATACAACCCCAAATTTGAAAAAGTATTCAAATATCCAGTAAATTTGAATAATGCCCAGGCAATCCCTTATATATTAGGTGAGAAAAATGAATGTGCAATATTACCAGCAAAATATGTCACAGCCTGCCATAAAAGGAGCGGCAATGACTGACTCTTGGCAAATCAGTTCATTAATTTGTTTGTTTGTTTGCCACATCTTTCTCTTTTAATATTGTATGTGTTTCCCAATTTGGTTGTTCTTCATTATTGTTAGCCTATTATTACTACTGTATTTTTTTATTTTTTTTTTAAATCATTACACAATTTGATGCTTTGGCAGTATGAGAATACTTGTCATGCCGATAAAGCAGTATATAAGGAGAAACCATCAATGCAAGAGCCAAGCTGTGTATCATGGCTTTCACTAACATGAGGGGAAAAGTCATAGGGAGGAACTAAGAACAACAAAACAAAAAGATGGAAACACAAATGTGATACAAGTGAAGCTTGAAAAAGGTCAGAGTCAGGAGCCACAGGAGTGAAGGTCATGGGTTCAAGTCCAGCCCATGACCTTTGCTGCATGCCATCCCTTTCTTTCCTGGCTCACTTCAGTTAATGCTGCCCAGTAATGCAAAAATATCTGAAACATATTTTTTCAAGTATATCTAGCATAGACTAAGTTTTGAGGTTAACCAGATAGTGTATTTTTGTAAAGTCATTAATTATTAACATATTGTTTATTATTCTTTTTTTTAATTGATACACATGTTTTTGAACTGGAACTCAAAATCTAAATACACTTTGTGACTCTTGCCCTTTCAGTAGAGGTACAGAAATAGCCTCCTGTCTTAGTTAATATATTTCTTCATGGCAGCTGGACATGACAGGTGTGTCTGAAATAAACACACTCGTACTGTGTGTGTGTGTGTGTGTGTGTGTGTGTGTGTGTGTGTGTGTGATCTCTGCTTTTTTTCTCACGTGTTCAGCAAATGCAGATATTTGTTTGCCTGACAGTTTAAATTTAGCTCAATCTCGTTGTTTTCACACAAAAACAAATAGCCTAAATAACCTTCTTCTAAATGTCTCCCGTCTTTTAGAAAAAAAAAAAAATTCTAATAACGTCACAGATACGTCACCGGTGTGTGTGTGTGTGTGCGCGCTACCATGTTTGGGCATTCAACAATAACGTGCTGGTCTCGAATGCGTCGTATCCATGGAAACGGTGAACGGAAGTGCACGGACATCCTTCCCCGGAAAACAAAACAATAATGTCTTTTCTGATAAGATATATATCATAAATGTTCATACAAGCGTCATGTATAGTCAATGTGTCGTATTAGTGATATATGAAATTCAGAGTTGTTGTCGTATTTTCTGTCTGAAGGAGGGGGGCTGTGTGGGCGGAGTGTGACCCGGCACAATTAAAAACGAAATCGAAAGTTCAAAATCACTTCTGAATGAACAGCCCACGGAGGCACGGCTAACCTGTTTGAACCGGTTCTAATGTTTTAAAGAGCCAGCTGCAGCGTCAGATATCTATTCGAGATTATTCCCAGACGCTGTTAGTGTGAACATTTCCAAGCGGTGAGGATCAGACGTGTTTCGGGGATGTTTGGACGCATTTTGCTGGCTGTTAGTCTGTTTTGTGCGTGTGCAGGTAGGCCAAGTCGAGTGACTGTCGATCGTTTACATCAGATTTGTGGTGATTTACATCATAACTGACATCAGACAAATCAGTTTTACCTATCCTTGTAAATCCATTCATTGTTTTTTGGTAGATAGCCTATGTCACAGAATCAGCACTATAATGTATTTTTCTCTGCTGAAAAAAACGACATTAAAATTTAGGCCCATAGATTATGTATGCTAGTAAACTATGCAAGAAATGTTTTGTCGGTTTGTAAGGCTGATATGAAGGCTATAGGCCTACTGTATTTCCTTGTTATTTGTGTGTGTGTGTGTGTGTGTGTGTGTGTATGTGTGTGTGTGTGTGTGTGTGTGTGGTGGTGGCGGCGGGAGGGGTGTGTGTGTGCATTTTAAAACTATTTGGTCCTTTGTGTTGCCTGGTAGAGCCGACTGAATGTGTGAAATTACATTTACAGCATACAACAGCATATTCTGGTGAAATCTACTATGCAATACTTAACCACTTCTTGTAAGGTGCTCATGTGATCAAGTGGAAATGTACAAAAAACAACTAAGTTACACAATATCTGACATATTGCTGCTATCAAAGTCCCACATAGCTCATGTTTCAGGGATGAAGGAAGTAGTAATTCATTTCTCAGGCTCATGTATATTTAATGTGTTCTTAAATAGGAATGCCACACATTTCAAAACTTCTGTGTTTGTTCCCGGACCATTCAGTCAGTACTTGTGAACTTGCGGCACTCTTTCCTAAAAAAAAAAAAAGTGTTATTTTCAGAGTCAAGACTTGCAGAGTTGCCTAAATAAGCAGACTTGCATATATAATATATACAAACATATGTGTTACAAGGGGTATAAGAGAGACAGCAAGACCAGAAATGGAGTTACAAGGTTTTCACCACGCAGCAGTGATACCTCTTAAGGATTTGTTACAGTTTTTGTCATCTAGAAAATGGTGGACAGGTATTTCACGCTGCAGCTGGTCCAGTCAGGCTTGGGGAATGTACAGTATTGCAAAATAGGAGGCAAAACGCCAAGATGATGAGAGAGAGTTAGTCTACAGCAACACTTTCAGGAAGTATTGTGATGTGTGACAGGCCGTCGAGGTGTGTGTGTGTGTGTGTGTGTGTGTGTGTGTATGTGTGTATCTTCGCAGAGACATTTCTTTGTTGTGTCATTGACTTTATTCAGATGGTTTTTTTTTCTTTTCTGTTTGCCATTTGTCATGTTTTACTTGGATGTGAAGCTCAGAGTTTCTGCTCTACAAATTACAATAATGAAACAATACCAATAATGAAAAGGAAAACAATGTTGGGAATTAACGTAAACATCCTCTGAGGCAATTTGTTGTGTTGCAATAAAAAAAAAACACTCAGTTACAGTCAACAGTAAAGATACACTTCCACGATAATCACATTAAACAAGCTGCACTCAATAAAAATAAGTGTGAAGTAGGCCTAAGTTTGACTGGGATCATTAATGCTTTTAATGATCTGGAGCGTATAACAAAGTTGTTTGTTTATTTGTTTGTTTTGTTTCAGTCCTAGGAGAATCCAATGTGAATGATTCGCCTGAGACAGTATTCGCGTTTGTTGGTGAAGACGTCACTCTGCCCTGTCTGTATAAATCTGGTGGAAGCGATGAGACAGTGGAGTGGACGAAGGAAGGCCTGGAACCCCAAAACGTTGTCTATCTTCACCGAGATGGCTGCGAGACGCACGCGATGAAGCATCAGGCCTACGAGTTCAGAACACACCTCTTCATGAGAGAACTGAAAAACAGAAACATCTCATTGAGACTCTCCGACGTGCAGCTCTCTGATGCGGGGAAATACCGATGCCTCACGCTCCCAGAGAAGCAGATGACACAAGTCATTGATCTCGTTGTGGGTACGTCAAGTCAAACTCTTCAACTGCAAAACATTTATATAAATACATTTATTTGCAAAAACAGATAAATGCCATTCCTGAAAAACACAAAGAACTGATTGTTGAATGTAATGCTTCACATAACCTACTTTCTGAATCCAAAATCCGTTTTGTCGCAAATGACAATGCATTTGTTTGGTTGATATTACCTGGGGAAAAAAACATGATTTATAGAAATGGATACAAATTGAGTTAAATGTTTTTGCAAATAACACTGTGGAATTGTCTGACAAAGCTTGTTGTGGTGTGGCTGTAGATCCATTCAGTAACGTTCTCAGTAAAAGTGAATAGTGTGATAAGGTGGATTTGGTTACTGTGACACAGTAAACTGTCTTGTCTTTAGCCCTAGTCTCTACTCCAAAACACTCTGAGTTGTAGCTTGAGAAGAGTCAGCTCAGTTAACAGTTGAGCATCAAAGATTTGACATACTAGCTGGTAAAACTGATAGAAAGTAGATTACTATCTACCTTTTTAAATATTTTACCTCAAAAGATTGTTTTAAAAAAGAAAACACACACATGAATAAAGTAGCATTCAAGACAAGATCATGAATATGTGGATACAATATACAATTTTATATATACAACATTTTGATGAACAAAAAAGTATAGTATAAATAAAAGTAGCCTATATATAAAAGTATAATGAGGAAGAGGCAATCACATTGCAATTCTTGATTTTTTTTGTCGCGCTTCCAACATGGTGGGGTGTGGTAGAGGTGAATAACTTTGTGTGAGGCCTGTTTTCACCTGCATGGTATCTCTCTATGACTCTGTGAGCTTAATTATGAGTTGTTGGGTTTTTTTTTGGGGGGGGGGGTTTAGCACAAAAGTGTAGTTCATACAAAATACTCATAATATATACTGTCAGAAACAAACACAGCAAGTGATCATAATCATGATGAGCAAGGAAGACCATATGGAGTGTCTCCCATAACAAAACAAACATCATAGATAATTACAATGTAATAAAGTTAACTCAGAAACAAAACCCGAACAAGAGTTAAAAAAACAAAACGTGAACAAATAATGAACAAATGTTCCATCTGTGTTCACAGTAGTGTAGAAATGTTGAGCATTTAAGTCAGTCATATCATTATTATTATTACTATTACTAATTTTTGACAAATGTTGAATGGAACGCCATAGTTGAAAGGTCACGTTTTGTGTAATTCTTTTTTTGTTTTTGTTTTTTTCAGTGTCCAAGCCAATAATCTCAATCACTGGAATCGACAGTGGTGGAGCGACTCTCCAGTGTGAGGTGAATTGCTCGTTAGCAGAGCCTGAGATTACGTGGCTGGATGATCAGGGAAACCACATCACTGCTGAACCCACAAGGAGAGAGTTGGATGGCAGTGACTGTTACACACTGAGAAGCACAGTGACTGTGCAACCCACTGCTACCAACAGGTTAAACTCAGTTTCATTATTAACCTTAAGGTGATAATCTGAAAGATTCATGTTATTTTTCTCCATCTTGAATCTTTTGTTATATCAATCGGTGATAAAGCACAGCAAAACAAGCATTTATTTGAAAATGTGACAGATTATTACTTTAATGCATACAAGGTGAATCAGTGTGGAGGGAAAGTGACAGCTAGCGACCCCGGGTGGCTGCCATTAATTCCCGAGAAAACGCCCATTTATTTGGGTTATTTTGTGTAGATGGTTGACAACAAATCTGAATTAAATCCATTTTGAATTCAGGCTGAAAAAACTAAAGGGGCTCAGTAGTAGTACAAAAAGTGCATCATGTGCAAATGAAAATCTAACTGCAGTGGATATAAATGAGTCCGTGGCACTTTCACTGTTTCATTTGTCTGATGCCTTTTCATAACAGGTTCACCTGTAGAGTTCGTCAGCAGACGACCAGCCGGACTGTGGACACAAAGATTGAAATACCAGGTACGGTAGTATATACTAACAACCCGTCATGTACCAGCTGCATTAAAACAAGCGCCTCCCTGATTCACATTCACATTTACACCTGAAACATTTAGCTGTCACACCGCCAACCACATCAGCTTAGACTGTCTGATCCTACAGTTACAAAAAAAAAGAATATATACATAAATGCATGTATGAGGCATCTCTTTTAAGCACATTACATTATATTTACAACATTTAGCTGACTTTCTTATCCAGAGAGACAATGAGTGTGACAGTAGAATAAGCTCAATTCTTCAGTTGCCAAAAATTCAGGCACCAAAAAAGTACAGAGTGCAAGGATCAAAGCAATACTGGCCTGGCAATAGATTATGTGTAATGATACAGGATATGTCTTCGAAGAGGTTATTCATATTAATTTAATTTGTTTCATATTGTGTCCACCTTAAGGTTCTGGGTGTGGGTTTTTGTCATTTCAGCTGATTGCATGAAGTCCTGCACACAAAACACTGTCCTCTGCGTTGTCATACCTGTTTTGGCCGTATTGGTGTTGCCCGCATTTGTTGCATGGAAAAGGAGAGCAGACAAGTCTGGTAAGTCAGTAATATTTTCTGTGTCTTCAGCAGGGATGGACACTAGCTTTTTTGTCTACAGGCCAAGGTGGCTGATAAATCCCCAAATTCATCACCCACTTTTATTTTATCAAGTAAATACCTCCAAATGATGGCTGGTTACCTGCTGGAGTAGCTGGTAGAACAGACAAACTTAACCAGTCAAATTTTACCAACATTTATTTGTTGAGTGGGATTAATTTACCACCCTGCTGTTTAGGTAGCTACAAGTAGTCATTTTTTTCATTTCAACCCCTTCATCTTTGTTTGGAGTTTTGGACTTGAAATGTTGTACTGTCAAAAAATAACAAAGAATTATAAAAACATATTTTAATAGATGACAGAAAACTTTGGTTCTTTTACTTGCTGGTAAAAAGTTGAAATGTAAAAAACAGTTATCCAAACAGAAAACCAAAAAATATAAAAAGCCTTTATTACATGGGCAGTAAGACAATAAAAATGACCAACAGGTATCGACCAAACGGTCTTCATCAGGCTCATACCTTTTAATAGATGTCAGGACTGAAGCAAGTGGTAACAGCTCCTCTTTCTTGTATTCACAGACAAACAAAAACTACCACTGAGCAGGCACCCATCAGATGAAAGTACAGAGAACAGCACTACAGATGATCAGTCACTCCTACAGAAGAGAGACAACATTTTGCAACTGAATGGCCAAGTGGCTAATCTTCAGTCCCAGCTGTGTGGTAAAGATGAGATCATCTGTGGTAAAGATGAGACCATCTGCAGACTGACTGAACAACTGGCCCGGCTACAGTCTTTCGAGAGGAAGCATTGTGCTGTTTGCCAGCATGACCAGCCTACAATTGACCGTAGTCCTACCAGCCATATCACTACCAAATCCCCACTGGACAGTCCAAAACCCTGCAACCCACCTCCTGACCGGGGTCCAAAGGCAGACAACTTAACCCATGACAACAAGCCAAAACCAAGGGCCTCGCCCCACGGCAGCTATCCAAAACCTATCAAGTTACCCCAGAACAAGGGTCCAAAACCTGAGTTCCCAATGCACGACAGTAATCCAACACCTAGCAGCCCATCCCACGACAAAAGTGCAAAACAAGACCGCAACGATCCAACACATAGCAACCCACCCCACAGCAACAATCCTAATCACAGCACTCACAATATTTCCAAAGGTGCTGCTGCATCTTCCAATTCAGTTTCAGACAATCCTTCAGAGCAAAAATCCAATCCTAGTATTCATTCTAGGAGTGTCTCTTTCTCTGGGCTTCGGCCTAATGTGTCCATGCGTCCGTCGAGGCATTCTTCATTTTCATTTTCCTCTAATAATCGCTTCAGTGTCCTGGCTGAATCAGACCCAGAGTCAGAGGTTTTAATAACAGAGTAGAAATGTGATGAACTACGTCCAAACAGGTACCTTCTTTACTCATCCAAAAAGCAATGAAGGCAACTGAAAATCGGAGTCGTCTGTTTCACAGCTGTCATAGAAATTTTGATGTTTTTCATACATGAATTGAACGTTTACGTGTTGAGTGAAGCTCTTCGCCCTTGGGCCATTGTTAAAACTCTATTATTTAATCCCAATAATCCATGGGCGTCAGTGAGATAATAAGATCTCTTTTCTTCACCCATGAAAAACTTACTTGTTGGAGATATACATTTTTTTCTGACAACAGGTTACTGCTCATGTATGAATTGATCATATTTTGTTCATTCCCTTTAACGAAGCACTTTAAGTCACAATGAAATGAAAGATGACTTTTTCACCTTGTTGGCTAATTTTTAAATTCATAATATACACCAATTCAACACTAAATGCAAAAAAAAGATTTACTTCCTGCAGTGTCTTTAAAATCCCACTGAAATGAAAAAATACTTTTTGGCCTTTTTAGCTAATTCTATCATACCACACAGCTATTTGACAATTTATGCCCAGAAATTTCCCAAGATTTTTTTTATTTTATTTTTATATCGAAATCTCATTACTTTAACTTCCTGGAAAATGGAAAATCTTTAAGATAAGATAAGATAAGATAAGATAAGATAAGATAGCACTTTATTAATCACCTTGGGGAAATTCAGGTGCCACAGCAGCAACTGGCAGACAGTACCAAGGAAAACAAGTACAGTAAGTACAATAAGATAATAAAAAAGAAGAGGTACTAAGATAAACTAAGATAAAGATAAAACAATAGAGAAAAAAGAAGAGGTACTAAGATAAACTAAGATAATGATAAAACAATAGAGAAAAAAGAAGAGGTACTAAGATAAAACAATAGAGATTAGTGGTGACATCATGCTGCACCAAGAGGCGTAAATAAAAACTCCATCCAATAAAACTGCCTTTCTCTTCCTAACTAATCTCTCATTGGTTTACACTTTTGAATGATCCCTCCCTGCATTATGGCCTGCCCCCAACATCCTGTTTCAACAGGAAATACATCATATTAAAGAAGCAAGATGCTCTCAAAATGCTGTTTCATTGTGACTTTAAGGTTGGCAGATGTAGTTTGGCCATTGCAATTTCAAAATATTACAGAAGAAGGGCAATAACAGCTTCACGCTTTTCATTTTTATCAAGTTTGGTTAAAAAGAAAAAAGGGCATTGAGGAACCTGAACTCTGATGGAGCTTCCTCAAACCTCTAACATACGGTTCTTCAAGAAGTCGTTTACTGATTTTTTTTTTTTGAATCACCAAAGCTTTGCCAAAGATATCGTCGAAGTTTTGGCGATATCTTTGGTGTTGTATTTTATATTTAGTCTCCATCTTTGTTGCTCAGCACTCATTGCTATGGTGTTTCTGCACTAAACATATAGGATATTATGGGCTACACACTGTCATATTTGTAAGGGAAATCACAATAAACCATATGGTTTATTGCAAAGGTGCAAAAAAGTGGAAAGTATTGTTCTCTTGAAAACTATTGCACATATACAAAACAATAATGCATTACAATATTAAAAAATCTTAAATGGGGCTTTAATTTAGGGCATTCCTGTGTTAATTTGAAATTTCTTTGTAATCGTGGCACATGTTGTAAGTTATTGATCATACCAAAATGCATTCTTTGTTTACATTATTACAATTCTTTTTTTCTTTTTCTTTTTTTTTCTTTACACCGTGATAGTCTCAGCTTTAAATTTAACCCTGCTTAGTCTTTAATTAGGTTTAAAGTTTGGTGAAACAATTAACTGATAAACCATGATTAAATGCAGTTTAAAAGTTAGTCCTTGTTGATGCAAGCCACTCTTAGACCCAGAAACGGGTCTAGAGCTCCCCCTGGTGAACAAATGGTAATACTACATAATTTATTTGATATTATTTACCAAAGTGCCAGTCCTAAATCCACAAGTGCCCAGTTTTCAAAACTTTTCTAATAGGAGGAAATCTGAAAATTGTGTTTTTCAAAACTGATGGATGAGTTTCTGATGCAGCTGGCCTGCACATCCTGAATGTAGATTTATTTTTTTTTTTTACATTTTATTAAATGTACAAATCATACAAATCACCAGCAGGATGGACCAGCTGCTCTTGTGAACCTTTTATTTGGTGTCCTTGAATTAATGAATAAAAACTGTTTGTAGAAAAATGGTAAATTTTGTTTTGAATTATTTTTGCCATCCAATGGTATTTTTAATTTTGTATTTCTCATGCATTGTATACGTGTACAGATAAAGTGAATAAAAACAGGTACATACACACTGTCTTACACTTTTTAATCTAGTTCCCTCATGTCTGTTATCTTCATCAGAATGACCCTATCTGATATTGATTGATTGATTGATTGATTGATTGGAAAAACGTACTCAAAATCAGCAAGATCAGTGTACCCCTGGACTGTGAAAAGAAGGAATCAGAAAATCTGTATAGTTCTGATCCAGATTAAAGTTTTAAAAAGCGTCCCTTGAGTCCTTGATGGGGGCTCCAGAGGGTTCCCAGGAAAATAAGGAATAACTTCATTTCAATATTATTTCACTCACTAGAAATTAGCACACTGAGAGAATGTATAAGGACGACTGCTTTGATCAGATGTTTAAGCAATGGCCGCTGATCACCAGAGGTGTCGCCAAAATCAAGAAAATTAACAATCTTGTCTATTATCACTTTGAATAAAACTAAACAAAAAGGGTGAGAGATAACACTTACCAAGTTTTGAAAGAAGTTTAAAAAGCATTCGACCAGTGAAATTGGACATGGAGTTTGCAGTATATCATCCTGGTAAATTACAACAGGGATTACCAGAGTTTTTCACGTCAAGAAACCCCCCAAATAGATCCACACTAGACCACAGACCCCCATTTGATAAGATTTTGTCCCGAGGAACCCCATCTGAGAAATCCTTGTGGTGTAATTTCCATAAGGTGAAAACGTATTCTGTACAACTTCACCCACTGACAAGGTGCATGGAATGGGAAGGTAACACTGGAAAAGAGTAAATTCCAGCAACACTCGCAGTACTGAGAACAAATATTTATTAGTAAAACGGTCACTGCTTTGGTGTTATGCACTGGCCCAACATAATTATATCATAATTATGAGGACACTGAATGTAGACAATTTCTTCTGCCGTCTCTTATTTTCTCCAAATAAACCGCTGTTGTTCGTAGATGTAGACGAGGTGACGTCATCTCCAGATGTTTCCAGCAGCTACAGTGGAGTTTGATATGAGAAAATGTTTCAGGATGTAAAACATCAGCGGTAAACGTCAGGTTTTGGTGTCAGTCCCTCAGAATCAAAGAGCGAGGGCTTCTTTCTAGAGCCGCCATTTTGCACCGAGAGACGTTCAACAATCATACAGGGAGAAATCCATCGTAGAAGAGGAGAGAGACCAGTTTCTCCACCCGCAGGAGCAGGAGAGAGACCAGCATGCACTGCAGCAGGAGAGACAGGTTGGGGTTTGGAGTAAGGGGCGGGACTCTTGACCCTTCTCACCTGGAAAAACTATCGCTCTCTTCCTCTTACTGTCACTATCGCTCTCACCACCTACACATATAACCCACAGCTGAATGCAACAAGTTCACCTGTCTCTGTTGGTCGTCAAAAGGCATTCTGGGAAATGTAGGCAATCACTAACTGAAGTAGAAGTAGACGAGGCAGGTTTGAGGGAAAGTGGGTACACTGAAAAGGTAAATTATAAAATAACTCATTGAAATAATACATTGAACATGCCTTACATATAAAGCGGATCATTATTATGATTATTATGATTATTATTAACAACACGGATTAATGATGAATAACAATGTAACAGTCTCTGAGGCGGGGGGAGTTTCCCTTTAAGGTTGTTCTCTGAAATAAGGAAGTGCTGAGATCAAACTGTCTCAGTCAGCAGCGAGACAGGATGGAGTTCACACCGGTCTGCCTGCTGCTGTGTGAGTACTGAGTGTTTTATTTACTAAAGTGTTTTATATGCTGATGGACTTTTGTGTCTTTTTGGATATGAGGTCACACTGGTTAGTCTTTCATTTGCACTTTGTAGACTTTCTTTGATTCTTTGGCAGTTTGTTTGCTGATTGCTTTCTTTCTTTCTTCATCGATTCCTATATTGCTGTCTCTTTTCTTTCTTCCTTCATCGCTTGTTCTTTATTTCTTCCTTTGCTTACCTCTGTATTTCTTCCCCCCTGTCCTTTCTGTCTTTGTTTCTTCCTCCCTGTCTGCCTTTCCTTCTTTCCTTCCCCTCTTTCTTCCTCCCCATCTTTCTTTCCCTCTTTCTTTCTTTCTTACTTCCTTACTTTCCTTCTTTCCTTTACCTTCTCCCTCCCTGAACTTCTTTCCCCTCCTTCTCCCTCCCTGTCTTCCTTTCCCTCTGTCTTTCTTCCCCCGTCCAGCCTGTCTTCATGTCAGTCCCGACAGCTCTCAGCTCTTCAGGTACGACTCCGTGTCTCTGAGCTGTTCAGATCGGCTGAACTCCAGCGGGTGGAGAGTGAGGAGGAACACGTCGGACGGCGGCGTCAGACTCTGCTCTTCAGGCTGGGGCGTCGCCTCCTCGGGCTCGGCCTGCACCATCAGAAACGCTTACCCATCAGACAGCGGGGTGTACTGGTGCGAGTCCAGAGAGGGGGAAAGGAGCAACTCTGTCAGCATCACTGTCACTGGTACAGTACACAATACCAGAGAAAGCTGTGACATTTAAGGTTCTGCAGCCTGTTGCACCAGTTAAACTTAAAGCTGTCTTATCAGTCTAAATCTCAATGTGGGGCTGCAAAAAACAAGAGTGACCCATCTCCACTAATTTAGACTCCTTAGCTTCACCTTATTTGCCCAAATTAAATTGTTACTGTTGTAGGTATGTTCACTAATCTGTGATGACTCAAAACTTAAGGGTGAAATCCAAACTGTCTCCTAAACAGCAGAGAAAGCTGGACTCACCAACGTTAGATCTTTTCCTCTCTCGTCGCTGTGGTTTCCTTTGGTATAAAGCATCACAGACTGGCTGGTTGGTAAACATGAACGTGTGCAGTTTACTGACATCACCTTACAGGATTTCTTAAAATTGCAGTTCAAATTTTCAAACAGTTACCTTTTGCTGCCATTTGGGGCCACCAACATGCACATTTGCATAGTGTTGCTTTATGTTCAAATTCGAGTTTAGGAATTACTAAAATTTTAATGGTTGTACCAACTGAAATCATTGCAGCGGAGACATAACTTGCAACATTAAACGTACACCTGATGCCAACTAGGTGTAAAGTCTTCTGTAAAATAACTATTAGCATGCTGTGCCGATTTCATAGATGGGAAAATTTGCTGAAGGACCCATGAAACAAATGCAGCACAACCAAACTACAATTTTAGCTAGCTAATAATAACATTTTAAAAGTGATAGGGGGAATTGCATTAGACCTAACTACATAGCTTTTACGCTGTTGAAATTAATGTTTAAACCACTTGATGTCTTTATTGTTGTCTGTAGCCTATTATTTACATCTAGTTGTGTACATGGATTTATGTCTGTGGTTGTAGTGGGTATGGAAGACAAACTGCAAATTAAAGCTCTTTAACTGCAACATTGCATCTACAGAATTGCCGTATTATTATTTTGATAGCCCATCTGAGCTTATATTTTTCATAAGACCGTGCAGTGATCCTGGAGAGTCCTGTCCGTCCTGTGATGGAGGGAGATGCTGTGACTCTGCGCTGTCGAACCCAGACGACTCCCTCCAACCTCCCAGCTGATTTCTATAAAGATGGCTTCCTCATTGGGACCGGCTCTGCAGGAGAGATGACCATCCACAGTGTTTCTAAATCTGACGAGGGCCTCTACAAGTGTCAATCTCATTTGGGAGAGTCACCTGAGAGCTGGCTGGCTGTCCAAACAAAGTGTGAGAAAAGTAGGCTACAGTTACTTTATAACTGATAGATTCTGTGAAATATTTGAATATTTTATTGCAATAATATATTATGTATTAACATGTCATTTAAAGGTGATGGTATGGGGGCAACATTTTGAGGCGATACGTATGTACAACCTAGCTACTAACTATGATTGATCGCATTTTTTTGCAGTTTTATTCTTTATTTCATTAGTGCCTTCTATTTTTACAATGTCTACATTTTCACTTGGATTGAAGGATTGCATGTTTGTCCATGGGTGGAGAAAATGCTTTGACCCTTGGGATGATGAAACCCTTTGAAGTTTCATCATATGATTTCAAATATGCATGGTCATCGAAAATATTATTTGTTTTTTCATTTCGTGAAAAGTTTAGCCTGCTCCTTAGAGAAAATGTTTTGTTCAAACACCTGCATTATATTTATTGACATTATCCACACTGATTTTGTCCAGTTTCTTCATCTTCATCCCCACACCATTAATGTCCATTGCCTTAAAATGGTGCCCTGTATCATTGCTGTAACTGTGTGTACACACCACCAACATTTTAAATACCAGTTGCTGGAAGTCCAATCATTTTCTACACTCTAAACACTCATGGATTACTGGGACTTCTTCTAAGATCCAAAAGGAGCCAGTATGCTCCTTGAGGTTATTTAGTAGAAAAAATATCGCATAAAGGGTTTCTTGAATAAACCATTCATGTGAATGTTGCCAGCTTTCGCATCTTACGGACAACCTGATTAGCTCAATGGGTAAGAGTTGATTGTATTTCTGTTTGCAGTTTTAGTCCTATCCCCATCTCCATCTCCAACTCCAACTCCAACTTCGTCTCCAGCTCCCCTCCTGTCTCTCCCCAGACTGATGTGTCATCTAGTTGTGGGAACTCCTTACCTGCTGACAACCATCATACTGGGACTCATATACCGAGACAGGAAAAGAGGTAGGAAACTCCTGGAAGTGTCCATACAGCATAATCTTTCACCCGTCTAAGTGTACTGTGGTTTGCTGTATGGTAGACCGTTTTTACCAATACATGGGATCCGGATCTGTAGCTGTCCCTTGGTAGAATGGAGTTTTAGTAAGCATTATCTTTAATCTCAGTGGTTGAGCTAAATCTCAATCGGTGGAGTTTTTCTGGCTAAGTAACTTCGACTGAAGAACTGAAGTGAAAAAGGCAAGGTGTAGGATGAGCACAAGTTCAGAAACCTTGCTTGGATATTACAGTAAAGGGGGGTGGGTGAGGGTCTCAGGGTTAGGGGTTCTGTTAATGTGCACATCAGTGATGATCCCAGTCAAAAACAGCACAGAAATTAGCCATGTCTATTGAATTCTTTTGAGACAGCCAAGTCGTCCATTTAGAAACACAATCAGCTGTTCACAACCACTGTTGCACAGGAAATAGCAGAGGATCAGAGGGTTTGTTATATCACTGGAAAGCCACTCTTTTGTCATCCATACAGCTGTTTTCAATAACTTGATTCCTCTCTTTCTGCTCACCACCAGCTCAGTCGGATGCGGAGCAAAGAGGCAACGATGATGTCATTATGGAAATAGCTATATAGCACTATGGACCCACTTTTCATGCCTTGCCTGACGAAGGTCCCAGAAGCAAAACGTTGTAAGTCTTCAATAAAATGTTTTACTTTGCAAGTATAGACAGTATGCAGGAGTCTCTTCGCATGCACTTTTCAACATGCATATCCCATTGGCGTTCAGAAGCCGTCAACCTACAACATAAGCTGCTCTGAGGATCCAGTGTCACCACCAGCACTGAGTTGAATTATCCACTGTGTTTGATGGCAGCATGTTCCAACAGTCCAAGACGCGTTAACGGTGTTGATAAGCCAATCCAGTTTATAACTCAAAAGAAAATGTGCAGAGCAGCTGAAAAACCATATGCTGATGTCTTCTTATGCTAACTGACTAATGAGCTACCCGTGACACCATATTAATTCAATTAAACCCAATTAAATCAGACTCGATCATCATTCCATCAGTTCCCAGTTGGTTGCTTGAAATGTTGGTGATACAGAAAGCGATCTCGGTGTAATCCACTTTGGATAAGAGAGTCATCTTAATCACTCTAAAATGTCAATATCATGTAAATGTAAGCTTTATTGTACATTGATACTGATAGAGAAAACATGCTTGTGTGGAATATTTATGCTATGTTTTTGTTGTTAGGTGCAAAAAGGAAATGGAGGTTATTACACAAGCTTCTCGCTTAACAGTGTGTGTATGTGTTTGTGGTTTGGGGTATGAAGTTTTTTTCATCGTGCAAGCGACAAGGTGAGGTGTGAATTTTTTGTCTCAAACATCCGTCTTTTTCCATTTGACATTTGCAATTCTGAGAAAATAAGTAAAAAAACAAATGTGCGGGCGAACCTTTTGTGTTGATATGTGTTGATTGAATTGCACTTTTGCTACTTTCCTACTTTTTTTTGTTTTCTGTCCATTTGTATTTTAGTATTTTATTCTTTTGCACATTTTATTGTTCCCATTTTTATTTATTGTTACACTATATCAGTGATTCCCAACCTTTTTCATATCAAGGACCCCTAATGTAGTCCACATTAGGGCCACAGACCCCCGTTTGATGAGATTTTGTCTCTCGGACCCAAATCTGAGAATATTTTTATTGTTAGCTATGATTTTGTCCAGAATCCCATGACTATCTGTATTGTAGGTAGAGAGATAACAGAGAAACTATGATCAAAACAGTCATTCTTCTACATTCTCTAATTTTGTTAACTTCTTGTAAATGAAATAATGCTGAAGTTTAACTGTTCATCAATTTGCTGGGGACCCCCTGGAACCCCCTCAAGGACCCCTGGTGGTCCCCGGACCCCACGTTGAGAACCACTGCACTATATGAATGTGAATTACAGAGACGAAGAGCACAAACATTTCAGCATTCAACATCATTGATTTGTTAAATCAAACAGTTGTTGTTTTGCTAGGTTGAACTATTTAAGTAGGTCGGTTGTGATTCACGAGGCTTCTGTGGTGAGTTTTTCTGTAATGAAACTAGGTGACGGGCATTTCTCAGAAGTGGAAATGAAGAGGGGACATGACAAACCCACAGCAGCCCAACAGTAGCACTGCAGGTGACAAGTCCACCTCAATAAATGATGTAAAACAACTAACAAGAAATTTTGAAGCAAGATTAAGTGCATTGGAAACAGGTGAAATAATCTCACGCCGATTTTCCCATTTAAGAAAAGAAAGATTTTAAGACTGAATATAAGATTAAATAACATTTTTTGTTTTGTTTTGTGTTTGCAGTATGGTTGGAAACTCTTGTGGTTTGGTTGCTGAGAGAAGGTGTTCTCTGTTGTTTTCTCTGTCTCAGACTCACACAACACATAGACCTCAAATATGAATGTAAATAGAATTTACTATGCTATCTCTACTTTTCTAGGTATATAATGAGATACTGGATTACTAGAAAGCAGTAGTGTAAACCTACCCTAAGCCTACGATTTCCAGACTATGGTGCAATGGTGAAATTATGAGCAGGCTGAACTAAGCTTGTATTTATGAATTGATGGGGATATGGCTGATAAGCAAAATATGCCTGATGTTCTGCAGAATTACGTTTTATGTAAGGACACAGTGTTTGTGTTTATATTCTGCCATCAGGTCTCTACAGGAAATACTCTCTCTAGGTGACAGCACGGCATAACAGTTTAAGTCTGCACTTTATTTGTCATGTGCATGTACAAGCAGTTCAGGATTATGTTGTGGTGTGAAATGAAGATGAAAATTCTCTCAAGCTAGGAAAAGCAGGAAGGAAAGGAGGAAGCATTTCTAGGGTAACAGGAAAGCACCCAATGACTTGTGACTTGAGGCGAGTGGAGTTATGAGTTGTGCCGGAGCCAGCCAGCAGAGGGCAACAGAGGGACTCTCTCTCCTGCCTATTCTGCATTGGCTTCAAAATTTCACCTGTGATTTTGGACATTTGGGCTGGAGCAGAAACTTCCTCTACCTACGTCCTGGTCAGTCTGGGGTGCGGGAGATTCTGGATCCCTGAATCCCTCTGCGGAAAAAGTGCCATGGGTTTCTGCAGGGGCGTGGCTTAGCCAGGAATTATGGGCACTAAGACTCCATGATTTCTTTTTCTTTTTTAAGGCATTGGCTGATGATGTGTCAGTGTGGAAAACATGCAAACTAGACTGAAGAATGAGAACAGAGGATCTACCATTTGAAAACACAGTGACACATATTCCAATGATTGGTGGCTCAAAATTAAAAATGGAAGAAGGGTATTTTAAGTCCTTGGTTGACAAAATGATAACACTTTTACAAACTGGATCCTCTAGATTTCAGAGATATTAAATGATAATTGTTAGGCAATGTTTTTTTCCCCAAAATATAAATATAGCACCACCTCTGTAAGGGAGGAGACATACACACAAATACACACACACACATACACACACTCAAACACAATGTATTCAATTCTTAAAGCTTAAGAATTATTAAAGCTTAACAACTCTAAAAATATATCTTTTTCAGAAAAGTAGACAATGCTCACCGATGCCTATATATGCACAAGCACAAACAAGAGCAACAGCAAGAGTTGGATAAACTAATAATCGTCATTTTAAAAAACTTGATTAAGAATGTGACTCATAAAAATATGTGAAAAATGGAAGAAAAGACGGTGAAAACAACACTTAAAAGCAAGACTATCATAATATTTGCCATGTCAGTCTGGTGTCACAGCGTGCAATTTAATTTCATTAAATTTACAACATGACCCACAGCTTCACATTCATGAGAAAATAAATCCTGATTGGTTAAAACTGGATACAGAAAATAAAATAATCAGAATCACTATTGTTGTTCAGCGCAATTAATTTACTGGAATACGTCTCGGTGGCATTCTTACATTCATCCTTAAAACACACTAAGATCAAGCACATGATTGCAGACAATAAAAAATATTTTTATCATTGAAGAAATAACCAAGACAATTGTTCTGGAAGTGAAAAAGTAAAAATATAAAATATTAAATGGCTACTTCATCTTGAAACAATAAAAATCCAACATGTTTCATCAGGCCGTGCATTCATCACAGAGTTAATGCAACAACAAAAAAAGTGAAAAAAAAAAAAACAGCCACATAAATAGACTCTGGAAGGAAGTGGCAACACATAATTATGGCCCAATTAAATATTGTCACCTACTTGTTATCAGACTACGTGAAAGGCCATAAGATCTAATAAAGAAGCTTTAATCCATCTAAACACAAAACACAACACATAAAAATCAGAGAAAAAACAAAAAAGACAAAATGTAGAGTATCAAATAAAATTCACAAGATAAACCCAAAGCAAGATAAAACCCATTTCACATTTATAGGAATGGGGTCAAAGTCTTCATTGATACCTGAGTATTGAGTACAATTCAGTTAAAAGTTTACAGTTAAAATTTTAATTTTACAATTTATTATCAGTTTATTAAAAATATTAAAAATACGTTGTAGTGTTCACAGTGTCAGTGTGATGTCACAGTCTGCAAACTAACCAGATCCCACAGCCTTGATAGTCACTTAAATACATTAGTGCCATGAAGCAAGAAACAATAGACACCCATTTTGTAATTGTTTTCACGGTGCACCGTTCTGGACGAATGGGAAAATGTTTTGAATGACAGAATGCGTGTGATTCCTCATCTTCATGTGTGTGACACACATCTTTGTCCCATCGTGTCGTGTGAACAGCTTCCTAACTGGATTTCATCTGCTGGTTAAGTCAGGTTTACAGGGAGTTACAATAACCAAGGAGGGGCAAAATAAAAGCATGGATCACAGTTTTCAGGTGATTAAAAGACACTTTAAGCACTAACAGTCGTAGGCCCAGTAATAACGACATCAGATCAGGGCTGTAGTTAAGACCACTGGAGTCCAAGTCAGTTTGGAGACCAGTTGCAGTCGAGTTCAATACAGGAAAAAGTACCAAAGAGGTCAAGACCGAGTCAAAACCAAGAACAGAGCTAACAGAGTCCTAATCAAGACAGAATACACGTCTTTCCAAATTCCCTGAAACTGTTTGTAGTGCTGGGGAGAAAATAACAAAGGTGGAGAAAAACATGTTTGAAATTTTTTTATGTAGGTGTTAAAAAGTCAAATCAACATCCAAAATAGGCTTGGGACTGAGACAAATCCAAAACATCAAGAGAGTGGTCTTGAGCCCAGACTTGGACCGAGACTGGACTCAAGTACTGCAGCTCTGCTTCAGACTTGTCCTTATTCCATTGAAAGAGGTAAGAAATGTCCAGCTCCATCATCGTCAGCCATGGACTGACGATGTTGGTCAAAACTTCAGCTGCAGCCAAACGACAGACGAGGAACAGTGGCTGGACGTTTCTCTGGTGATGAAAAATAACTAGACTTCTGGCAACTCGTTTGTCAAGTTGCTTTCAGCGGGAGTCTCAGTTGTTTGGGGCATCATATTGTCCATCTCACGCGGGTCACCCGCATCTCTGCTTCTTTCCGCTTGCTGTGTGCTTTCTGTGAGAACATAGAAAACAGTTTGTTATACTGAGTTTACACTGTCGAAGTGAGGTGGTATACTACTGAGGAAGTGGGTATAGCGCAAACATGTCTCAATATATTTCAATAATACAGTAAATGGGATGATAAGGGGTTAAATGTTAATAATAAAAGGTTGGGGAGCAGAAATCTGTGACTTACGACGTTTCTTCACAGCCCATAGGCCTACTGCTACTGCTACTCCAACAAGCAGGAGGACGCCAATGACAACGCCAAAGACAATGCCAACGATTTTGCCTATGTCCATTTTTTCACCATCTGAAAGTATATAAAAAAGATGTTTAGGTTGGGCTCAAGGTGCTTCACTGCAGGTTTGTTTCCAAGATAGTGATTTAAGAAAAGGTGCAATGATTGTTATTAAAAGGAAGTTAAATTCCTATTGTTGTGAGAACTTAGCTATGAATCTTCACACCTTAGCTGCACATGTCCAAACAACTCCCACAATCCCCTTCATGTATTCAGAAAGAATGAAAGATCAAACGCTTCATGGGACTGTAATGAATCTGTACTTCTGTCTTCTAGACAAAAAGGATATTTACCAGGTTCTTTGTTCTCATGATCTCGGTCCTTCGTCCTGTTGCTTTTGTCTTCTGTTACTTTTAGGACTGTTTAAAATGACATAAACAAAAGTGTTCAATTCGGCTAAATTCAGACACACAGACTATCGCTGAAGGGTTTCATTCCAAAACACGATATATCCATTCTGGGGAGCGAATGGTATCCGATGTGCTAAATTTTTCAAAAATGCAGATGAATGCATTTGAGGAATTCTGTTTCAAAATTCTCTATATCCATTTTGTCATCACCTGAAGTTCATCATTAAATATCTCTGGAATTGAGTTTGTAAAAGTGTTATCACTTTGTCAAACAAGGACTTAAGTCAGCTACAATTCTTAAAAACAATACTGCAAATTGCTATAATTTCATGCTGTCAATCATTTTGCAAGAGCTGGTGTTTATCAAATGGTGAATATCTCATTTTGGAACGAAACTCGTAATTTTCTAAGATGCCCCCATTTGGAAAGCAAGGGATTTAAGATGACTAATAACTTCAGTGCTGCTCCTCAGTGAATTTTATGGCCAGCAATCATTTCTGACAGAGTAGGAGACCAATATTTCAAATGGTGCAAAACATTCTTTAGCTACACATACAAAAAGATTTGGATTATAGTGCACGGCAGCAGCAGAAAGGCCACATCTGTGAAGGGTTAAAAATGTGACTTTTTTTTGTTGCAGTGCAAATGCAGCCATATCGTTTCACTCAATTCTGGAAAATGTGAACCACAGGATTAGCTTCACTGTGCTTACCAACAGTCAGGTTAACTGAACCTTTCTTGCCTTTCCATTTTGTAACAAAGCATGTGTAATTTCCTGCATCAGACTGCTGCACGCTGGAGAGTTTCAGTGAAATGTTTCCTTTGGTCATTTCCTTATGGAAGAGAAATGTTCTGTTTTCGAATTGCTTGTCCGGAATATCATGGCTGTCTCCTCCATGTCGATAAACGTGGACAAAGCTTCCATTGACCTTCCACTCCACTGTCAGATTCGTCGCATCTGACGGGGGCTCCAGGTGACACGGGAGAATGACGTGATCACCGACTGCTGCCTCTATTCTCTGAAGTGAACCAATCACCTCTGTATTTTCTGGAGAAACAAATTTTACATTTAGACCCAATAAAGCCTCTGTAGTCGTGACTCATCTGTAACAAAGTACAAAAAAGACAGCCTGCATGTTTTTTTAAATACTTTCTTGAATTACAGAGTTGAGGAATCTGTAGTTTTGAATTCAGTGGTGCAGCAACTGAATATCAGCCATTAAAAATCAGACAGGATCTCTCCCATCATCCCTCAGTCATTCATCCACTCAACATACAGGTTTAGCATTGTGGTTTGTTGTTTGTTTATCCGTTTGCCAGGAGACAACAAGTTGTGGTTGGTTAAATTAAAGAACACAAAGAGACTTGCATATTTCCTTACGACCAGGAAGAGTAAAGCTTGTCAAGATATTCCTACTTATTTTAAATGCAGCCTGTGAAGTTTGGTATATTTAATGATTTGTACACAAAATATAGCTAAATAATATACATACAAAGGTGTAACAACACAATGTGAGTAAGCCTACAGACTATCACATTTGGGTTGATCCACCTTTGAACATTAGGTGGTTGGGAAATATTAAGTACTATCACAATATTATCGTGTACTTTTCATTAATACACAGATTAACACTAGAAAGCACCATCAACTGACTTTAACATTGAAATGTTTCAGTTTATAAAATGTCCCTCCCTGATTTTTAATGGGTTACTGTAGAAACCAGCGGCCATATTCTCAAAGAGTTTAGTCCTACTGGTGAAATTTGAAGAAAATTAGAATTATGACGTTTTCTAAGAATTTCCCCCTTATGAATAACATTAAATAATCAAAGTTAAAAGCTATTCACAAAGCATCATTGTGAGACTTGGCAGGAAATTAAGGAAGTTAAGAGGAGTGTTCCTCTGACAGTATGTTCACAGTGTTTGTCACTGCGGCCCCAGTGTTGTTAGATTTTCAAAATGAGCAGAGGAGGCAGATAAAGTTATATTAATTATATTCACCCTAGCTCCACTTGTTAGCTTTCCCTTAGAGCCACAAAACCCACTGGACTTTCTTGATACCTTACGGCTGAGTGTTATGGGTTTTAACTTATAACTATAGCTTTTAAGTTTCTTATCTGGCAGTCAAAATAGGCGTAAATGTCAAAATAAAAAATCAAGATAATTCGGAAGGACATGTTAAAATCACCCGTCATCCATCCAACTTAATCAACATAATTTCCATGCCATGTTCTTCATTCATTATTTAAAAAAAAAACAAGTGTTCCGCTTAAGAGAAAGGAGGAAGTTGTAGAAAGCTCTACAAAGTTATAAAAAGTTTTTGACAAATGAATGACCTATTAGTAAGTAGTAAGCAAATGAACATCAGTCATGTCAGTGTAGAAACAAGTAGAGGTGTAGAGACGTCATTATCTGTATCTGTATCTGTATCTGTTCAACCAACAAAATGATCTGTCTCTGTATTCGGATAGAAGACCGGAAATGGGCGTGGTTTATACCGGAAGTCACGTTAAATCGGGCAAATGTTGTATTTTCTAACCTAATATTCATTGGCAATGCAATTTTTGTGCCTTTTTTATTTTTGTTTTTAACTAAACTAACTTTTATGAACTGTCTGACCCCCCCCCCCCCCCCCCCCCAAAAAAAATTCAGACAGTTCAGAACAACCAGAAACTGAAAAAAAATGTTTTATAAATTGGGAATAATCTTAAATTCCAATTATGCTGCGTTCGCGTTTCTTGATGTGTTAACGTTACTGCAGTTCGCTACGGAAACGTGAATTACTACTTTACAGTAATTATATAACAGTAATACAGGAACTTTGTTTTGCCTTTTTTATTTTATTTTTTATTTTTTTCCCCTTAGGCCTACTGTACCTGCTGTGCATCTTTCAGCACCAGTGGAGAGGAGAGGAGAGAGAGATAGAGAGAGAGAGAGAGAGAGAGAGAGAGAGAGAGAGAGAGAGAGAGATAGAGAGAGAGAGAGAGAGAGAGAGAGAGAGAGAGCAGCGCTCAGCAGAGGGAGGGGTGCTGTGTGTGCCCAGCCTGTGTGACACAGAGCTTCAGGTGAAAGCGAGGAGCATAACATTGTTTTTTCCATGCATGAAAAAAAAATAAGCGAGCCCGACCGAGCCCAAATTATTTATTTAAAACCCAAGCCCGACCCGGCCAATACCCGACATACAGTCTCGGATCCCGTCGGGTTCGGGTCGGGTTGCAGACCTCCTAAATGAAATGACTAGTTAGTGAAATCAAAGTCCTATGTTGCAAACAGAATGGACATTTTTTATCTTGTGGCCATCCACAATGATGTGAATCGATTTGAAGAAACATAATGGCTGACGCACAGACATGTCAATCATGGCTTTTTTTTCCCGAATAATAACGAACAACCTCAGGTGAAAGAAATATCTGTTTCCATCGCATTATTTGTGCTTTCCCGAATAACGTATTCGGATTCGGGTACATCCCTAGAAACAAGTCTTATTAATATAAGTTAATTATAATTAGGCCTACCTGTCCCGTCTGTGGTAGAGTGAACAAGCACCAAAACGATCAGTCCCACTTTCCCGTTCATTTTCTAAAGAGGACACTGGATCAAAGATGCTGAAGTTTTCACCAACCACCTGTGTAGTCGGTAATCTACTTTTTAAATATTAAATCAAATATTGAATTGTAATGTTTTCATCGGCAGAAACCTAAGCACAGACATTCTCCATTATGCCCTGCCGATTAAACCTTTTTCTATTTCTGTTTCGTTATGAGGTTCAGATGTGTAAACGTGTTTCACCGGAAAACCTGGTTAGGCTATAGTTGTAGTAGTAGTAGTCGTCGTTATGTAATAGTAGTAGCAGCAGCAATAGCAATAATAGCTATTGCACTTTTCTAAATAACTGATATGCCTACAAAGTGCTTTTCAAAACAAAATAAGATAGATAAATACAATAAAGTATTAAGTAAATAGATCATGAAACAACAGTAGATAAAAAGGAGCCCAGACATGAGAATAAAAATTCAACATTTTTTATTTTTATAGGCTACCGATTTTTTTCCATTTCATTTTCAGTTTAGTTTTACTTAATTTTCAGTGTGGGTTCGGTAGTTTTAGTTTTAGTTTTTATTTATTTATTTTTGGTTACAAATATTTAGTGGGGTTTTTTTGTTTTTGTTTTTTCATTTCTACTGTTAATATTTTTGGAAGGGTGGTGTTTTTTTAACGGTATAATGACAGGTATTTTGTATTTATTTGCAACAGGTATTGCGTACAAACAACACAAAATTATAAGTTATTTTTAAAATGTATTTACGATACACTACATTTTCATTGAGCATAAATAAATACATAAATAAATACATAAAATAAAAGAGATGATTGGATCGTCAAAATACAGCTATAATCATTATAATAATTTGGTTTTTTCATTAAATGTCCTTTAGGCCTAATAAAACTCTGCTGACACAAATTTCTATAATCATATTCCTGTAATATTCGTACAGATGTGTTGTAGTGTGTTTGTGGTACTCAACAGTGAAATTATGGTGAGTTTATTGTACTTTATGTTTTGTTTTTTTTTATCTCCTGTGGTATCACATTCATTGTGATACCATTGTTATCACTATAACATTCCTGTGGGAACTTATTGAGTGTCTGTGGTTCACAGTGATTCATTTATAGTGACTTTCTTGTACTTTATGGTATTTTCTATCTCCTATGGTATCACTATAAGGGGACTTACAACTGCTGTTTCTCCAACCCACCAGTAGATGGCGTGATCTGCAGCCTATCAACTTTCTATCAAGTAACTATAATGTGTCATTAAAAAGTCTACTGAGTTTCAGGTGAACACAATATTGTGAAAAGTAGTCTATACATATATAAAGTATAATTCCCTGCTGTAATGCACTGGGCATCACGTCATCATGCATGAACAAACAATGATAAAAACAATTACAATGGTAAGAAGAAAAAGAAGAAGAAACTTATAGCACTTTTTTAAACAAACATTTGAACAATGTTAGACTAAAATAACGAATAGATGCATACTTTAACTCTTCTCCCTTTGAGTTCTGGTGTGCGTCACTGACTGTACATTTATTTATATTGTATAGCATGGCATTAGTGTTAGTGACTGCATTTACCATGCAATATTTCCATATTTCAACTAAATGCTGTCATACTAATACTGCTCACAGAGCTTCAGAGCCCCTGCAATCTTCATTTATGGTGTTAAACTGACCCCTAGTGGTCATTTACGTAAATTGTGCCAACCATCACTTTATTGGTATTTGCTGTTGTGATACTGATAGTTTTGTCATGAATTCCAGTGTGCTTCCCAGTAATTGCCAAATTGTAAGATATGTATACCATTTTTTCCTTTAGGCCTATAGAAATCATAACACACACCCCACTTGACAGTCAGGTAACCCTTTTAAATCATGAGTAAAACAGATGTAATAATTAGTTATAGCATTAGAATGCCTAGTAATTACTGAGTAATATCCCAGTAAAAAAAGGCTTTTACCAGGCTAGACCTTTTGTGGCAACCCATTACTATACAGACCGAAAGGGTACTGTGTGCATCAACATACTGACGCCAAGGGATTTGACAAAGCTTCAATATAGGACGGGTTGGGAATGAGAATGGGTTGAATTACTATAGTGTAAAGTTTGCTAGAGTGAAGGAATGTGTAACTGTCTATTGCTGTTTGATTGACTGTAACGTTATCTATATATGTTGCAGTAATGTATATTATCCTTGAGTTAATCTGAATATAGTCATTTAAAAAGACAGTCATCAGTCTTGTAACTTCTGAATACATGCACTACTCTAACAGAGCCAGATGGAGGCAGGAAGGTCCGTCTCAGATCAGGAGATACGGCCAGCAGAGTTCAGGTGATTAGAGGGTGAAGAAAGTTAAAATAAGTGTGTTTCTGGTTTTGCTAAAGCTGGTGTTGATGCCATAAAAGTGATGCCCATCTCCTCACTGGGTACCCTTGTACACAATAATACTTGACATTTGAAGTAACGTTGTAGGCTCTTTAGTCGCTATTTCATGACTATTAATGTTAAATATCATTGCATTTATAATTCCGCCGCGTTTGACATTATTATCCCTATTATATCCCTAACTAAATATTAAATCTTTTTTTGTGGGGCCCCGTGAGTAGGCTATTTATTTTTATTTATTTATTTTCAAGGCTGACAGAACAGAGGAGTGTGAATCAAGGAGTGGTCGGTTATTAATTGATAGGTTACGTGTTGTTTTCACCTGGAAAAAAAACAGCCCCAGTTTTTTGTTTTCTAATTAATCACACCTTTTCTCATAATTCGGAGAAAATATCTCATAATTTTGAGATAGTATTGATCTCGATAAAACCGGTCAACGTGACACCAATCAGAACAAATGAAGACTTGAGCGGGCCTCGTCTCCTCTGCCCATTGCACACAGACACATTGAAATCAGCAAAGGAATAGCAGATCATATTATAGTCATCAACAACAAAAGCTGTCCCTACTTGCCGTCATTGGATCTGTGAAGATGTAAGGAAACCATTGCAGTTAGAAAAAAAAGGAAAATACTATGGTTACACTTGTTATCGCTCCATATCTTTTTGACAGACTCAACCAACTCAACCTAACTAAATCTACAGCAGGATATGGTAATAACGACGGCAGAATCGCAGAAAACACAGCAGTGATGATTAAACCTATTTCTTTTCTAGCCCTACTTCTTGAGCATCTATTTCCCAAACCCAACCAAAACCTCTTGTAACTTGTCTTTCTTTCTTCCAGCATGGATGAAGTACCTTTCTAGTTTGGTGCACGCACAGGTGTTGAGAGGTGTTGTAGATTTATAGTCTAACACTGATCTTATTAGGCAAAACTAGATTGGTTTTTAAAGCCAATCAATCTGTCAGCTCCCCATTCTGTTCCAGCTAAACATCTCATTACTGCTTGACTCATTTGAGCAAGTTATATCGTCAGACACTTGTGCTACATGCCAGTATTGCGCACAGAGCCTCAGAGCCTACAATGTACATTTATGGTGTTAAAATGACCCCTAGTGGCCATTTACGTAAATTACGCAAACATCAGTGTATGGTATTTGCCGTTGTGATATTGATAGTTAATTCCGCCAGTGGAGTTGGACGGGGGTTATGTTTTCGCCCCGTTCTGTCTGTATCTTTGTTAGCAGGATAACTCCAAAAGTTACATTATTACATTTTTGCACGGGTGGCCTCTAATAACAAGGCACGTATAACTTCCAAATGGATTCACACAAGACCATGAAACTTTATGCAAATGCTGATCATGGGGCAAAGAATTACTAATCAACTTTTTTACACTAATTGGCAAAAGGGGTGTGTGGCAGTGGGCGTGGCTTGTCACAAAAAGGCGTATACGATTTACATTACCGTCAGACTTTTTGGCCAATCAGCAGACAGAAAACGAGGGAAACCCTTCATTATTTGGTCCAATCAAACAACATGGAGGCACTGGAGAGCTCATTTCCAGAACCAACTTGCCAGTTTCCAAAACCTGGTCCAGTGGTAGAAGGGCAGCACTAATGACTACTGAACAGACATCACCTGCTGATGTGAAACAAATTGGTAATGTGGCATGGAAGAAACGATTAACTTTTGGACATGTGGAACTGGCATATATTGAAAATTGCATAGCATTGGCAAAGGTAGTGCCATCTAGTTTTGTTATTAATTGCTGTGTGCTTTTAAGTAATTGCCAAATAGTAAGTTGTCTGTATCGTTATTTCCTTTATAGAAACCACACCAACATACACCACGTGTCAGTTGCCCAGTTTTATGATTCTGCATTATTTGCAATAAACTTTCAAAATTGGAAGTAAGCCTCATTTTGGAAATCAGGCCAGTTTGGATACAACTAGCAACTGGTCACTATCAGGCACACACTTTCCTCCACAGATATTCAGTGTCTGGGGTTAGGGTCAATCTTAGGGTTGGGGTTTGGGTCAGGTTAAGGTTAGGCTAACATCAGGGTTATGGTTATATTGTCTGTAGAGATGCAGTAAATAGGCAAGTGCCATTTCATTTAATATCTATCCCAGTAAAGTGTTACCAAATCCCTTATCCAGTAAAATATTCAGTCTCCTACTCCAGGGTTTTTTTAGCTTTATTGACAGATCCTTCTTCCACATCATGCTGTAAGCCTTCTCAATATCAAACAAGACTGCTACAAATGAATATTCAATACTATTCAATTGTTAAAGCTTAAAAACTTTAAAAATATATATTTTCAGAAAAGTATACAATGCTTATTTTCTCACCGATGTATGCACAAGCACAAACAAGAGCAACATAAAGAGTCACAGAAACTAATAACATCATTTAAAAAAGCCACAGAAATTAAGATTGTGACTCATAAAAATGTGTGAAAAATGGAAGAAAAGACGGTGAAAACGAAACTTAAAAGCAACACTGTCATAATATTTACCATGTCAGTCTGGTGTCACAGCCTGCAATTTCCTTTCATTAAATTTACAACATGACCCACAGCTTCACATTCATGAGAAAATAATCCTGATTGGGGAAAACTGGATACAGAAAAGAAAATAATCAGAATCACTATTGTTGTTCAGCGCAATTAATTTACTGGAATACGTCTCGGTGGCATTCTCATATTCATCCTTAAAACACACTAAGATCAAGCGCATGATTGCAGACAATAAAAAATACTTTTATCATTGAAGAAATAACCAAGACAACTGTTCTGGAAGTGAAAAAGTAAAAATATAAAATATTAAATGGCTACTTCATCTTGAAACAATAAAAATCCAACATGTTTCATCAGGCCGTGCATTCATCACAGAGTTAATGCAACAACAAAAAAAGTGCAAAAAAAAACAGCCACATAAATAGACTCTGGAAGGAAGTGGCAACACATAATTATGGCCCAATTAAATATTGTCACCTACTTGTTATCAGACTACGTGAAAGGCCATAAGATCTAATAAAGAAGCTTTAATCCATCTAAACACAAAACACAACACATAAAAATCAGAGAAAAAACAAAAAAGACAAAATGTAGAGTATCAAATAAAATTCACAAGATAAACCCAAAGCAAGATAAAACCCATTTCACATTTATAGGAATGGGGTCAAAGTCTTCATTGATACCTGAGTATTGAGTACAATTCAGTTAAAAGTTTACAGTTAAAATTTTAATTTTACAATTTATTATCAGTTTATTAAAAATATTAAAAATACGTTGTAGTGTTCACAGTGTCAGTGTGATGTCACAGTCTGCAAACTAACCAGATCCCACAGCCTTGATAGTCACTTAAATACATTAGTGCCATGAAGCAAGAAACAAGAGACACCCATTTTGTAATTGTTTTCACGGTGCACCGTTCTGGACGAATGGGAAAATGTTTTGAATGACAGAATGCGTGTGATTCCTCATCTTCATGTGTGTGACACACATCTTTGTCCCATCGTGTCGTGTGAACAGCTTCCTAACTGGATTTCATCTGCTGGTTAAGTCAGGTTTACAGGGAGTTACAATAACCAAGGAGGGGCAAAATAAAAGCATGGATCACAGTTTTCAGGTGATTAAAAGACAAAAAAGGATTTTAGCACTAACAGTCGTAGGCCCAGTAATAACAACATCAGATCAGGGCTGTAGTTAAGACCACTTTAGTGGAGTCCAAGTCAGTTTGGAGACCAGTTGCAGTCGAGTTCAATACAGGAAAAAGTACCAAAGAGGTCAAGACGGAGTCAAAACCAAGAACAGAGCTAACAGAGTCCTAATCAAGACAGAATACATGTCTTTCCAAATTCCCTGAAACTGTTTGTAGTGCTGGGGAGAAAATAACAAAGGTGGAGAAAAACATGTTTGAAATTTTTTTATGTAGGTGTTAAAAAGTCGAATCAACATCCAAAATAGGCTTTGGACTGAGACAAATACAAAACATCAAGAAAGTGGTCTTGAGCCCAGACTTGGACCGAGACTGGACTCAAGTACTGCAGCTCTGCTTCAGACTTGTCCTTATTCCATTGAAAGAGGTAAGAAACGTCCAGCTCCATCATCGTCAGCCATGGACTGACGATGTTGGCCAAAACTTCAGCTGCAGCCAAACGACAGACGAGGAACAGTGGCTGGACGTTTCTCTGGTGATGAAAAATAACTAGACTTCTGGCAACTCGTTTGTCAAGTTGCTTGCATCGGGAGTCTCAGTTGTTTGGGACGTCAGATTTTCCATCTCATGCAACTCAACCGCAACTCAACTTCTTTTCACTTGCTGTCTGCTTTCTGTGAGAACATAGAAAACAGTTTGTTATACTGAGTTTACACTGTCGAAGTGAGGTGGTATACTACTGAGGAAGTGGGTATAGCGCAAACATGTCTCAATATATTTCAATAATACAGTAAATGGGATGATAAGGGGTTAAATGTTCATAATAAAAGGTTGGGGAGCAGAAATCTGTCACTTACGACATCTCTTCACAGCCCATAGGCCTACTACTCCAACAAGCAGGAGGACGCCAATGACAACGCCAATGATTATGCCAATGTCAATTTTTTCAACATCTGAAAGTATATAAAAAAGATGTTTAGGTTGGGCTCATGGTGCTTCACTGCAGGTTTGTTTCCAAGATAGTGATTTAAGAAAAGATGCAATGATTGCTATTAAAAGGAAGTTAAATTCCTATTGTTGTGAGAACTTAGCTATGAATCTTCACACCTTAGCTGCACATGTCCAAACAACTCCCACAATCCCCTTCATGTATTCAGAAAGACTGAAAGATCAAACGCTTCATGGGACTGTAACGAATCTGTACTTCTGTCTTCTAGACAACAGCTAAAAGGATATTTACCAGGTTCTTTGGACTCATGTCGCTCCTCCGTCCTGTTGCTTTTGTCTTCTGTTACTTTTGGGACTGTTTAAAATGACATAAACAAAAGTGTTCAATTCGGCTAAATTCAGACACACAGACTATCACTGAAGGGTTTCATTCCAAAACACGATATATCCATTCTGGGGAACGAATGGTATCTGATGTGCTAAATTTTTCAAAAATGCAGATGAATGCATTTGAGGAATTCTATTCAAAATGCTCTATATCCATTTTGTCATCACCTGAAGTTCATCATTAAATATCTCTGGAATTGAGTTTGTAAAAGTGTTATCACTTTGTCAAATAAGGACTTAAGTCAGCTACAATTCTTAAAAACAATACTGCAAATTGCTATTATATAACAATACTATAATTGCTAATTTCATGCTGTCAATCATTTTGCAAGAGCTGGTGTTTATCAAATGGTGAATATCTCATTTTGGAACGAAACTTTAAGATGACTAATAACTTCAGTGCTGCTCCTCAGTGAATTTTATGACCAGCAATCATTTCTGACAGAGTAGGAGACCAATTTTTCAAATGCTGCAAAACATTCTTTAGCTACACATACAAAAACAATTGGAATATAGTGCACGGCAGCAGCAGAAAGGCCACATCTGTGAAGGGTTAAAAATGTGACTTTTTTGTTGCATTGCAAATGCAGCCATATCGTTTCACTCAATTCTGGAAAATGTGAACCACAGGATTAGCTTCACTGTGCTTACCAACAGTCAGGTCAACTAAACCTTTCTTGTCTCTCCAGTGTGGAACAAAGCATTTGTAATGTCCTGTATCAGACAGCTGCACGCTGGAGAGTTTCAGTGAAATGTTTCCTTTGGTCATTTCCTCATGGAAGAGAGATGTTCTGTTTTCGAATCGCTTGTCCTGCATATCAGGCCTGTCTCCTCTGTGTCGATAAACGTGGACAAGGCTTCCATTGACCTTCCAGTCCACTGTCAGTTTCGTCACATCTGACTGGGGCTCCACGTGACACGGGAGAATGACGTCATCACCGACAACTGCATCTATTGGCTGAAGTGAACCAATCACCTCTGGCTTTTCTGGAGAAACAAATTTTACAAATTTAGACCCAATAAAGCCTCTGTAGTCGTGACTCATCTGTAACAAAGTACAAAAAAGACAGCCTGCATGTTTTTTTAAATACTTTCTTGAATTACAGAGTTGAGGAATCTGTGGTTTTGAATTCAGTGGTGCAGCAACTGAATATCAGCCATTAAAAATCAGACAGGATCTCTCCCATCATCCCTCAGTCATTCATACACTCAACATACAGGTTTAGCATTGTGGTTTGTTGTTTGTTTATCCGTTTGCCAGGAGACAACAAGTTGTGGTTGGTTAAATTAAAGAACACAAAGAGACTTGCATATTTTCTTACGACCAGGAAGAGTAAAGCTTGTCAAGATATTCCTATTATTTTAGATGCAGCCTGTGAAGTGAGTTGTACACAAAACATAGCTAAATAATATACATACAAAGGTGTAACAACACAATGTGAGTAAGCCTACAGACTATTACATTTGGGTTGGTCCACCTTTCAACATTAGGTGGTTGGGAAATATTAAGTACTATCACAATTGTGTACTTTTCATTAATACACAGATTAACACTAGAAAGCACCATCAACTGACTTTAACATTGAAATGTTTCAGTTTATAAAATGTCCCTCCCTGATTTTTAATGGGTTACTGTAGAAACCAGCGGCCATATTCTCAAAGAGTTTAGTCCTACTGGTGAAATTCTAAGAAAATTTGAATTATGACGTTTTCTAAGAATTTCCCCCTTATGAATAACATTAAATAATCAAAGTTAAAAGCTATTCACAAAGCATCATTGTGAGACTTGGCAGGAAATTAATGAAGTTAAGAGGAGTGTTCCTCTGACAGTATGTTCACAGTGTGTGTCACTGCGGTCCCAGTTTTGTTAGATTTTCAAAATGAGCAGAGGAGGCAGATAAAGTTATATTAATTATATTCAACCTAGCGCCACTTGTTAGCTTTCCCTTAGAGCCACAAAACCCACTGGACTTTCTTGATACCTTACGGCTGAGTGTTATGGGTTTTAACTTATAACTATAGCTTTTAAGTTTCTTATCTGGCTGTCAAAATAGGCGTGAATGTCAAAATAAAAAATCAAGATAATTCGGAAGGACATGTTAAAATCATCCGTCATCCATCCAACTTAATCGACATAATTTCCATGCCATGTGCTTCCTTCTTTATTAAAAAAAACACAAAAAAAACACGCTTAACAGAAAGGAGGAAGTTGTAGAAAGCTCTAAAGTTATAAAAAGTTCTTGACAAATGAATTACCTATTAGTAAGTAGTAAGCAAATGAACATCAGTCATGTCAGTGTAGAAACAAGTCCGTTATTAATATAAGTTAATTATAATTAGGCCTACCTGTCCCGCCGATGGCAGAGTGAACAAGCACCAAAACGATCAGTCCCACTTTCCCGTTCATTTTCTAAAGAGGACACTGGATCAAAGATGCTGAATTTCTCACCAACCACCTGTATAGTCGGTAATCTACTTTTTAAATATTAAAAAAAATGTTGAATTGTAATGTTTTCAGCGGCAGAAACCTGAGCACAGACATTCTCCATTATGCCCTGCCGATTAAACCATTTTCTCTTTCTGTTTCATTGTAGGTTCAGATGTGTAAACGTGTTTCACCGGAAAACCTAAAAGGTTATATAATGGTAGTAGTAGTAGCAGCAGCAATAGCAGTAATAGCTATTGCACTTTTCTAAATAACTGATATGCCTACAAAGTGCTTTTCAAAACAAAATAAGATAGATAAATACAATAAAGTATTAAGTAAATAGATCATGAAACAACAGTAGATAAAAAGGAGCCCAGACATGAGAATAAAAATTCAACATTTTTTATTTTTATAGGCTACCGATTTTTTCCCCCCCCATTTCATTTTCAGTTTAGTTTTACTTAATTTTCAGTGTGGGTTCGGTAGTTTTAGTGTACTTTTTATTTATTTATTTTTGGTTACAAATATTTAGTGGGTTTTTTTTGTTTGTTTTTTCATTTATACTTTTAATATTTTTGGAATGGTGGTTTTTTTTTTTAAATGTATAATGACAGGTATTTTGTATTTATTTGCAACAGGTATTGCGTACAAACAACACTAAATTATAATAAATCATTTTTAAAATGTATTTAGGATACACTACATTTTCATTTAGCATAAATAAATAAATACATAAATAAATACATAAAATAAAAGAGATGATTGGATCGTCAAAATACAGCTATAATCATCATTATAATAATTTTCTTTTTTCATTAAATGTCCTATAGGCCTAATAAAACTCTGCTGACAAAAATTCTATAATCATATTCCTGTATTATTCGTGCAGATGTGTTGTAGTGTGTTTGCGGTACTCAACAGTGAAATTATGGTGAGTTTATTGTACTTTATGTTTTTTTTTTTGTATCTCCTGTGGTATCACTATAACATTCCTGTGGGAACTTATTGAGTGTCTGTGGTTCACAGTGATTAATTTATAGTGACTTTCTTGTAATTTATGGTATTTTCTATCTCCTATGGTATCACTATAGTGACTGCTGTTAGTCTACTGAGTTTCAGGTGATACTCACAATATTTTGAAAAGTAGTCTATACATATATAAAGTATAATTCCCTGCTGTAATGCACTGGGCATCACGTCATCATGCATGAACAAACAATGATAAAAACAATTACAATGGTAAGAAGAAAAAGAAGAATAAACTTATAGCACTTTTTTAAACAAACATTTGAACAATGTTAGATTAAAATAACGAATAGATGAATACTTTAACTCTTCAAAGCTTCAATATAGGATGGGTTGGGAATGAGAATGTGTTGAATTACTATAGTGTAAAGTTTGCTAGAGTGAAGGAATGTGTAACTGTCTATTGCTGTTTGATTGACTGTAACGTTAGCTAGGCCTATATATGTTGCAGTAATGTATATTATCCTTGAATTAATCTGAATATAGTCATTTAAAAAGGCAGTCATCAGTCTTGTAACTTCTGAATACATGCACTACTCTAACAGAGCCAGATGGAGGCAGGAAGGTCCGTCTCAGATCAGGAGATACGGCCAGCAGAGTTCAGGTGATTAGAGGGTGAAGAAAGTTAAAATAAGTGTGTTTCTGGTTTTGCTAAAGCTGGTGTTGATCCCATAAAAGTGATGCCCATCTCCTCACTGGTACCCTTGTACACAATAATATTCAATTCGTAAGCAAGTCTCAACATGGTGCTTTAATTTAGACCAGTGATAAGGACTACTGTGTCAGAGTCATGTGGTTATCTGAAATTAATCAACACTCCTCCAGCCAATCAGAATCAAGTATTCAGGCCAGTGTTAAATATAGATCATATTTTGAGAGCTGACTTTTTTGTCATGTCATGTTTTCTCTAGCAGGAGGAAGTTGAGCCACTTTTGTGGGAATATTGAGATTATTTTGATGAGTCTCTGGTTTGTGGAGGTCTACTGCTTTTAACTGCATTTACATGCTGAATGTAATATCAATGTAATATATGTAATATAAAATGTAATATTACCTTGCTACATTTTGTAGCAAGGTGATATTACATTTTATATTACATCCATACATATTACATCCATTACAGAACAGATTATGTGTCTCTCCATCAGCAACAGAAACTGGATCAACGTAAACTAACAAATCCAGTCACAGAGAGAAGAGGAATCTGACTACTTTGTTTGAGTATTTTATTTTGAAATGAACTAAAATAATCTAGTTTGACTGTCCTCTCTCTCTTTTTACAATCACATGGAAAAACAGAGCGTCAAAACTGGGTCAGCCACACCTCACTGATATTATAGAGAGTATGCTATCTGATAGTATTTCCGCAATATAACTAACTGTTATATAATTGTGCTGTTCGAGTAATTTGATTGGACAGGAGCGCTCATATACAGTATAACAGCGCTGACATTTTTTGCATGCATCACTCCGCTTTACAGGTGTTGGACTATAGACAGTTGATGTGTTGCTTGTTGTTGTCTCAATTTGTTTATAGAACTGTAGCCTATAACAGCACTCCCTCTCGTGTGATATTGCTTAAGTAGCTACCCGTAGAGACTCATATATTTATCAAAATATTCCTATTTATTTTAGATGTAGCCTGTAAATTAGGCCTATTTGCCTAAAGTATTTGCACAGATAATGTATAGCCTATAGAACGTGCATACAAGGGTATTTGTTGGTCCACCCGTGGCCCAACAAAGGTAAAGAGCCCAAAGGCCCCATAGAAATTCACTGTGGATTTTTTTTTAATCATAGTTCTTAATGTTATACTGTTGCAGTCTGTGCACGTTTTTCTGACGCACAGATTATGTTGTGTAAAACCAGAATAGGCCCACCTGTCATGAAATGCTGTGCTTGGTGTTTTAGATGTGACTCGCACACCTGAGCCACATAAATTCCTGTCATTCAATCACATGTCTTCCCGTCTAATCGACACAGGCCTATGCGCCATTTCCTGTTGCCATATATGTCTCTCACTCACATTTCACATTTCGTGACGATTAAATTACCTGCTAAAGATAAATCAAGCAAGAAATACTAAAATAACATAGTGAGGAAATTAATATCAGCCATTTCAATGTGGAAGCAACTCTGTCATGATAATTAATTAATATAATGAATGAACGCCTACCTGCTCCGTGGGCAATCGTGAGAATAATCAGCACGATCGGACCCACTTTCCCGTTCATTATCAAATCAGGAAACTGAATGAAAGATGAAGTTTTCTGCCTTTTAAGTGATAAAAAAAACCATGTGAAATAGGCTACTGTATTTTAATGTTATCAGCGGCAAAAACTAAGCAGATCCATTCTGTATGCCAACCTGCCCCAACAGACAGATTTCTCTATCTGTTTTTCTTATGGCTAAAGGTGAGTCAGTCAAGGAAGTTGGCAGCTTGTTTTGATCAGGCGGAAAGCCCCAACACAACCGGATTAGTGTGTGAGGGCCAGTTTAACTTGTTTAACTATGTCATACATGTTAAAAACATGTATGATTTCAGTTGCTCTCCATGGAGATTCAGTATTTTCACCAATTGCCTGACTGTGTCTTGAGTCACCAAATGTAATCCTTATTATCCGTGAATCCTGCCATGCTGGCTCAACTGATCCTGGAGAAACAAACTTGAACTTTTCCATCATCAATTTTCTGTAATAGAGTGCCATTTTTTTATACCAGTGGAGTGATCTACCTTATTCTACCTTGTTTCAAAATGCTGACACTTGCTAAAACAAGTGAAACTGCGTTGGAAACAAGTGGGATGATCTCACCCACCCACTGGTAGAATTGGTAGAAACATCCTGAAACATTCCTTCGATTAAAAGAAGGAATAGATGCATACTTTACTTACTGTTCATGTAAATGTATTTCTATTGTATAGCATGACATTACTGTTAGTAACTGCATTTACCATGACATATTTCCATAAACTCAATGCTGTCATAACTGCCAGAAGATCTTAGACGTGCCCCAAATGTAGCAATTTTTAAATCCAGGTTAAAAACATTTCTCTTTTCATGTGCCTACGATTGAGCTCTAAAACTTGCACTCTATTGTGACGTCTCGGCTTATGGCTGGGCTCTATTGGCGGGCTTTTGCTCTATGGTTCTCCATTCGGTGTTCCAAAAGATATAAACACACAGTCGAGGCTACTTCCACTATGCTTTTATTCTATTTTATGTACTTTATATTTTCTTTTTATTACTTATCTTTTAATTATATTACTCTCTTTTTAATTACTATTTTATGTACTTTGTACTTTATTTTAATTATATTTTATATATGGATGTTCCTTTTTGCTTTCATTTATGTAAAGCATACTGAATTACCCCTGTGTACGAAATGTGCTATATAAATAAAATTGCTATTGCTATTGTATAGCAATACTGCTCACAGAGCTTCAGAGCCTACACTGTTCATTTATGGTCTTAAACTGACCCCTAGTGGACATTTACATAAATTGCTCCAACCATCGCTGTACTGGTATTAGCTGTAGTGATATTGATAGTTTTGCCATTAATTCCTGTGTTCTTCGAAGTAATTGCCAATTAATAAGTTATGTATACAATTATTTCCTTTATAGAAATCACATCAACACACACCCCACTTGACAGTCTTTAGTCAGGGCCAGCCTTGTAGCAGACTCAGCCCTTTCAACCTCAGCAGCAACCATTAAGGCCAGCTCATCCACCTGCCTTGTTGACGCCGTCCTTGGGCAGCGGTTACAGCAGCCCCACCGTGGATCTTATCATCATCTCAACACATACATGGAAAATATATTTCCGTTGCATAAGGGGTGATAAGGACTATGTCAGAGTCATGTGGTATTTGAAATTACTCAACACCCCTTCAGCCAATTAGAATCAAGTATTTATCCAGGTCAATGTATAAGAAATATTAATAGATGATATTTTGAGATATGACTTTTTTTGTCATGTCATGTTTTCTCTAGCAGGAGGAAGTTGAGCCACTTTTGTGGGAATATTGAGATTATTTTGATGAGTGTGGTTTGTGGAGGTCTACTGCTTTTAACTGCATTTACATGCTGAGTTTAATATCGCCTTGCTACATTTTGTAGCAATATGTGCACTTGACATTTGAAGTAATGTTGTGGCTCTTTAGTCGCTATCTCATGACTATTAATGTTAAATATCATTGCATTTATAATTCCGCCGCGTTTGACATTATTATCCCTATTATATCCCTAACTAAATTTTTTTTTTTTTTTGTAGGGCCCCGTGAGTGGGCTATTCATTTTTATTTATTTATTTATTTATTTTCAAGGCTGACAGAACAGAGGAGTGTCAATCAAGGAGTGGTCGGTTCTTAATTGATAGGTTACGTGTTGTTTTCACCTGGAAAAAAACAGCCCCAGTTTTTTGTTTTCTAATTAATCACACCTTTTCTCATAATTCGGAGAAAATATCTCATAATTTAGAGATAGTATTGATCTCGATAAATCCGGTCAACGTGACACCAATCAGAACAAATGAAGACTTGAGCGGGCCTCGTCTCCTCTGCCCATTGCACACTGACACATTGAAATCAGCAAAGGAATAGCAGATCATATCATAGTCATCAACAACAAAAGCTGTCCCTACTTGCCGTCACTGGATCTGTGAAGATGTAAGGAAACCATTGCAGTTAGAAAAAAAAATGAATATATGGTTACACTTGTTATCGCTCCATATCTTTTTGACAGACTCAACCAACTCAACCTAACTAAATCTACAGCAGGATATGGTAATAACGACGGCAGAATCGCAGAAAACACAGCAGTGATGATTAAACCTATTTCTTTTCTAGCCCTACTTCTTGAGCATCTATTTCCCAAATCCAACCAAAACCTCTTGTAACTTGTCTTTCTTTCTTCCAGCATGGATGAAGTACCTTTCTAGTTTGGTGCACGCACAGGTGTTGAGAGGTGTTGTAGATTTATAGTCTAACACTGATCTTATTAGGCAAAACTAGATTGGTTTTTAAAGCCAATCAATCAATCAACAAGGCACGTATAACTTCCAAATGGATTCACACAAGACCATGAAACTTTATGCAAATGCTGATCATGGGGCAAAGAATTACTAATCAACTTTTTTACACTAATTGGCAAAAGGGGTGTGTGGCAGTGGGCGTGGCTTGTCACAAAAAGGCGTATACGATTCACATTACCGTCAACTTTGTGGCCAATCAGCAGACAGAAAACGAGGGCAACCCTTCATTATTTGGTCCAGTCAAACAACATGGAGGCACTGGAGAGCTCATTTCCAGAACCAACTTGCCAGTTTCCAAAACCTGGTCCAGTGGTAGAAGGGCAGCACTAATGACTACTGAACACACATCACCTGCTGATGTGAAACAAATTGGTAATGTGGCATGGAAGAAACGATTAACTTTTGGACATGTGGAACTGGCATATATTGAAAGTTGCATAGCATTGGCAAAGGTAGTGCCATCTAGTTTTGTTATTAATTGCTGTGTGCTTTTAAGTAATTGCCAAATAGTAAGTTGTGTGTACTGTTATTTCCTTTATAGAAATCACACCAACATACACCACATGTATCAGTTGCCCTGTTTTATGATTCTGCATTATTTGCAATACACTTTCAAAATTGGAAGTAAGCCTCATTTTGGAAATCAGGCCAATTTGGATACAACTAGTAACTGGTCACTATCAGGCACACACTTTCCTCCACAGATATTCAGTGTCTGGGGTTAGGGTCAATCTTAGGGTTGGGGTTTGGGTCAGGTTAAGGTTAGGCTAACATCAGGGTTATGGTTATATTGTCTGTAGAGATGCAGTAAATAGGCAAGTGCCATTTCATTTAATATCTATCCCAGTAAAGTGTTACCAAATCCCTTATCCAGTAAAATATTCAGTCTCCTACTCCAGGGTTTTTTAGCTTTATTGACAGCTCCTTCTTCCACATCATGCTGTAAGCCTTCTTAATATCAAACAAGACTGCTACAAATGAATATTCAATACTATTCAATTGTTAAAGCTTAAAAACTTTAAAAATATATATTTTCAGAAAAGTATACAATGCTTATTTTCTCACCGATGTATGCACAAGCACAAACAAGAGCAACATAAAGAGTCGCAGAAACTAATAACATCATTTAAAAAAACCACATAAATTAAGATTGTGACTCATAGAAATGTGTGAAAAACGGAAGAAAAGACGGTGAAAAAGAAACTTAAAAGCAACACTGTCATAACATTTACCACGTCAGTCTGGTGTCACAGCCTGCAATTTCCTTTCATTAAATTTACAACATGACACACAGCTTCACATTCATGAGAAAATAAATCCTGATTGGGGAAAACTGGATACAGAAAAGAAAATAATCAGAATCACTATTATTGCGCAATTAATTTACTGGAATACGTCTCGGTGGCATTCTTATATTCATCCTTAAAACACACTAAGATCAAGCAAATGATTGCAGACAATAAAAAATACTTTTATCATTGAAGAAATAACCAAGACAACTGTTCTGGAAGTGAAAAAGTAAAAATATAAAATATTAAATGGCTACTTCATCTTGAAACAATAAAAATCCAACATCTTTCATCAGGCCGTGCATTCATCACAGAGTTAATGCAACAACAAAAAAAGTGCAAAAAAAAACAGCCACATAAATAGACTCTGGAAGGAAGTGGCAACACATAATTATGGCCCAATTAAATATTGTCACCTACTTGTTATCAGACTACGTGAAAGGCCATAAGATCTAATAAAGAATCTAAACACAAAACACAACACATAAAAATCAGAGAAAAAACAAAAAAGACAAAATGTAGAGTATCAAATAAAATTCACAAGATAAACCCAAAGCAAGATAAAACCCATTTCACATTTATAGGAATGGGGTCAAAGTCTTCATTAATACCTGAGTATTGAGTACAATTCAGTTAAAAGTTTACAGTTAAAATTTTAATTTTACAATTTATTATCAGTTTATTAAAAATATTAAAAATACGTTGTAGTGTTCACAGTGTCAGTGTGATGTCACAGTCTGCAAACTCACCAGATCCCACAGCCTTGATAGTCACTTAAATACATTAGTGCCATGAAGCAAGAAACAACAGACACCCATTTTGTAATTGTTTTCAACGAACAATGAATGGGAAAATGTTTTGAATGACAGAATGCGTGTGATTCCTCATCTTCATGTGTGTGACACACATCTTTGTCCCATCGTGTCGTGTGAACAGCTTCCTAACTGGATTTCATCTGCTGGTTAAGTCAGGTTTACAGGGAGTTACAATAACCAAGGAGGGGCAAAATAAAAGCATGGATCACAGTTTTCAGGTGATTAAAAGACAAAAAAGGATTTTAGCACTAACAGTCGTAGGCCCAATAATAATAACATCAGATCAGGGCTGTAGTTAAGACCACTTTAGTGGAATCCAAGTCAGTTTGGAGACCAGTTGCAGTCGAGTTCAATACAGGGAAAAGTACCAAAGAGGTCAAGACGGAGTCAAAACCAAGAACAGAGCTAACAGAGTCCTAATCAAGACAGAATACATGTCTTTCCAAATTCCCTGAAACTGTTTGTAATGCTGGGGAGAAAATAACAAAGGTGGAGAAAAACATGTTTGAAATTTTTTTATGTAGGTGTTAAAAAGTCGAATCAACATCCAAAATAGGCTTTGGACTGAGACAAATACAAAACATCAAGAAAGTGGTCTTGAGCCCAGACTTGGACCGAGACTGGACTCAAGTACTGCAGCTCTGCTTCAGACTTGTCCTTATTCCACGTCCAGCTCTGAATATCCAGTCATGCAACACGGCCAACTGCTTCAGTATGTGAGAACACGACTGGCCATGGACTGACGATGTTGGCCAAAACTTCAGCTGCAGCCAACCGACAGACGAGGAACAGTGGCTGGACGTTTCTCTGGTGATTAAAAATAACTAGACTTCTGGAAACTCGTTTGTCAAGTTGCTTTCAGCGGGCGTCTCAGTTGTTTGGGGCATCATATTGTCCATCTCATGCGGGTCAACCGCAACTCCGCTTGTTTCCGCTTGCTGTGTGCTTTCTGTGAGAACATAGAAAACAGTTTGTTATACTGAGTTTACACTGTCAAAGTGAGGTGGTATACTACTGAGGAAGTGGGTATAGCACAAACATGTCTCAATATATTTCAATAATACAGTAAATGGGATTATAAGGGGTTAAATGTTAATAATAAAAGGTTGGGGAGCAGAAATATGTGACTTACGACGTCTCTTCACAGCCCATAGGCCTACTACTCCAACAAGCAGGAGGATGCCAATGACGCCAAAGACAATGTACTTTTTTTCAACATCTGAAAGTATATAAAAAAGATGTTTAGGTTGGGCTCAAGGTGCTTCACTGCAGGTTTGTTTCCAAGATAGTGATTTAAGAAAAGGTGCAATGATTGCTATTAAAAGGAAGTTAAATTCCTATTGTTGTGAGAACTTAGCTATGAATCTTCACACCTTAGCTGCACATGTCCAAACAACTCCCACAATCCCCTTCATGTATTCAGAAAGAATGAAAGATCAAATGCTTCATGGGACTGTAATGAATCTGTACTTCTGTCTTCTAGACAACAGCTAAAAGGATATTTACCAGGTTCTTTGTTCTCATGATCTCGGTCCTCCGTCCTGTTGCTTTTGTGTTCTGTTACTTTTAGGACTGTTTAAAATGACATAAACAAAAGTGTTCAATTCGGCTAAATTCAGACACACAGACTATCACTGAAGGGTTTCATTCCAAAACACGATATATCCATTCTGGGGAACGAATGGTATCCGATGTGCTAAATTTTTCAAAAATGCAAATGAATGCATTTGAGGAATTCTATTTCAAAATTCTCTATATCCATTTTGTCATCACCTGAAGTTCGTCATTAAATATCTCTGGAATTGAGTTTGTAAAAGTGTTATCACTTTGTCAAATAAGGACTTAAGTCAGCTACAATTCTTAAAAACAATACTGCAAATTGCTATTATATAACAATACTATAATTGCTAATTTCATGCTGTCAATCATTTTGCAAGAGCTGGTGTTTATCAAATGGTGACTATCTCATTTTGGAATGAAACTTGTAATTTTCTAAGATGCCCCCATTTGGAAAGCAAGGGATTTAAGGATTTAATAATGTTGCTCCACAGTGAATTTTATGGCCAGCAATCATTTCTGACAGAGTAGGAGACCAATTTTTCAAATGCTGCAAAACATTCTTTAGCTACACATACAAAAACAATTGGAATATAGTGCAGGCAGCAGCAGAAAGGCCAGATCTGTGTCGGAAGGGTTAAAAATCTGACTTTTTTGTTTCAGTACAAATGCAGCCATATCATTTCATTGTGACTTTAATTCTGGAAAATGTGAACCACAGGATTAGCTTCACTGTGCTTACCAACAGTCAGGTCAACTAAACCTTTCTTGTCTCTCCAGTGTGGAACAAAGCATTTGTAATGTCCTGTATCAGACAGCTGCACGCTGGAGAGTTTCAGTGAAATGTTTCCTTTGGTCATTTCCTCAGGTAAGAGAGATGTTCTGTTTTCGAATCGCTTGTCCTGAATATCATGGCTGTCTCCTCCATGTCGATAAACGTGGACAACGCTTCCATTGACCTTCCACTCCACTGTCAGATTCGTCACATCTGACGGGGGCTTCAGGTGACACGGCAGAATGACGTCATCACCGACAACTGCCTCTATTGGTTTAGGGTGACCAATCACCTTTGGATTTTCTGGAGAAACAAATGTTACATTTAGACCCATTAAAGCCTCTGTAGTCGTGACTCATCTGTAACAAAGTACAAAAAAGACAGCCTGCTTTTTAAATACTTTCTTGAATTACAGAGTTGAGGAATCTGTGGTTTGAATTCAGTGGTGCAGCAACTGAATATCAGCCATTAAAAATCAGACAGGATCTCTCCCATCATCCCTCAGTCATTCACACACTCAACATACAGGTGTAGCATTGTGGTTTGTTGTTTGTTTATCCGTTTGCCAGGAGACAACAAGTTGTGGTTGGTTAAATTAAAGAACACAAAGAGACTTGCATATGTTCTTACGACCAGAAAGAGTAAAGCTTGTCAAGATATTTCTATTATTTTAGATGCAGCCTGTGAAGTTTGGCATATTTAATGATTTGTACACAAAACATAGCTAAATAATATACATACAAAGGTGTAACAACACAATGTGAGTAAGCCTACAGACTATTACATTTGGGTTGGTCCACCTCTGTATCTTTGAAAATTAGGTGGTTGGGAAATATTAAGTACTATCACAATATTATTGTCTACTTTTCATTAATACACAGATTAACACTAGAAAGGCCAAGCACCATCAACTGACTGCTGTTTTGAATTGTAAAATTGAAATGTTTCAGTTTATAAAATGTCCCTCCCTGAACTATATTTATATAGCACTTTTTAAACAAACGTTACAAAATGTGTGAACAATGTTAGATTAAAAGAAGGAATAGATGTAAACTTTAACTCTTCTCCCTTTGCGTTCTGGTGTGTATCACTGACTGTACATTTATTTCTATTGTATAGCATGACATTACTGTTAGTTACTGCATTTACCATGACACATTTCCATATACAAACTCAATGCTGTCATACCAGTACTGCTCACAGAGCTTCGGAGCCCCTACAATCTGATATTGATATTGACTGTGATATTGATAGTTCTGTCATTAATTCCTGTGTGCTTCCCGGTAACTGCCAAATTGTAAGTTATGTATACCATTATTTCCTTTATAGAAATCATAACACACACCCAACTCGACATTGATTTTTAATGAGTTTCTGTAGAAACACATACACAAACACTCACACACACACACACACACACATACGCAAATGCACTGTTGTTCCTGCAACACCAACATCAACACCACACCAACATTGCTGCGTATATATTTTGTTAATATTTTGCTATTTTTGTATTTTGTATATATTCTGTTAATATTTTGATTTTTTTTGTATTTTGCTATATTTTGTTAGTATTTTGCTTATATTTTGTAAAAAAAATGTGTTTATCGTGTCGCCTTATCTGCTGAGCTGACCTGACTCTCGTCCAGTACTTTTCATTGTGTTGTTGACCCTGTGTTAACCTACATATGACAAATAAAATGAAACTTAAAATCAAACTTAACTTAACCAGTGGCCAAACAAAGCTTAAGAGTTTAGTCCTAGTCATGAAACTCTAATAAAATTAGAATTATGACGTTTTCAAGGAATTTCTCCCTTCCAAATAACAGTAAATCTTTGTAAAGATGAAAGCAATTCACAAAGCATCATTGCCCTTAACTGGGACTTACAGGGAATTAATGAAGTTAAGAGGAGTGTATCTCTGACAGTATCTTCACAGTGTTTGTCAATGCGGCCCCAGTGTTGTTAGATTTTCGAAATGAGCAGAGGAAGCAGATAAAGTGGTTTTAATTATATTCACCCTAGCTCCACTTGTTCGTTTTCCCTTAGAGCCACAAAACCCACTGGCCTTTCTAATGTTGATACCCAGAGGTGGACTGGTAATCCGGCATACCAGGCATTTTCCCGGTGGGCCGACACACCTTGGACGCACCTTGGGGCCAATATAATTTCATTTATAATTTTTAATTTAAAAAATATATTTTTTTTTTTGGCCAACGACCGGCCCATAAAGCAGGGACAGCGGCCCATTGGTTCATTTTCTATACTGACACTGGGATGGCCCAATCACATCTCTTACTAGGCCCCACCCCTCCCCCTCTGTCCTCTCTGTCCTCTCTGTCCTCTGTTTCTCGTGTCAGATGCCGTGGCTCAGAGCCAACAATCTGTGGATGGATGAGGGCGTCAAAATGGATAAACAAAAGCGCAAAAAAATTAAAAATCTAGAGGCGGAAAAATAACAGACATGTTTGCTGCAGAAAGCTCTACAAAGATAAAAAGAAAAAGTTCTTGAGAAATACATGACCAGTAAGTAGTAAGCAAATGGACATAGTCATGTCAGTGTAGAAGCAAGTCCGTTATTAATATAAGTTAATTATAATCAGGCCTACCTGTCCCGTCTGTGGTAGAGTAAACAAGCACAAAAACGATCAGTCCCACTTTCCCGTTCATTTTCTAAAGAGGACACTGGATCAAAGATGCTGAAGTTTTCACCAACCACCTGTGTAGTCGGTAATCTGCTTTTTTAAATATTTAAAAAGGTGTTAAATGTTTAATTTATATTTGGAGACATTCTCCACACTGCTGCCGGCGATGAAACCACTTTCTCTTTCTGTTTTGTTATGAGGTTCAGGTAACATAGGCGGAGTTTGAGTATCCCTCTGTCAATTCCCAACTATGCTGCACCACGCCACACACAATGCCAAAAAGGATCACAGCCTATACACCACAACAAATTACAAAGTAGACAACAACCGACGAACACATCTGTATAGCCTAATTCAATACCGTACGATGCAAAGTAATAAAGTAGTGAAAATACAAATATAAACGCAACACTTTTGTTTTTGCTCCCATTTTTCATGAGTTGAAATAAAAGAGCTAAGACTTTTTCTATGCACACAAAAGGCTTATTTCTCTCAAATTTTGTTCACAAATTTGTTTAAATCCGTGTTAGTGAGCACTTCTCCTTTGCCAAGATAATCCATCCACCTGACAGGTGTGGCATATCAAGATGCTGATTAAACAGCATGATTATTGCACAGGTGTGCCTTGGGCTGGTCACAATAAAAGGCCACTCTAGTTTTATCTTGAAAAAAGACATTTATTAGGCACTGAACTATGGATCTCACATGACTAGGGCTACAGATATGCACTTTTTGAAAACCAGTCAGTATCTGGTGTGACCACCATTTGCCTCATGCAGTGCGACACATCTCCTTCGCATAGAGTTGATCATATATTTTTGTTTAGTATAGATCACCAGTAGACCAGAGGACAGCACATGAAAAAGTTATAACCACACTGTGCAGGAGCCTACCTCCAGATACATTCCCAACTGAAAAGACACACACAAACTTCAAATAAACAGCCGTCTTACCTGCAGTAGTATCAGGGGCGGAAATCACGGGGGGGACAGGGGGGTCCGGACCCCCCCTTCCTGGGACTAACAGAGAGTTGTCCCCCTCAATATATCATTGTAAACATAACTATATAATTTTAAATAATATAATAATATGCATTGAAAGCACTTGTGATAATTATAGACGCAAAACAATGCGTTTTTAAGTTTCGAAAGATTGAGTCCCCCCTCATATGCCTCACAGTGGTTTGGTCCACTGCCTACCTGCCTCCCCGAACCCCCACACACGCACATTAGCCCTCGGTACGAGTGTCTGTGGAGGATCTCTGGAAGTGTGTCAGTGGTGGCTGACCTCCAGTAAGAAGCTACTTTGCAAAGGTTAACTTAAAACAAAGGATGTGTCAGACATTTTTCTTTACTTCTACCACTCAATAGAATAAAACACATTCACAACTGTAACCAGACTACATTTTGTTCCGTTACCTTGCGGTTGAATCTTGTGCGTCAACGTGTTGGTACGGAGCCGCGTCTCCTAATGCATGTATGTGTATGGAGACAGGAGGTCTATCCACAATTAAAATCATCATAACTCACTGAATTTTCGACCGATTTTCAAGCGGTTTGGTTTGTTACAAATGCCAGACATGTATTTATGATACAGGATACTTGGTTAAATTAAAATGCGGGATTTCATACCAAAATACTTTATCTTTTGTAGATGGTAACAGTAATATTTCTATAATATAATATTTAAGATTAACTTACCCTATGTAATTAGGTTCTAAGTATATTATTTTTTTCTTACTGCATGTAAAATGGCTGCCACTATGTTATTTTGTTCATAATTTTGGAAATAAATGAAGACTTAATTAATAAAAAAGACATAATTACAACAAACATTATGTTAAATATAAGTACGTTTCTGGCAGGCTTCATAGCGTTCTGGACTTTTACACATTGACAGCAAAACATTAGAGATCTGCTTTTTCGGGAAAACAAAATCTAATTAGGCATATATTAGCTTTAGTTCAGTTAATGGGTGTTGCATCTCACCTACTACTGTAAATAACCTACATGCTGTGTGTGTGTGTGTGTGTGTGTGTGTGTGTCTATTTGTCAGCCAGCCAGGTCAGTTAAAATGGCAGAGAAAAGAAAAACAGACATCCGATCATTTTTCAGTGCACCGAAACGCCAAGTAGAAAGACCCCAGTAATATCAAAGGCAATTTGATAAAATCTTCATAAGAAAGGAATGAAGTGCTTATGGAAATGTTTCATAATGGACCTCTATATACATTTAATACAACAGTACTTTTGGCGGCACCTTTGGTGTCCCCTTCAGGAATTGCTCTTGAGAAATTTTTCTGTTTATTGTCCCCCCCCAACAGTGAAATGAAATATCCGCCCATGCCAGTACCATGCGGTGGAAAAGCGGCTATAGATAAAATGTGTGTGTTGGCTAAAGAAAAAAGTAGAAAAAAGAGAAATACAAGAAGAGGTGGCAAAGAAGTCAGACAAAGGGACAAACCCAGTCATCTCGCACACAACTTAACCAGTTGTTAAAGCATCCTGTCCTTCCCAGCTCATGCAGAAAACTGCTGCTACATGCCTCTGTGGTTGAAGAACTAAGAAAGAAGCACCACAATACAAGAAAATAAAAAGACAAGCAGGTGCTTGCTAGAGCCACCATGGGGAATGTAATTAAGAAATACAGGCTTCAGAGGTTAGCTCAGCAAACCCTGGGCTTCTCAAAGAAAAGAGCACGGCTGCAAGGAAACCTCTGCATCTACCAGAGGACAACACAGCAGAGACAAACCAAAAGACAGGCAGTAGTAGTGTACTACTTGTGAGACGACGTTAGCCGAATGACAACTGGCAAAAAGCAAACCGTCACTCTTCAGAAAAAAAAATGCAGAAGAGGTTGCTGACAGACACCGTTAAAAACATATACATGAAATTTGTCTCTGAAAGTACACACCAGGTTTCGTACTCCTTTTTCTGCAGTGAAAGGCCATTTTGGGTTGTAGCATCAACTGAAGCTGACAGGGAAACCTGTAAGTGCAAGAGGCATGAGAACCTGCAGTTCATGTCTACTAGCCTTTTCAGTAGTGGGCTTCTGTCCACTAAAGATGGCAGATACCATCGTCTGCGATCCCAATTTGAAGGATTGTGCCTATGGTGTTTGTGGAGAGTGCCACATAACTGCTGTTTCATTGGTTAGGCCCACAACAACAAATTCTATTACTCTCACCCAGTGGTCTACTGAAGTCAATAAAGATGAAAAAAAGTCCACTGTGACAGTCAAAAAAGAGATAATGCTGACAGAGGACGAAGCAGTAGAACAGTTCCAAAATCGGATGGCAAAATTTCGTCAACATATTTTCAACATCCGGTGGCAATACAGGGCGTACAGGGAGCTGAGGGAGAAACTCACGGACAACGAATGCCTCATTCACATTGACTTAAGTGAGAATTATGTGTGCAAGTACACAAATGAGGTCCAGTCTGTCCACTTTGGGGGATCCCATCAGCAAGCCACCCTCCACACCGGTGTGCTGTACACATCGCAGTCCCCTCTGAGCTTTTGTTCCATCTCCCCTTCTCGGAGGCATGACCCACCGGCCATCTGGGCACACCTGGACCCGGTGATGGAGATGGTAAAGGAGAAGTTCCCCCAAGTGCAACGGCTGCACGTCTTTAGCGATGGGCCAGCGACACAGTACAAACAAAAGAAGAATTTCTTCCTGCTATGCACCGAGCCGTTCAAAAGGGGGTTTGATATATCTTTCTAGTTTGGTGCACGCACTTGTGTTGATTGATTTATAGTCTAACACTGATTAGGCCAAAATAGATTGTTTTTAAAGCCAATCAATCTGTCAGCTCCCCATTCTGTACCAGATAAACATCTCATTACTAATTGACTCACTTGAGCTAGTAATATCGTCAGACACATGTCCTGCCAGTACTGTGCACAGAGCCTCAGAGCCTACAATGCGCATTTATGGTGTTAAACTGACCCCTAGTGGCCATTTACATAAATTACACCAAACTTCACTGTATTGGTATTTGCTGGTATTTGGTGCTGAGACAAACGACTGATGATTTCTAAATAATGAGATAACCTATCTATTATCATTCTTTCCTGTTCACCTATGTGGGAAGTTAAAGCAATTAGTCTGTAGCTTCTTGTAACTTGTCTTTCTTTCTCCCAGCATAGATGAAGTATACCTTTCTAGTTGGGTGCACGTCACTGGCCTATACGTCCATTTAGATTAACCAAATGCATTTCACCTACCTCTAGGCCTACTTGTAATGCTATTTGATACTGTTGGATCCTTACCTTTCTTATTGGAACAGTCACTACTACTTTCCACATTTAAGGTAGTTTTCCTTCCTGCCACTTTGTTATGCAAATCTATCATCTCAATCATATCAATTTTTAAAGCTTTATTTCTGAAAAGGTTAAAATTATTTTACTTAAAGCCTTATGTAGAACATTTACCCAATATATAATTTTTCAAATTCATTTTGATAGCATAAACGCTGCAGGAAAATGAGTCCAGGATACAGGCAACCATGTGCCATGAAAATCTGCAGGTTTTCATTCAGAACTAGTTTGGCGACGTATCAAGTTGCTTGCAGCGGGAGTTGCTCGGGGCGTCAGATTTTCCCTCTCGAGTGAGTCGTCCTCCTCATTTCCACTTGTTGCCTCTTGCCGCGCGCTTTCTGTGAGAACATAGAAAACGGTTTGTTATACTGAGTTTACACTACTGAAGGGAGGGGATATATAGGCCTAGTGCTAAGGTGTTTAGGGTGTTCAAAAACATTTCTCAGTATATTTCAATAACACTGTTATCGGGATGATAATGGGGTTAAATGCCAATAAAAAACATTTGGGGAGCAAAAATTGGTGACTTACGGGTCGTTCCAGGTCTCATACTAGCCAATACTCGAGCAACAATAATTACGGCAAGGACAACGGCAGGGACAACGACAATGACAATGACAATGACAGGTTGATTGTGCATGCCAGTGACTTTGTTTTTACCACCTGAAAGTATAGAGAAAGATGTTTAGGTTGGGCTCAAGGTGCTGCTCTGCAGATTTGTTTCCAAAATAACCTGTTTACTCAATTTGTCTAGTTCATCTTTAGTGTGCCACTTGTGATTTAAGAAAAGGTGCAATGATTGCTGTAATTTTAAGTATGGTGCAAAAAAAAATGACAATAATCATATTTCATAACTGCTTCTTTCTTCTTGTGCCTGTGTTGTGTCTTGTCAATATTCTATCTCCATCATCACAGTGAGACACTACAGTCCTCAGTATCTGTGCACTGTGCATCTAACTTCATCAACTATTAAAGTAAAGCTGGGGACACAGTAAAAGATTTTTCCAATCATAAATGACAATGAAAATAGTGAGCAGCGCACATTTAACAACTGAAATTTGCAGATTGTCAGTCTCTTGTGATGCACACACAACAACGGCTGTCTTTGAGGAGCACAAATCAAAGTTAAAATTCTGTTATTGTGAAAACTTAACTATGAATCTTCGCACCTTAGCTGCACATTTTCACTCCCACAATCCTCTTGAAAAGATCAAACACTGTAAAGAATCTGTAGCCTATTCTGTTTTCTAGAGAACAGCTAAAAGGATAATTACCTGCTTCTTTGGACTCATCTTGCTCCTCCGTTCTGTTGCTTTTGTCTTCTGTTACTTTTGGGACTGTTTAAAATGACAGACAAAAGTGTTCAATTTAGCTAGATTCAGACACACGACTACCATTGCAGGGTTTAATTTCAAAACACCTTATATCCATTCTGGGGAAAGAATGATATCCGATTTGCTGAATTTTTCAAAAAATGCACGTGAATGCATTTGAGGAATTCTACTCCAAAATGCTTTATATCCATTTTGTTATCACCTGAAGTTCATCATTAAATATCTCTGGAATACAAAGGATCGAGTCTGTAAGTCTTATCACTTTGTCAACCAAGGACTTAAGTCACTACTAATCTTAAAAATAGTATGACAAATGTGTATACATTCCATGCTATCATTGATTTTGTAAAAGAAGGTGTCAGTTTATCAAATGGTGGATATCTCACTTTCTAAGATGTCACTATTTTGGAAGCAAGGGTCTTAACATGACTAATAACTTCAATCATCACCAATCATTTGTGTCAGAGTCCAATTTTTTAAACGGTTGGTATAGTCATCAACATATTTCAAAATTGAACATGAGGTTCCTACAAAAGCAAAATTAATCTGAACCACTGTGCTTACCAACATTGAGGGTAACATAACACTTCTTGGCCTGACCGGGCAGTCCTCGAACAGAGCATCTGTATGTTCCTGTATCAGAGTGATTTACGCTGGAAAGTGTCAGTGAAATGTTTCCTTTGATCATTTCCTCATGGAAGAGAGATGTTCTTTTTTTGAATCGATCATCCTGAGTATCAGCACCATCCTTTTCATTTCGATAAACATGGACAAAGCTGTTATTGACCTTCCACTCCACTGTCAGTTCCTTCACATTGCACTGAGTCTCCAGGTGACACAGCAGAATGACGTCATCACCGACTGCTGCCTTTATTGGCTGAGATGAACAAATCACCTGTGACTCTACTGGAGAAACAAATTTTACATTTAGACCCAATAAAGCCTCTGTAGTCATGACTCATCTGTAACAAAGTACAAAAAGGACAGCTTGCCTGCTTTTTAAATACTTTATTGAATTACAGAGTTGAGGAATCTGTGGTTTTGAATTCAGTGGTGCGGCAACTGAATATCAGCCATTAAATATTAGACAGGATCTCTCCCATCATCCATCAGTCATTCACACACTCAACATACAGGTTTAGCATTGTGGTTTGTTTATGTTTATCCTGTTGCAGGAGACAGAGGCTACATTTTTGTTGGTTAAATTAAATGACCTGAAGAGACTCATATTCTCTTATGACAAGGAAAAGCTTATCAAGATATTCCTACTTATTTTAGATGAATCCTGTGAAATTAGGCCCATTAAATCATTTGCACACAAAATGTACACACAAAGTGCATAGGGGTGTGACAACACAATGTGAATAGGCCTACAAACAATTTAATTTGTACACTTTGTAGTTACATTATGTTAGTCCACCTTGTAATTATTGTACCGGTAAACACAAGACAGGCCAAGCATCATCAACTGACTACTGTTTTGAATTTTAAAATTGAAATGTTTCAGTGCATAAAATGTCCCTCCATGACGTTTTAATTAGTTTCTGTAGAGTAGCAGTATTCACAAAGCTTCCTACTAAGAGTTTAGTCCTAGTGATGAAATTCTAAGAAAATTCTTAGAATTATAACGTTTTCTAAGAATTTCCCTTTGGAAATAACATTAAATCCCAGTAAAGTTAAGATTAAAGAGAGTACCTAGGCTATCTGAGAGTAAATGTTCTTAAGTTACTGGCTGCTGCAGCCTGTTAGCCTGGTGTCCAGCCCCTATGAATCGCAGTCTTCAGCACTCTTCGAATTTGCATCTAACTTCATCAACTATTAAAAGGAAGTAAAGCTGGGGACACAGTAAAAGATTTTTCCAATCATAAATGACAATGAAAATATTGAGTAGCGCACATTTAACAACTGGAATTTGCAGATTGTCAGTCTCTTGTGATGCACACACAACAACGGCTGTCTTTGAGGAGCACAAATCAAAGTTAAAGTTCTGTTATTGTGAAAACTTAACTATGAATCTTCGCACCTTAGCTGCACATTTTCACACAACTCCTACAATCCTCTTGAAAGATCAAACACTGTAAAGAATCTGTAGCCTACTTCTGTTTTCTAGAGAACAGCTAAAAGGATATTTACCTGCTTCTTTGGACTCATCTTGCTCCTCCGTCCTGTTGCTTTTGTCTTCTGTTACTTTTGGGACTGTTTAAAATGACAGACAAAAGTGTTCAATTTAGCTAGATTCAGACACACGACTACCATTGCGGGGTTTAATTTCAAAACACCTTATATCCATTCTGGGGAAAGAATGATATCCAATTTGCTGAATTTTTCAAAAAATGCACATGAATGCATTTGAGGAATTCTACTCCTTTATATCCGTTTTGTTATCACCTGAAGTTCATCATTAAATATCTCTGGAATACGAAGGATCAAGTCTGTAAGTCTTTGTCAACCAAGGACTTAAGTCACCTACTAATCTTAAAAATAGTAGGATAAATTCCATGCTATCATTGATTTTGTAAAAGAAGGTGTCAGTTTATCAAATGGTGGATATCTCATTTTCTAAGAAGTTTTGGAAGAAAGGGTCTTAACATGACTAATAACTTCAATCATCACCAATCATTTGTGTCAGAGTCCATTTTTTTAAATGGTTGGTATAGTCATCAACATATTTCAAAATTGAACATGAGGTTCCTACAAAAGCAAAATTAATCTGAACCAGCAGTATGCTCCACTGTGCTTACCAACAATGAGGGTAACATTACTCATGTTGTCCTGACACTCCAGTTTTGGAACAAAGCATTTGTATTCTCCTGCATCAGACCGATTTACGTTTGACAGTTTCAGTGAAAGGTTTCCTCTGCTCAGTTGTCCATGGCAGACAGATGTTCTTCCTTTGAACTCGTCCATCTGATCATCAAGATAGTCCTTTCCATTTCGACAACTGTGGACAATGCTTTTCATGCTACCTCTACTCCACTCCACTGTCAGACTTGTCACATTTAAGGGGAAATTCAAGTGACACTGCAGAGTGACGTCATCACCGACTACTGCCACTTCTGTCAGAGGTGAACAAATCACCTGTAGCTCTCCTGCAGAAACAAATATTACATTTAGACCAGATTTTTACAGCCTCCATCTAGTCATCTGTAAGATGCTTTTTAAACATTTAAATACTTTCTCAGTTTCCTGGTTTGTGTTTTTATGTTTAGATGTTTATGTTTATCTGTTTACCAGGAGACAACAGCTAAGCCTTTGCTGGTTCAAGTCCCCAAAGAGACTCAATTAAGGGAAAATTATACTTCTGCATCAAATTGCTGTTATAGCAACAGTAGATAGATAGATAGAAAACTTTATTGATCCCAGAAGGGAAATTGAGTCATCATAGCAGCCAAGACACACAGATGACAAAATACATTAAAACACAACAGGTAAGAATACTATGATGGCTAAAAAGTGACGTGCCTACTGTTTTGACACAGTATGTAAGTATAGTAAGTATAATTTGGCCTTTATTCTCTAATGACAAGGAAAAATAAAGCATATCAAGATGTTACTACTCATTTTAGATGCAGCCTGTGAAGTTGATTTGCTCACAAAATGTACCACAAAATTTACATACAATACAAGAGTCTAGCCTGCAGTTACATAACGTTGATCCACCTTTCTGGTTGAGAAACATATTACTTACTATCACAGTATTACGGTGTACTTTCCACATGTTAATACACAGGTTAAAAGCTAGAAGACTTCAGAGTTATCCAAATTAGGGATACAGTGTGAACAACAACAGTTTTTTTTTAATGTTCTCTGTGTCTCTGGGGCACAGCTTCAAAATGTGTTGTTCTTCTGTGAACCAGTGACGTCATTGGTTCTCTGAAAAACTACAGGCTATTTCAGCTTGGATTTCTAGTCTCCGCCTCTGGCTGGGTATCCAGGGGGCGTGCTCTAGATGCCGCTCAAAAACAAAACTTCCTTGTTCTCTTCGCTTGTATTGCAAACTAACTACGTTTCCAACAGCGAAAATGGCATCCGAAAATAGGAGTGCAGAGGATGCTTTTTACAGTGTTTTAGCTGACTCGGATATTCAGCTGTATTTATTCGAGCCAGAGTATACGGCCGAGAAATGCAGCGGAGAGAGGCCGAGGCTGCGGCTGCATTAGCCGTGCAAGCCCTGCTCCACTCCACTGTCCCAGTCGTCATATCCAACTGTGGCTCCAGGTGACACGGCAGAATGACGTCATTGCCGACTTGTGCCTCAATTGGAGATGAACAAATCACCTTAACCCGTTTATCTGTACCAGCGTACAAAAAGGACAACCTACTTTTAAAACATTTAAATACTTTCTTGCATACAGAGTTGAGGAATCTGTGGTTTTGAATTCAGTGATGCTGCAATTGATTATCAGGTGAATATCAGCCATTAAATATCAGCCAGGATCTCATTCTCTCCCATCATCCATTCACATGCTCAAGATACAGGTTTAGCACCCTGGTTTGTCTAGGTTTATCCTGTTGCCAGGAGACAGAGGCGAGGTTTTTGTTGGTTAAATTAAAAGATCCAAAGAGACTCATATTCTCTTATGACAAGGAAAAATAAAGCTTATCAAGATATTCCTACTTATTTAAGATGAATCCTGTGAAATTAGGCCCATTAAATCATTTGCACACAAAATGTACACACAATGTGCATAGGGGTGTGACAACACAATGTGTTGAAAAAAATCAAGCAAGAAATACTAAAATAACATAGTGAGGAAATGAATATCAGCCATTTCAATGTGGAAGCAACTCCATCATGATAATTAATATAATGAATGTAGGCTTACCTGCTCCATGTGTGACATTGAGAATAATCAGCACGATCAGTCCCACTTTCCCGTTCATTATCAAATCAGAAAACTGAATGAAAGATGAAGTTCTCACCAACCTACTGTGTGTAGTCGGCAATCTTTTTTTTTTTTTAAGTGATAAAAACATGAAATACTGTGTTTTAATGTTATCAGCGGCAAAAACTAAGCAGATCCATTCTGCATGCCAACCTGCCGCGACAGACAGATTTCACTTTTCCTTTTGTTACACCCCTGGAAACCAGGACACAACACGTTCAGTGCCCCACCCTCCTCCCACTCCAAGAATGTTCAGCTACACCACAACCAAAGTTCACAATGTAGCAGTTTTATTTTTTAAGGCTTCAGAGCTGAGCAATGCTGAAAATAACAAACAAAACAATTCTAAATTTCAAACCTTAAACTTCCCTAACAAAAGAAATAAAGTTTAAACAAAAGACAAGGCTTTAACCTAACTCCTAACCAAAAACAGGAGAAAAAAGATTTACAAAAAGAAAACTGCTACTTTGGAGCAGAATATTCACAGTGCATAGTAAATACAGATCTACAGGTTTACAAACTATCTAAACACATCTTACCAGAGATTTCTACATCTGAACCCACTACGTTAGGCCTGCTCACAATACTACCAGCTACAGAAACACACAGCTCAAAGGTTCAGCAGGGCGGCCTCCATTGTTGGAAATGGGAGCAAGCAAGAGGGAGGAAGGTTGGCATCAGCTGGTTTAAATCATCCACGTTAGCCAATCAGCCAGCAGCAATCCCGTCCCCTAAGCCAATCCAGGAGAACACCAACACCTGAATCTCATCACACACACACTGGAATGCACACATTGAAGAGGAGAGAAGAGAGCTGTTAACCCACACAAACAACACAAATGACCAGAGTCATAACACTTTTGTCAGGCTGACGTGAGTCAATCAAGGAAGTTGGTTGTTAATTCATTGATAGGTTGCGGTTGTTTTCACCTGAAAAAAAACAAAAAACATCCCAGTTTCTTTTTTTTTTTCCTGAATTAATTATACTTTTACTCATAATTCAGAGAAAAGATCTCATAATTTTGAGATGGTATTGTAATTTAATCCAGTTTTATTTTCATTGGTTTGTTAAGTTTGCATAGGCAAAAGTGTGTGAGGGGTAGTTTAACTATGATTTTAACATGTATGATTTCAGTTGCTCTCTATGGAGATTTAATATTTTCACCAATTGCCTGACAGTGTCTTGAGTCGACAGTGTCTTGAGTCACCAGATCTAATCCTTAATATCCACTTTCCGACACTTGCTGAAACAAGTGAAACTGCGTTGGAAACAAGTGGGATGATCTCACCCACCCACTGGCAGAGTGTTTCTATTTGGTAGAAACATCCTGTCTTCCGTCAGATGAAAATAGAGTTTGTGTCTTCTCCTCTGTGAATTTATGCCCCCATTTATTAGTCCTGTACACTATCAAATGATTTTTGTAATTTTTCAACAATATATTCAACATTTCTCCCTCTTTTCCATAAAGCCTCAAAATCTACGTAAAGGTATCATCTAATGGCTGTGCCAACCCTTGAATAGACATCATCTGTCATGATGGAAAACAAAACTGGACTAATTACTCTATCCTGTGGGTTCCAGTCTCAATTTGGTATCTAGATGATAGACTGTCACCTACTACTCTCACTTGAATAAATCTACCAAATAGAAAAATCTTTGGTCACACTTTATTTGGATGGTCGAACACTGATACTCAACTTTCTATCAAGTAACTATAATGTGTTATTAATCTATTGAGTTTCAGGTGATATTGGCAATATTGTGGAATGTAGTCTATAAATATTAAGTATAATTCCCTGCTGTAATGCACTGGGCATCACGTCATCATGCATCACATATCAGCTACACATAATAATAATAATAATAATAATAATAATAATAATAATGAGAAGTATAAACTTTATTTTTATAGCACTTTTTTAAACAAATGTTAGTCTTTGAACAATGTTCGATTAAAAGAAGGAATAGATGCATTCTTACTGTTTATGTAAATGTATTTCTATTGTATAGCATGACATTACTGTTAGTAACTGCATTTACCATGACATATTTCCATAAACTCCATGCTGTCATACCAATACTGCTCACAGAGCTTCAGAGCCTACACTGTTCATTTATGGTCTTAAACTGACCCCTAGTGGACATTTACATAAATTGCTCCAATTATCACTGTACTGGTATTAGCTGTAGTGATATTGATAGTTTTGTCATTAATTCCTGTGTGCTTCGAATTAATTGCCAATTAATAAGTTATGTATACCATTATTTCCTTTGTAGAAATCATATCAACACACACCCCACTTGACAGTCAGGTAACCCTTTTAAATTACAGGCAATGAGTAAAACGGATGTAATAATTAGTTATAGCATTAGAATGACTAGTAATTACTGAGTAATATCCCAGTAAAAAAAAAAGGTGCTTTTACCCTTGTTTGCAATAAATTTTCAAAATTGCAAGCTTCATTTGCCTAATTGGAAATCAGGTCAGCTTGGATACAACCAGCAACTGGTCACTATCAGGCACACACTTTCCTCCACAGATATTCAATGTCTGGGTTAGGGTTAATCTTAGGGTTGGGGTCAGGGTTAGGTGAAGGTCAGGGTTAGGGTTACATAGTCTGTAGAGTTGCAGCAAATAGGCAAATGTCACCTGTAATTATGGAATTTGGCTTTCAACCTTTTTATTCAATAGGCTATTTCACCAATCATTCTATTTTGTAGTGATGCACAGGCTATGGCTCTACAAAAAAGCAGAATAATCTTCAAGCATCAGATAAGTGAGGACAAGGAAGCCAATGAGAGGTGTAGACTTCAGGACTGAAGGACTCGTTATGCCTTGGAGGAGAGAGAAGCTCTGACAAAGGACCTAGAGTGGAAACGACAGCTCCATCTGGCTGAGATCAAATTGGGGGGAGGCCAATGTCATAGCCCCTTTTCTTTATCAATGTAAGGTTGAGACTTCTACGACTTTGTAGCAGCAACACCAAAGGCCCATAAGTCACAGTCCTTTCACTTGAGGGAGCTCATGCCCCACAGCAAGAGAAAGAAAACTGCCATGGTCACGGGTTTCGGAGTATGTACAGCATGTATACATTGTCACTTAGATGAAACTAGGTTGTGTGTAGCAGCCAGCAATGAACCTGCTGCTCCTGTCAGATGGAGGTTAGGGTTAGGGTTAGGGTTAGTTTGGTTCTCTGGTTCACCATATAGAGACTTACAGTAACAGCAATGTACCTTGCCAGTCCTGGACCTCTCGGGGCAGCAGCCTTTCTCACTAAGCCAGGATGAAGACCAACTGCAGACAGGCCGTCCAGCTCTAGATAAACATTCAGGACAGTCTTCACGGTCTCATCACTTGCCTGTCACTTTACCTTCTGATTCATCATCTTCAGGCCGAGATCTTAGAGACTTGTCACTAGGCTCTGTCACTTGAAACCATCAGAGCTGGTACACGAGGATGTTCCTTGCTCTTCTGCCTCTTTACAGTCAGGGCCAGCCTCGTAGCAGACTCAGCCCTTTCAACCTCAGCAGCAACCATTAAGGCCAGCTCATCCACCTGCCTTGTTGACGCCGTCCTTGGGCAGCGGTTAGAGCAGCCCCACCGTGGATCTTATCATCATCTCAACATATGGCATTCCTAAGCCTAAATCACCTTACTTTGTGGTATAGAAAGTGATTTAATTCTGCTGAAAATGGCTCTTGGCAAAGTATCAATTTTTCCAGACCCACCTGCATCTGTCATGCGTGGAAATGCACTATTTTGACTTATGTATGTTTCTATTCACAATAATCAGGATATTCTATGATCTCTATTTATTGTGCCAAACTTTCAGTTTTCATCAATGAAGAAGGAACTCAACTCTTTAATTGAAAAAGTTAAAAGGTCTTTATTAAATGGATAATTCATGGATATTTCTCTGGTAGTAGAAAATAATTATACATTTTGCAGCTGTTTTCTCAATTTGCTTGCAGCTGAAGTGCAGAGTTCCTCATCCCCCTCTGTTGCTTAGGCTCTCAGTCTTTGCATCTCTTGTCTTGCCTGTTGCACAGCACTTTCTGTGAGAACAGAGAAAACAGTTTGTTATACTGAGTTTATAGCGTTGAAGGGAGGTGGAAAACCACTGAGGAGGTGGTTGTATAGTACTGAGGAGTAGATGGTATACTGCTAAGGAGGTGGTTAAAGCACAAACACATCTCAATATATTTCCACAAGACAGTAATTGTTATGATAACGGGTTAAATGTCAATAATAAAAAGTTGCGGAACAGAAACCTGTGACTTACGGGTCTTTGCATGATTCCTCGCAGCCAATACTCCTCCAACAACCAAAGCGATGGCAATGCCAACGGCAAAGACAATGCCAATGACTTTGCCAACATCGCTGTTTTTACCATCTGAAAGTATATAAGCAAGATGTTTAGTTGGGAAGCGGAGTGAGCTCAAGGTGCTGCACTGCAGGCATGTGTCCAAGATAACGCGTTCGTTAAATTTTGCTAGTTCATCTTTAGTGTGCTGCTTATTTGTGCTTGTGTTTTGTCAATATTTGTATCTCTTTCGTCCCATGGCTCTATTGTCACAGTGCTGTGGGCATTAAGAGGAAAATTCAGGTGAGTCAGTGAGGGCTGACACACGTCACTCCTCCATATCTGTGCATCTAACTTAATCAACTAATGAAAGGAAGTTAAAGTTCTGTGATTGTGAAGCTTTCAATGCAAACTATGCATCTTCACACTGCAGTTGCACATTTTCACACAATCCTCTTCTTGTATTCAGAAAGAATGAAACATCAGGCACTTCATGGGACCGTAAACAAATTGTAGCCTACTTATGTTTTCTACAGAACAACTGAAGATATTTACCAGGTCTTCTGGACTCATCTAGCACATCCGTCAGGTTGACTGAAAATGACATAGACAAAAGTGTTCAAGTTGGTTTAATTCAGACACACAGGCTATCATTGAAGGATTTCATTCCAAAACACCTTATATCCATTCTGGGGAAAGAATGATACCTGATGTGCTCAGTTTTTCAAAAATGCAGATGATTATATTTGAGTATTCTATTCCAAAATGCTACATGTGTATTTTGCCATCACCTGACATTCACCGTTAGTCTTTAAAAGTGTTATAATTTTGTCAACCAAGGACTTCATTCACTTACAATTTTTAAAAACACTACCACAAATGTATTTAATTTCATGCTATTAATAATTTTGTAAGATCAGGTGTGAGTTTATCAAATACTGGATATCTCATTTTGGAACCAAACTCTTAATTTTCTAACATGTCACTACTCATGTCATATTCAATATCTTTAATTTTTTTCCATTTTCATACTTAGTAGTTGTAGCGATGGTTGTTGTGATTAGTTGTATAGTTGTTATAGAGGGAATTGTGGTTGTACCTTGTGTGGTATTTGCTCTAGTTGTTATGCCAGCTGTAGTTATAGGAGGAAAAGTTGAAGGTAGGGCCGTGGTTGTTGATTCTGCAAACATAAGTCATAAACATGAGATTTATTTCACATTAACACTATCAATCCAGGAAATCAACAATTGATATTTAAATATGGTGAAACCAGGAAGTGACTGTACTCACGGTTTATAACGCTTACAATCACACATCGTAGCTCCGAGTGATACTTATTTGGGCTGAGGACATAAATCAAGAGCTTGGTTATAAAATGGGATACTGATCTTAAAGTAAAAAATAAATTGTTACAAAATTACACAAAAATGAAGCAAATGATGTAACTTCCTTGATGGATAACATTTTAAGAGATTTAAGGTCATTTAGGAAACCATTTCGGAAATATACTCTTCAAGTAGTGTCTTAATGCCTCATACTATAGATCTAAACAACGCAAGTGCAAACAATTACGTTGCACACTTTGTAATTGCATTGTGATATTACAGCCTTGTAAGATCATGCATTCTGGAGATTTTCATGAAGTACATCAACAGTGTTACTATAGTTACAATACTTCTAATTAATAAAGTGGAGTAACAAGAGACTGACTCGTTAACTGCCTGGACGACAAAGCAGATGGGATGGTCTTCTCCTTCTTCCCCCTCAGTCGGTGTCCAAGACAGGATGAACTGTCCTGCTACGGATCCAGGCTGGCTTACTGAGTTCTGTGGCGCGCTGTACAGTATCTCCGAAACCCTTTAACAAACAGAAGGAAGGGCATGCCAAATTAAACCAGCATTTCCCAAAACATTGTGGTGAATATTCCAGTCTTCACAAATTAAGTCTAAATCTAAATTCTAGTGCAACAAGGGTGTCGCTTTTCTGTTGTTTTGGCGGTGGGGGGGATCAGTGCTTTTTTTCACTCATGACAGCTGTATGACTGACTTCTGATAGGTCAATTGGCTTGCCTTCTTTTACTTTTTGTATTGTAAGTTCAGTTTCACCATGCAAGTGATGCCGCTACTCAGAGAAAAGAAATACAAAAAAAAAAAACAAAGAATAAACAATCAGAAACAAAAACAAACAGCTTGCAAGAAAGAAAAAAACAGGTCATTATTTTCAATTTCAAACCTGCCCTACCCCATGTGTCGTCAATCAGGTTGTCAATCAGCCAATCAGATAGACAGACAGACAGGAAGACAAACCGATCAGACACACAGACCAGAAAACAGGACAGACAGGATGGGGACAGACAAAGTCAGACCGACAAATAGACAGAGAAACAAGAATGTAGCCTAATGTACAGCGTAGTCGTTTCTGGCTATAAAATTTGAAGTAGGGAATTTGATGGAAAGAGGTAGTAATAAGTAATTAATGGTAATAATAATTAATGTACAACTACTGTATGTTCAGGATCAGTGTGTCACTGTGGCTGTATGTGCATGAGGCATTAATTCAATGGCAAATTGATGTGTTTGAAGACAGACGTCCAGATTCTATTGAAGCTATGCATTAATTTTTTTTATATATTTTTTTAGAGATCAGCCAGTCAGTGACGTCCACCTCTGATATCATGGAGGTTCCTCCCTGACCACAGCTACAGAAAAACAGTCCATAAAACCTGCATTGAAATTTGATTTTCTTGGCACAGTTTGTATTCAATAATATTTTCTTGGAAATTAGCCTAATTCTTCATTTACAGCCAGTAATTTAGCCCAAATATTTCACCCTGCTAACTCTAAAGGTGTTTAATTAGTGTGGGTTTGAATGGAAGCTCCTTCAGAGACTTGAACTCCTACTTATCAGCAATATCGGCTATTGGCAGCTCACATACAAAAATACTTTGTCTTTAAATGGATAATTATTCATATTATTCCTATATTATTTCTTCCCTAACCAGCACCTCAGAAGAGTACACAGGGCATCTATAGCCTATGGTATTTTAATATGAATGAATGTTTTTTGTCTGCTTGCTTTTTACTCACTGAGAGTTAGTTGCCTCTGCGTTGATAGTGATTTCCAGGGACTCATTGACAGGGGCGTAGAGGTGAGCTCTGTCGGCTGGGGTTGGAGGCAGGAACTTGGGCAGATAATGTCCTTCTGTACAAGATGGCGCTGCAGAGTCCACTGGAACAATGAAGAAAAATACAATTTTTGTATAATCTTGCACAGTTAGGGTGTGTTCAGATGACGCTTTTTGCTTTTTGCACATGTTGCACGCAAGTCTGAGAAGCGCTTTTATTTTGGGGAGGGGATTAGACTCACGTGAACAACCTAGGCTAACTTAGCTAATGTTACCGTAGCATGTAGACACTGTTGCTACATCTCCATCTTGGGATATTCGTCCCAGACCCACCAATCAACATTCTCCGCCACCAGACCAGCCAATCAACGTTGTTTCAATTCCCCAGTATACATGTACATTTGACTACTGAAAGTCACAAAACTACTTGCTAGACTAATTGAATTTAATTTTCCTACAGAAAATTATAGCTATTAAAAACTATTGACAAATGTAATTTATTAGTAGCTTCATTTTGAAGTACAAGATGTTGTCCTTCTATTTCAAATCAAATTCTGTCAATACCGATGATTACAGATACTATAGCTACCAAAGGGTGCAGAAATAAAAAAAACCTGGCCATTTTTTAACAAGTTGAATTAGCTAGCTATCTTTTGATAAAATATATTCTATAATTCGAGACAAATAATGGGCATCTTCACAGATAGCCCAACTAAATCTAACTGTTATAACCCTAACCGAACACTAACCTTCAGCAAGAGTGAGACAAATGGAGCTTTAGCAAAGGTTCAGTCTGGAAGAATATCTTTTGCATGCTTAGGCTGTAGTTTTACTTCTCATACCATTCTGCAATTCACATCTCTCACGCATGCTCACTCATTATCTCCTTGCTGTCTTTTCCTGGGCCGTCAATTGAGATATCAGCTGTTCACATCAGCTGGTCACATCTATCCAATAGCACAGCGACACACCTCCATCGTTAGCCTATCATCTTGCTGCTGTCTTTTTAAATATGTTTCTCTCTCTCCGCTTTAGTCCGTTCATGCTGCTGTTATGCGCACCCCTCCACCTCCCCGTCACCGCCCAGTCTTCGCAGATTCATCAGCTTCATCACTCATCAGCCTCACCAGCCTATCAGTCTCAGCAGAGTCTTCAGCACCACCACCACCAGTGTCTGGACTCCATGGGGGGATTTATCTTGCTGCTGCTCAGGGCTGCTGCCCCTCGATTACAAAATCTCCCTGTAGAGTGTAAGCGCCAAAGACTTTCTTGTCAAGTCTTAATTTTCACTATATCATCTGTTATAATATAATAAACAATTATCTTTACTTCATTCACTTGTCTCTCCTGATTGAAGTGTTAGCTATCATCTTACATTAGCCAATTAGCTAGACTACCCATCGACATCAATGGAAATATCACCTATGTTTTGGATAATCTACATGCACATCCGAAAAAAGGTAATGTCAGGACATTTCTGTCAAAATTTACAGCCAAGTGTGCTATGGTCTTTGGTTGACATTTAGCTACACTTTTCTAATATGTTATTTTGAGATTATATGCTATAATAGATGAAGGCTGCTTTACCTTGCAATGACTCAGCTAAACTTTGCCTTAACTGTAGTAGTTTGTAACATTACATTACCTTTGCTTGATAAATGATATAGGCTTGTCTAAAGTAATATGGATGTAATGAGTTTTGTGTCAGTTTAGTGTATTATAAGTATTAGCTAACCTACCTCAGCAAATTGTAGGACACCACAGCAGTATATAGGATATTGTTCTATGCAACACTGTTTGTTCTCTTTCGTGGAACTCACAAAGAAGATGTCTCATTTTGGAATTTGATTGGTTGGTCTGGTGACGGAGAGAACGTGTCCGTCAGCAGACTCTGCAGTTGGACCCTTCTCATAGTTCGACTAGAGTTCCTTCTTTGCCATTCGAGTTTGCCAGTTAGCCAACTCGAATACTCCACAAAACTGTGGTTCTTTGGCTCCGCCCATTTGTTTAACTCAACCAATGAGATTATTTCTGCCTCCAGAGCAGCTCTGCCTTCGAGAAATGTTTGTATAGCTAAAACTGCAATCTCCAAAAAGTTTGTGAGAGATATCCTACCCTTGACAACGAATTGGACAGGTAGTTTGCTGAGAGCGTCGTCAGTAGTTCTCCTTGTCTCCAAACCATTGGTTTGAGTGAGGGAGATAGCCTGGTTGGGAAAGTCCTCCAGTACTAACTGTATCGCATATGGACCTTCATTACTGCTGCTGGTGGTGTGAAATGACAAAGTACAAGGCTGCAAAAAGAAAAAAAAAAAAGAGATAAGTTCAACATAATTTAAAGCTACACTAAGCGATTTTTTTTAGACCACTAAAGGGTGATAGAGACCTCAACACATTTTGTAAACACACACAGCAAAGCTACTGGGCGACGGCAGCCCTTAAAGACAAACATGTATAATCTGCAAAAGGCTAATGGCTAAAACGCACCTACGGAGAAATATCTCCGGTTACCAGTCTCGCTTTGCCAGATTTTTCTCACGTTGAAGGTTACATGTCCCACAATGACAAGTGAAGAGGCAGGTAGCAAGTTTACTAGTTGAAAACGTTTAGTCGCTCGGTTTATCGATTCGCCTTTTCTCAGGCCGACTTTGACAACAAGCTTTAGGAAAGAGGTGAAAACAACACAGCTGGTCCGTGTGTGTGGCTGTTTAATATCATTACGTCTCACGGAAATCTCCATGTAGCACACGTTAGTTTCAGGATTGGTTACAGGGTCTGAAATCGCTTATTGCAGGTTTAATATTACTGCATTTGTTTTATTTAAGAGTTAATTTTCTGAATTGCTACATATCCATTTTTAAATCCTAATTTTACATTCCAAATTCTGTTAAAGTGAAATTCATCTTCCAAAATCTGCTACTGTAACAAACTGTGACAATTATGAAGGGTTTTATTCCAAAATTATATCCATTGTTAGGAAAATATACTGTAGCCTATATATTTAAATTTAGCACTTAGTAGTTCAAAAACATAGATGATTCCATTCTCAAAAATATTTTGTGAGCAAACTTCTTTGAATAGCTAACAACTTTTGAAATCCCAATTACAACCCCAGTTGCTCTAAGAGCTTTACTTTAATAGCCACAATTATTTTATCAGGGTAGGTGTCACTTTTTTTTCAAAATGGTGGACATTTTATTGTTTGAAACTTCAAATGCATAATACTTCCACAGATCAATACATGTATACAGTATGTGCACACATTGTTGAATTTGCACAGCAGCTTTCTTTGTATGGGAAGGACATAAAAGTTGTTTTTTGATTACTGTGGAATATATGTATATATATATATATATATATATATGTATATGTATATTTGGATAAGGGTTGGATAAGGGTTTTAGTGGACAATGGCTACTCACTTGTGAGATGCTCAGAACAGACGGTGGTGTGCAAGGACTACACTCGTCCTCTGCTGTATTTCCATATCTGCATTTAACCTCGTCTCCATCAGGGTCAAACGCCAACAGGTTGAAATCTCTCTGACAGTTTGAAGGAACTCTGAGAGAGAAAGAGAGAGAATAACAGACATCACAGGGGGAACGGCATGTATGCTACTCATTATAACATAGCTTCAGAGAGTCAGCATTTGATCATGTGGTTTTAATGATTATAATAGTGGCAATAAATTGCCCTTGTCGAAAATCTGGGTCCAATGGGAGCACTGGCTCAGGTATGAGGTCCCCTTCAGCAGAACCAGAGAGGGTAGTGTGTGATATGGATGAACATCAGGATAGAGTGGCAGTGCAGAGAGAGACTTATAGCACTAACCAGATGCAGAGAGAAATAGGAACATATGGATATAACTGCCATGAATCACACAGGGCAAGGAGAAATGGGGGAATCGTGAATGGAACAAGAGACGCTATTATACATACAGAAATGCAGTCAGAAATGCTTTTAAGGCTGAGTTTGTCAGAAAGCCTCCAGCTAGGAGTAGAAAACATCGTCTACCCAAATAGGACCCAGTCTGTCAGAAAGGGCAATGAGGTTCCGGTTATGAGTAGAAAACATCGTCTACCCAAATAGGACCCAGTCTGTCAGAAAGGGCAGTGACGGTCCGGCTAGAAGTAGAAAACACGGTCTAACCAAATAGGACCCATTCTGTCAGAAAGGGCAATGAGGAGTATGGAAAATGCCTATCTGAGATCATTCCCGGAGATTGAAACCAGGCCAATATAGAACAGTACGGAGGATTTTAGGTGTAAAGCTTGTGTAATGAGGCATGAAGGGGGCTGGGAACTGGAGGGAGCTGAAAATTTCTGCCCGTACCTTCTCCAAAGAACAACTTCCGGTAAGCTACTGTGTAGACCGGGCAATGCCTGTCTGAGATTGAAACCAGGCCAGAACAATACAGGGAGGATTTTAGGAGTAAGAGACAGAATGGGGGAGCAGGTGAGGGAGACCTCAAGAATAGGCTGATCAAGAACAGGGGAGGAGAATGATATACCAGTAATAGAAATACATGAGAAAGACCTATCATTGGAAGATAGGTGGTGATGATAGGTAACAGTCCTGACCTTGCTATCATATAAACTATCACATTGCATGGGCCAAGGAGCTGACCGGTGCCTAAAGGGTTAACTCTCTAATACCCTGAAAGGTATTCCCTTGCTTGGATCACCTTTTGATACCGTAGGAGGTATCACTCTCCAATAATGATTTGTATTTAATTTTATGCACTCGTTTGAGTTATTTACCTTTTGGGTAGGTTTAACTACTTAGTAAACTCTAAGTCTTGTCGACAACCAGGTTCTTAAAGGTTACTCTAGTCTGGAGTGGGACAAGTGGTCCCCTAAATGTATCCTAATGGGTTAAAGTATACTAATCTATTGAACATAGCACTAGCAACCACACCCACAGCGTTTCACAGAAAATAGCACTACGGTGAAATTAGTATCTAGGCTGATTGCTGGTGAAAAGCTAAGGGGTTAGAAGGGTAGGCTTTAGGATCTAGGCAGTTAGAGGCCAGGTGAGGCTTCTCATAATCAGTCTATATTATTTAGAATCTGGTTAGGGTAATATATCCTGCAGGCTTTAGACTTTCCTGTTAGACAGAGGACTGATCTGAGGTTGTGTTGTCATCCCCAGGAAACAACCTCCAAACTAAAATCACTATGAACTTATCACAATGTCTAAAAACATCCCAGCAGGGGAGCATTCAGGACCAATATTCTGTCTAAGGCTTGGCTCATGCTTCCTGTGTGGCTAGACATGGAGGAACTGCCTTGGTATTCATGCCATTTGCAGTTGTGATACTTGAAAACTCCAGTATGTGTGTGGTTCTGTAGGAAAATTCAGCTCTTCATATCCCCCAACAACAAAAAAACTGTGAGCAGTTTCCACTGGGGCCAGCCTGTGCAAAAACACATGCACTGGTGGAACTGGAATCCACTAACCACTATCCACTCCAGCAAGAGAAATCATATTAACATGTCATCAGTAAACTGCACAATCATGTTTACCAACATGGTCAGGCAGTGATATTTCCTAATACTAAAGGAATAACAGATGTCAAAGATCTACCATTGGTGAGTCCAGCTTTCTCTGGGGGGAGCGTTCATTGTTTTTTTAGGAGACAGTTCGTATTTCAGTGTTAAATTTTAATTTGTCATTTCCAGTGGGAAAAACATTACCATATGCACAATGTAAAATGCAATGGAGAGGCCGCTAGAAACAAACAATCAATGGTCTCATTTGTTTACGGTAATTCTATTAATGTCTCAAAATTTATGTAGTAATGATTTATTGATGTTAAAATACGGCACGTAGCACTTCTTGAATTCATATAATGTAAAATGCTGAACAACAACAAGAGAAAACAAGAGTAGTGAAGAGGCTCACCGCAGAGCCGGCAGGATGGTGGTCTGAGGCGATCTGTTGACTCGGTCGGTGTCGGACCGGATCCTCAGGTCCACCAGAGTCAAGGCTCTCCAGCTGCTGACGCCATTTTGGATGTTACTTATCCAGTCTCCACCATCCAACCTTTGGCGAAGTTCATGAGAGATGAGTTTATTATTGTCTCGCTCAGAACCTGTGTGTATGCATGTAATGTATATGTATACTGAACAAAAATATAAACGCAGCACTTTTGTTTTTGCTCCCATTTTTCATGAGTTGAAATAAAAGATCTAAGACTTTCTCTATGCACACAAAAGGCTTATTTCTCTCAAATTTTGTTCACAAATTTGTTTAAATCCGTGTTAGTGAGCACTTCTCCTTTGCCAAGATAATCCATCCACCTGACAGGTGTGGCATATCAAGATGCTGATTAAACAGCATGATTATTGTGCAGGTGTGCCTTGGGCTGGTCACAATAAAAGGCCACTCTAAAATGTGCAGTTTTTATCACAACACAATGCCACAGATGTTGCAAGTTTTGAGGGAGCGTGCAATTGGTATGCCGACTGCAGGAATGTCCACCAGAGCTCATGTTGCAGCATGATGATGCACGGCCCCGTGTTGCAAGGATCTGTACACAATTCCTGGAAACTGAAAACATCCCAGTTCTTGCACGGCCTGCATACTCACCAGACATGTCACCCATTGAGCATGTTTGGGACGCTCTGGATCGGCATGTACGACAGCGTGTTCCACTTCCTGCCGATATCCAGCAACTTCACACAGCCATTGAAGAGGAGAGGACCGACACTCCACAGGCCACAATCAACAACCTGATCAACTCTATGTGAAGGAGATGTGTTGCACTGCATGAGGCAAATGGTGGTCACACCAGATACTGACTGGTTTTCAAAAAATGCATATCTGTAGCCCTAGTCATGTGAGATCCACAGTCCAGTGCCTAATAAATGTCTTTTTTCAAGATAAAACTGCACATTTTAGAGCGGCCTTTTATTGTGACCAGCCCAAGGCACACCTGTGCAATAATCATGCTGTTTAATAAACATCTTGATATGCCACACCTGTCAGGTGGATGGATTATCTTGGCAAAGGAGAAGTGCTCACTAACACGGATTTAAACAAATTTGTGAACAAAATTTGAGAGAAATAAGCCTTTTGTGTGCATAGAAAAAGTCTTAGATCTTTTATTTCAACTCATGAAAAATGGGAGCAAAAACAAAAGTGTTGCATTTATATTTTTGTTCAGTGTATAATAATAATAATAAACTTTATTTGTATATGTATATAGGTGCATAGTACAGGTAATTCACAAAATATAGGAAATACCAACATAAAGTGGGTTAATAAGTCATTGGTCCACCAGGAGCCACCAGAACAAGTATCTGAACTCTATTGCATGATGGGGTGTAAACTGATTCATTAACTTAGGGACCAAATGTATCTCATCTCTAAACATGGTGGCAGTAGCCCAATCCATTTATGAATGACATTTCACAATATTATATAAGAAGACCAGATCAAAGTAGTATTTCAGTGCTGTTGGAGGAAAACCTCAAAACCCCAGAATCCCATGTAAATCCCCAGAAACAATTTGGGGGATTTGCATGTTTTAACATCAATTGAAGAATCACATGTTCCTCTATGGGATGAGAAATTTTTACCACCCTTGGGAAACCCTTTCACAGCCATTTGGATAAATTCAAAAATGGTTGGCTGTCAAGCTAAAAACAAGTTTATTTTTCTTCCTGAACAGTTGACATTTTGGAGATACAAGATTTTCACCCGGCAGCACCAATTTACTGAGCTGATTTTTTTGCCGTGTCATGGAGCACTAACCGCAGCTGAAACGGTGCGTTGGTGGAAACCTGCCGAATCATGACTCCCTCTATCTGGCACCATTCCTCGCTGCTTTCCTGATCCACAACGTCCAGCAACAAACTCTCAGTCCCACAATCCCCGCTGACACAGTCCCATGTGTCGTCGTCTGTGCATGAGCGAAAGCTAAGCTTATAGCGGAGGACCACCTGCAATATTACAATAATATATGAATACATTATAAATCATTCTTATTAATAACAATTTATGATACAAGGATGTTAGCTGATGTTAGCTTGGGAAAGATATCACTTTGATGCAGTTAAAACAAAACAGATTGAATAATATAAGGCTGATACCGATGGTGATATTTTTGTATTTCAGTATTCACTATCTTTATATAATTACAGTTTCATGCTGAAAAATTTCAAGTATTAAGAATGACTATTCTTCTCTGGGTAGAAAACCCGCATTTAGACCATCATGGGACACAAAAACTCTCCACTGAAACCCAGACTGATGAAATTCTTTTAGTGTCTTTAGTGCAGCAAAAAAAAAAAGACGTACAAAGAAAATAAAGTGTCATTACAGGTTTTACACACTGTTTTTATGTAGCTGTGGTCAGGGAGGAACCGTCATCATAGGAGACGGAGAATGTTCCTCCACTGCTGTCCGTCCACTTATATCCACCAATATCTCATTAATATTCAAATAAGCCCCTCCCACTGATGCTTCCCGCCCTAACTCTCTGTCATTCCTCACAGCTGTATACAAATGTCTCTTTGCATGATTTTGCAGTTGCCACAGCTGGTAAATTGGTAAATCATCAATGGAATATCATTATATTAAAAAGAGCGTGAGTAAAAGTAAAAAGACAAACTTTATTTATATAGCACATTTTTTTTACATAGCACATCATACACAGGGGGCAAATTCAAAGTGATTCGCTAAAACAGAAAATGAATATTGTATGTAAAATAACACATTAAAATGAAAGAAAGAAAGATAAAATAGGTAATGACAATAATAAAAAAGAAGGATTTTAAACTAAGAGAATTTGTGACTTGTGATTTGTTTTTTGTTTTTTTTATGACCCACTTAGTACATAGCTTTTGCTCTTTTATGGTCCTTTGTTGTTTTCTGTGTTGTAAGCTGTTTGTCTTTTGCTTTAGCTTCTAAGATTTTGTTGCCCTCCTGTCTGTAACTTTCTATCTTGGCCAGGTTTCCCTTGAAAAAGAGACCTTTGATCTCAACGGGAGTTTACCTGGTTAAATAAAATAGATATATATTAATAAATAAATAATAATAAAGCAAATAATACCTGTTATACATACAATTAAATACACTGGCATAGGAACAACCCTCTATGCCAATACAACAATCAATCGCCCTCTTGGAACAAACAATCCTCCATGTTCCTGAAACTTTCATGTTTACAGGAAAAGCCCTCTGTACAATTTGTCCTCAGATGACCATGCCTTTCAGTATTTACTTTGTACCATGGCCACAAATGATTCTAGTCACTACGCCCAACTCTAAACCGAGGCCACAACCAGATGATTTAGTAAAAAGCCAAGAAGAAAAAGAATGTTATGGGCCTTCTTTGAACAGTGGCGGCAGTAGGAGTCCCGTTTCAGGGCATCTGGAAGTTTATTCCAGCAATTTGGAGCATAATAATTAAAAGCAGCTTCACCATTTTGTTTTTCGATTTATTTTTATTATTATTATTTTGTTTTCACTCTTGGAAACAACCAACAGACCAGTCCCAGCTGACTGACTCATCTCCTAAAACCAGGTCAGAGATGAATTTTGGAGCATAAATCATAAAATCAATTCTATGGCACACTGGAAGCCAACACAGCGATATAAGAACTGATGTAATGTAATGTGTTCTGTTTTCTTAGTTTTAGGCAGAAGCAAATGCATTTCGCGGCCTCCTCCATTGAAATAAATGGGGGGCAAATTCTGGTATGAGCGCGGCATAAGGGTTTGGGAGGGGTAAAATGAGCGTGGGAAAATCTACAAATCAGAATCAACTTTTTTTCTCTCGCTCCCCACACCACCGGCCCAAAAACTGGTGATGAAAGTGTGTATCAGCTGTTCTAAGTCGGATTTTGACACAAGAACCCTTATTTTCACTATAATTATTTTATTATAAAATATTTTACGATGATAAAAAGCTGATCTTAGAGGCTGTAAGGTGCACTATTCGGCGTAATGACGTGATGATTTTGCAACAAACACACTGCAGTTCAATTTCTAAGACGTTTGTTCGCAACTTACTTTATTAGGGCATATAAAAGCTTCAAAATCCACGAACGGGATGTTTAACAGTTAATTTTATGTCAAACAAAGCGTGAAATCTTTAAATGGAAGGTAAATTGTCTGTATAGGTTCCCAATTCCAAAAAGAAAAAAAAATGTTAAAATAGATTCTGATGAACATACTTTGTATGTAATAGTGATGGATTTGTGGAATCACATCTTTGTATTGCCTTCTTATCAATTATCGTCATTATGGATGTAACACAAAATCTCTTCCCTGTGCACTACAGAAAATGTGAGTTTCTGAATTCCAGTATCTGTACATGAAGTCCTGAGTTATTTGATTTATTTGACAATATTATTTTGACAATAAGATGCAGCCACTAGAGCTTTAACAGGCAAAAAAAAAAGAAGAGAGCACATATAAAACCCATTTTAAGATCCTTGCACTGGCTTAATGTTCTTTTAATTATTTTTAAATTACAACCTACCAAAATATGTTCCTGCTAGAGCCAGATCCACAGACTACAATCTTTTGGCTTTACCAAAAATTAAAGCAGACTCCAGAACAGCCTGCTTCCGGACCTGACGGCTGTTACATAATTTACATAAACTAAAACATTCTTCAAAAACATACCATAATTTGTTTTCATTTTGTGCTACCAATCATTTGGTAAGTTTAGGTCTTGTTATTTATTCATTCCTTTTTTTTTTTATCTCAGTTTGGAGTGATACTCTTCAGTTATTAATTGCACCTACCGTGACAGCTCCATCTGCGGTGACGTTTTTGGGGTTGAAAGTCATCATGGTCCCGAAGAAATGAGATGCCTGGGAGCCGCACACCTGCAGCAGCAGCAGCAGCAGCAGCAGAGAAAGAGACATAGTGACTGCAGTAGTCTCTCTACACACAGACCGATTTCTCCCAACACTTACACACACACACACACACACTCTTAATGACAGTCTCTCTCTCTCGCTTCGCATCTCTTTCCATCTGGCTCTCTCACACAGGACAAACACTTTTACACTGAAATCAAACAATGAATAAAGCAGTGATGGGTGTGTCCCAAAACACTGGCACTCCTCCTCCTCCTCCTCCTCCTGTCCTCCCGTCCCTCACTACCACTCCTCTCCTACCTGGCAGTAACTAGGAGGAGGAGGCGAGGGGAGGAATGCAGTGGAGGAGACGAGGGAGCGAGGGAACGTCGAGGCCAGTTGGGACGGTTTATTTATCATCAAAAAACAGACATACATGAAGTGGGCCTATCCTAACTAACAATAACCAATCAAAGTTTTTCTGCACACCCAGCACAAAATATGAAATAATATCATATTATCCTTATCATTTAATAATTAACATAGGCTATAGAGTCAGTTTATATAGTCTTAACACACATTCATGGATGAAGATTTTTCCTCAGCTGACATTGATCGATCAATTCCAACAAATTGACCCTGCAACATTGCTTTTGTGAGATATTAGCCCATCCTGCATATCACAATCCCTTATACCTTTGGCCATAATTACCCCACAGTTGGAAACAGGGCTGGGTGATAATTCAATATTATCGTTTATCGTCTTTCAGTGGAATTATATAGTGATGGCATGGTGATTTGATCTTGAGTCAGAGAGGCAGAATACTGCACCACAACATTAAAACAAATCACGTTCAAGCAGTCCTTTGTTCCTGCTGCCATTAATATATTCAACAGTCAGTACTGATTTTTGTTTTGCATTCTCATAAGCTTTGCACTGTGCAAATATTTTTATTGCTACCAACCCATTTATTTGCTTTAGACTATACGTAACTACTTGAGACCTAACTAGCTATTTTAGACCTGTAAAATGTATTTTTAGAGCTGCTGTCATTTGTTTTTTGCTGATGTTGTTGTTGATGTTTTACTCTGTATGTACTGTGTATGTTTGTGCACCAGACCAGATGAATTTCCTAAATGGATAGTAAAGATGAACTTGATTTGACTTGACTTTGGGATATCGTAGCGCACAATTCTGCTGTCTAAACCGATGATAACAAGCAAATTTTAATAGCAAAAACGAGGTATGAAACATTTAAGGAATATTATTATAATATAATATTATTGCACCATTGAACCATTACCATTCGGTTCAACATTAACTTTATTATTACATGTGATTTTGCATATGTGAGCCATATTGTGATGTATGTTGATATAAAAAAAAATCCTTCTGATTATCATGATATTGATTTCAACTATATTGCCCGGCCCTAATTGGAAAAGAGTCGTATATTTTGAATCGTTTGTCATCCTGTCAACCAGGTGAATCTGCTTATAGCCTAATAAGGTAAGCTACACTCACCGAGCACTTTATTAGGAACACCTTACTACTACTGGGTAGGTATCAGCTTTCAGCTCAGTGTCAACCGGCTACCAAAGTGACATCCGCCTCAAGGTTCGACGTGTTGCATTCTGGGATGCTTTTCTGCTCACCACAGTTGTAAAGAGGGTCATCTGAGTTACTGCTGCCTTTCTGTCAGCTCCAACCAGTCTGGCCGGTCTCCTCTGACCTCTCTCATCAACAAGGCCGCAGAACTGCCGCTCACTGGATGTTTTTTTGTTTTTTGCATCATTCTGTGTAAACTCTAGAGACTGCTGTGCGTGAAAATCCCAGGAGATCGGCAGTTTCAGAAATAGAAACAGCCACGCCACGGTCGAAGTCACTGAGATCACATTTTTTCCCCCATTCTGATGCTTGATGTGAACGTGAACTGAAGCTGCTGACCTGTACCTGCATGATCTTATGCATTGCACTGCTGCCACATGATTGGCTGAATGGATAATTGCATGAATAAGCAGGTGCACAACAGGTGTTCCTAATAAAGTGCTCGGTGAGTGTATATAAAGTGATGAGGCGTGATAACCAGCAGCTATTTTTTTAGATTTTGATTGCTGCTGGAAATTTTACTACTGCTATGGAGAGACAAGTCATCTTCCGACAAAGCTGCTACGAAGGAGATAATAAAGCAGCTTATTTCCTTTCCTAAAGTATCAGGATGGTCACCAAGGGCATGTTGTTTTCTGTAGCCAGTCAATTGACAGTCTGTATCTTTGATGAGCTCCAGCAGAATTTCTATTGATATCACTCATGACTGTGTCATTGCTTTAAAAATAGAGAAGAGTAGACACACCATGAACATGTAATTATAGAAAGAGTGATTTATCTGCTTTGACGTAACCCTAAACCGTTGTAGCACAGCTCACAGATTGGTTATGTGGCTGATTTACTGGACTTTGGTATATACTTAGGGCCACTATACCATGATTTATGTGTTTGCATGTAGTGTAAGTAGCATTTAAATGTAACTTTTCACTGCCTCACTGGGTGTGGTTGCAACAGTGAAACTTACTTTCACTTTCACTTTCTTTAATCTGCAGTAGGGCATGGTGGGGCGATGGTGTTGTCGTTTCTTTCTCGCACTCACAATGTTTCTATTGTAGGCAGACGTATCCAGACATGTCACCTGTCGTTCTCTTTCTCTGTTATCAAGGGGGAGATGTGTATGGACTCTGGAGGATTTCCTCATAGTGAGAACGTTTAGTATATAAATACAAGAAAACACACGCTCACAGACACACAGATACACACCTCACTATTAAGTATGCTGTGTCTAGATGCCAAGCCAGTCTGACCCGCTCACAGTCTCCACCTGCTTCCCTCCTGCATTATCCTAGATTTTGCATATGACTCATATGTCGGGGCATTGGGCTACTATACCTAGTTAACAAAAACTGTTGCCCTGGGTAGGTATTGTGCATTTGTTGTCACAAAATATAAACTATTTCATTTGAGGTATTTGAATTAACCTTTTATGTGCAACAACCTCTAGGAGTCTGCAACCCACAAACCCATAAATCGCCAAACCCTTGATAGATGAGCAATACCAGCAATACCATTACCAATGTTTGGTTTTTCAACACTGGCACACTATCAGTATTTAAAAATAGCTTAATTACGGTGATGAAACACAACAATGATGCAACATTACTCTACTACTTTTCATTTACAAAAATATAGATAGGTCATGTTCATCATTTAAACCAAAGCTAGTTTCACATGTTTACAGCTCCAGCATGTCTGTCTTTTAAGGAGTGTTTCCTTTAAATCACCCCAAGTCTAGACAGTATGGCCTCCACCTTTTCAATCTCACAATAGCTAAAAGCTGTGATAGGGTGATTGGCTTGTAGAAAAACCCGAAAGAGAAGCTGGTACATGCTGACTGACGTTATGAAAAGATAATTGGTGCGTTGTTCACTCACCAACGATTCCAAGATTTTAGCCGGACATGACAGTTTAGAAATAGGGCGAAAGATGTTATGATCACTCTTATCCTCACCTTTATGCAAAGGTAAAACAACGAGCCGTTCTCCAGACTTTGGTAATTTTACATACAATAGATAACAATAGATAAATACAGTATACAATCGATAAATTGAAAATATGGGCAACATATTCTGCAGTCAAATGATTTTAAGAAAACACGGAATCCAAACTGTCCTCACTAGTTGATTTCTTATTGTCTGTTCTTAAAAGTGCGTCTGCAGCTTCAGTGGGAGTGAGACGACAAAAATCAAAACTCGGGGAATCGCCTACAAGACAAGGAGTCCACGCAACCTGAGGAAAAGGCCCTGGAGCATCCACAGACTGAGCAGTTCCAATACAGTTTGTCAAGCAAGTGACCGATTGCAGCAAAGTGTTTATTAAAAGCTGAACTGATATGGTTTTCATTAGTTAAAATAGTGCCAAAATGAATGAATGAGATAAAACTCTTCTTCTTAGTAGAGTTTATAACCTTCCAGAACTTTGCTGGGTTTACAAAAGGACTTTCAGTCATTTTTTAAGGAATATTCACATTTGGCTCACATTTGTTTCTGTAAGTGAGCCAATGAGAGGGGAGCTTTGAATGTCAAGGGGGTGCCCATGCTTTTCTCCTAGAAAAAAACAAGCTGTTAATTCTTGAGGGTTTAAATCTATTCTTTACTCTGTTGTTTTTTAAATGCAGCCTGTGTATTCATCAAAGGATTAAAGGTGTTGATAAAAAAAAAAAATCTGCCAGTTCAGGATGTTTTAAGCAGTGCTGGCACTTCTGCATTTTACTCTTTGGCCTACCGTGACTTTTTCTTGTGCACCGGCACTTCTCAAACGCTGCCGGTACTCTTTTCTACCCTCTCCCAATCAGGACCTCTGGGCAATCATGGCCCTAAATAAACTACATTACCCAGGGGGCACTGCGTGACGGAAACCGGAACACCCTCATGTTCCCCTCTTGCCCGCCTGCTTTTCCCTCTCGGCGGCTAGTAGAGGCAAGGCAAGGCAAGGCAAGGCAGCTTTAGTTGTATAGCACATTTCATACACTGAGGCAATTCAAAGTGCTTTACAGAGTAATAAAAAATACAGTAAAAGATTTTTAAAAAATGTAATTAAAAAGTGCAAAAGTACAGACAAGAGATACAAAAGATAAAAGACTTAAAAAGTAAACTAGTGCAGTTCAGAGCGTCAGTAAGTCTCAAGAATGAGGGAAGCGAGCCACAACTAAATGTTTCTTGTTGGATGGGTTTCGAATTGAAGAGTAGATCCTAACGTAAATCTTTAAAGGAGAGAGATGCTGATGAAAGAACCGGACAATAAATGAATAACAGTGTTTGTCCTCCCAAAAATGTCTAGTGCTTGCTGAATTTGTGCTACCATCAAATATTCAATCAGATAATATAACCTAACAGTCTTCTGTTTCTTTAGAATAGCCTATTTGGTTAATCTAACACAGCAGTAGGCTATATCGCTTGACTGAATTCATTGCCACCTGCATAACTAGGCTGTTCTCTAATTTTTTTCTGTCTAACTCCCTCTTCTATCCGTGTCTGTGTCTGTTGTGTGAGTCCACAGGCAACATGGAGTGCCAGTTTAATAGCAAGAGACCACATGTCGCCTTGTCTTCATCGCCCCCTGCTAGTATGGATGGTCAATTATTTTTGACTCTAATAATAGAAATGGTTGTCTCCTTGATGAAATAAGTGTATGTTTTGAACATCAGCAATATCTCCTAGTATCTTTAATTCACTGTAGAAATTCAAAATGTAATACTTAATGATTTGCTGATACCGGCCGATATAGCTACGGGCCAAATGTGAATAAGGGGAGTGCCGGCATATATTTTTTTGTAATTCACTGTGACATACACCGTGCCATACATCTTAACACCTCTGGCTATAATTTGTTCAGGTCAATTATCATATTCATATTTCAGTTGTCAATCAGCCGGTCCATCTTCATTGGGGATTCAGGTGGGACTGAAGCAGCCAAACTTGGGAAAGTTTATCAGCTAGACCAACTCTCAATTTCTCCTATTTCTTCTCTCCTCTGGTGCTACGGCCCAAAAGTGAGGCGACCCATCTGGTATTTGCCAGAAGTGCCAGGCAGCCAGTCCGGGCCTGTAGACAGGTGGTGCTGGGTGGTGGGAAGAAGGATGAGGATGCCTAACAAAGAAAGACAGAGGTGGCATGTGTCGACGTGTCTGCCTACACTAAAAACAAAGTGACTGTGAGAAAGAAACAACAATGCCACCGCTTTCTCCTCACACCTTATAATTTGTAATCACAACGGATTAAAAAAGTGAAAGTAAGCCACTAAGTAAGTGCAGGACCCCCCACAGCCTCTTTCAAAGCATGTTCGTGTCCCAGAGTTAGATTTTCCCCACAGTGAAAAGTCCTATTTGTACACTACTTTCTGAACCACGGCTAGATTATACAACTACAACCTACATCGATACAGAAAACTCAACAGTCGGACCTTAAAAACGTAACTCACAACATTTTGTCCCTTTATTTTTTTTAAAACTGGGCTGAACTGACGGCTAAACCAATTGGATGGTGCTACTTGAACGGACATAAAACACTTTGCATCTTGTTTACAGTCACATGAAGCTGTGAGAGGGAGGGAAGGAAATGCCAGTGGGAGATCTGCAAACAAACTGATAAATTTACATAGTTTCACATGAACCGGCAGGTATGTAGGAATTTTTGCCGAGCTATTTGTACAAATTGAGCGGTGCATGTGAACACGTTCCACAACATCGAGTAATGTACAAACTGGCCGGTACATGTGTACAGCGGCCTACATTGACACTGACATTGACAGTTTTTCCACATAAACTGTAACATATGTTAATTTTTTATTTGTTTCCTATTGATGCTGTTATCTGTTTGTTTAATTAGTTCAGTTTTGATCTTAAGTTACTTCACTGAGCTGGATATTTTAATTCCAATTTGAATTAATTTATAGATTCAAGAGTGCCCTCTGGTGGCTATTGAATTATTGAATTGCAGACTTATGAAAAATAGTTTATTTGTGCTATTGTAGTAGCCTACATTTAGAGCATGATCTTAAATGCTGAACCATTATTTGTTGTGTAAGGTGTTGCTGTATTATGATATGTTTTGTTATTCCAACTACACCTGTGGTAGATATTGCATGAAAGACTAGTAGTTACATACTGAGAAGTAGGTAATGCAACAAGCAAAAAGCCCAGCATGTAAATCAAACCTGTCTTATTTCATCTAGCAGGAGAATTGGGGATCAGGGGGCATTACATCTTTGTACAAAGACTAATCAATTGAACTAATCAATAACATTTTTCAGAGGTGTAACCAAGTCAGTCTCAAGTCTTGAGGAACAAGTCTCAAATCAAGTCCCAAGGCTAAATGTAGATTACCAAGTCAAGTCCAAGTCATTAATGTCAAGTCTCAAGTCTAAATGTAGAACAGCAAGTCAAGTCAGAACAAATCAAGAGTCCAGTATCAATTTAATATCTTAAAGAAAACTAAATATCTAGGACTTTTCAATGCAATATGGTTTTAATAGGATAAAAACTTGGTAAGAGCATCATGAGTTTGATTTCTATAATCAGTTTCAACTTCAATAAATTCAATCATTCCATACAAATTCAGAAAACAGAATTTAAATTCAGTCGTCCGCTGGAACAAATCTCATCACTTTCAATCTGAGTCATTTACACAAACACAAGATCTCAAGTCAAGACTTTAGAAACCTTTTCAAGTCATCAAAGTACAAGTCAGAGTCAAGTCTCAAGTCACCAGAACCCAAGTCAAGTCAAGTCTCAAGTCTTCTCTTCATGCATCAAGTCTCAAGCAATTAGAATAGAGTCCAAGTCATGTGACACAAGTCCCCATGCAGCCAAGATGCAGCTGTCCTCGTCTTGTCCTCCCAGTTTCTCAGGAGTGTTTAGTGTTTAGTGTGCTTTTATAGTGTAACATGTAAGCAAAATAAGCACAGAATTTAAAAATGCCAATGCCAAAGATGTTACTCATTATTATTCTGAAATGTCTATTGTTTTCTGGACCCACCTGCATCTGTGAAGCAGGGAGATACACTATTTTGACTTTATCTATTCACAATAAAGACATACAAAATCAACATATTATATGATCTCTTTACGTCACCAAAATTACATTAGGGAGGCTTGTTATGTCTCTCCAACATGCTGCTTTCTGTCCTATGCTCTGGTTTGTTTCCTTGTGTTTTATTTTGCTGCATAGTACCATCAAATTGTTTGGTGATTAAATATTGATCAGTTAGATCTAGGTAGGCTTCATCTCTGTAAAGTCCTCTGAGACATGCTTGTGATAAAAGGCTATATTGATAAGCCTGACTTGATTTAAGAGGCCTTTATTAAATGGCTGGTCGACCTTGAAACAATAAACTCCAACATGTTTCAGCAGGGCGTGAAAGATACTGCCATAACATTCAACGATCTAAACAGACTCTGGTAACTAGGAAGTGGCAATATAGTGATGGACCAGTTAGGGAGAAACTTCAGTCCATCAAACAAAACATGCAACACAGAAAATCCATAGAGGAAAAAAAACAAAACAATCTGGATTATTTAGTATCAAATAAAACTCTCAAATAAAACCCAAAGTGAGACAAAAAACATTTCACATTATAAGAATGGTTTCACATCAAAGTCCCCATTAACAGCTGGGTATTGAGAGGGCTTCAGTTAAAAAAAAAAGAAACATACATTTATTTGATGTTATTTTCAGTTATTTCAATATTCTACTAGGTAAATACTACTAAATAACTAATAAAATCAGCTTAGTCTGCGATATTTTGACTTATGGTTAGTGTTTGTCCGTATCCATCACTTAAATTTGAAGAGGAATCTTTTTCTAACTGCCAAAATAACAATTTTGCATTATGTTTGTTACTAAAGTTTTTATTAATAATAAAATTTAAATTTAATTTTTGACTTACACCAAACTCAGGACTCAACTTAAAGGACTTTGATACATTATGCTAGTGCTTCTCAATCTTTTTCATGTCAAGGACTCTAATTTAGTCCACATTAGAGCCACAGACCCCCATTTGATGAGATTTTGTCTCTCAGACCCAAATCTGAAAATATTTTTATTGTCAGATTTGATTTTGTCCAGAATCCCATGACTGTCTGTATTGCAGGTAGAGAGATAACAGAGAAACTATGATCAAAATAATCAGTCTTCTACATTCTCTAGTTGTGTTAACTTCTTGTAAATGAAATAATGCTGAAGTTTAACAATTCATCAATTTGCTGGGGACCCCCTGGAACCCCCTCAAGGACCCCTGGTGGTCCCGGGACCCCACGTTGAGAACCACTGCATTATAAGACTATAAACGAGCTTGACTGAATAAACAATTTAGTCGGCATTAACTGATGAACTTGATGAAGTGCATTGATAAGAAGGAAAATGGTCATAACTCAATGACCATAAATCCAATCATCATAAAGTCTGCCATATATGTAAAATACACCATAGGAAACATATTTCATAACCAACCCATAGGTGGTGCCACAAATCCCCAAAAGCTGTACCTCCTAATCCAGCCAACACATTTCTATACAATTTGGTACACATGATCTGTGGTCAGCTAATATTCAAAATGTCAATGATATGGGATTTTAAACCATTTGAATAATCTGAAAAACAGTTTTCCTAAGGCTTTGTCAATTATCAACCCACTGACACCAAAAATGATACACATTTACACAAAGACATACAGTATAATATCAATTAATCTTTATTTATATAGCACGTTTTGTGCTACCAAATAGTATGCACTTCACATTAAATTCAATAAAATTACAATAAAATACAATTAAGAGTGCATAAAAATAAAGATTAAAACAATTAAAAATACATTTAAAACAAAATACACAAAACTTTAGTGCAAGCAATAAAATAAAGTGCAAGAAAGTTACAGGAGGAAATAAGATAAAAAGAATCCTTTGCTGCATGTCATCCCCCTCTCTAACCTGTCTTTCCTGTCAATTCAATTCAATTCAATTCAATTCAATTCAATTCAATTCAATTCAATTCAAGGTGCTTTATTGGCATGACAGTTCACAAACAAACAATATTGCCAAAGCATGTAACAATCCTGTCTCTCTCTACTGTGCCTGTTCAAATAATAATAAAAATAATAATATCAGTTCTAAGAAAAAGCAAGGCTAAACAAGCACGTCTTAAACTTGCGTTTAAAGATGTCTAGTGTTTGAGCTTCCCTGAGACCCAAAGGGAGGCCGATCCAGAGCCAGAGGAGCTGGAAGCTGCCTCCCAGAAGTGTTTGTCCTGCAGAAAGGTAAAAACTAAAACTAAAAAGAGAGGAACCAGTGGATCTGAAGGTTCTACTAGGGACAGATTTAGTCAGCAGATTCTAACCAGGAGCGAGTCGGATAAGGAGCTGGATTTAACATACCTTTGTACATTTTAGGGGAGCAGTAGAGTCAATGGTAGCCTTCAGCTTCGAGTATAAGTTAGTAGTAATTTTTCAGCAACTTCAGAGTCAAGATAACGTTTTTAACGTTTTAAATTTAAAAAGTGCATTGCAATTACAGCAAAAAATACAAAAAATGGCGATGAAAAGATCAAGAGTATGTCCATGTTTATCGGCGGACTGTTTATAGAAAACATGTTTTATAAAATCCATAGAGTTTAAAAGATTAATAAAAATCAGCTGCTTTGGAGTCTGTACTGTTATCCAGGTGCAGGTTAAAATCCCCTGTGGTAATAATCCTATCGTAGTTCCAGTGAATAACTGAAAGCACATCTATCATTTAAAAATGAAGGGGCTGTATATTAGATAAATAACAGGCAACACTCAAAAACCTTCATTATGTACATGAATTACCTTGTATTGCATACAAGGACCAGGGCATGTTCAAGAGACATAAAAAAAAAAAGAACAGGAGAGGGTTGACTGGCACATACCTTTAAAACAGCCCCAGACATAGAAATTAATTAGATTAGATAGACTTTCCTGTCCCAAAGGAAATTTGTCTTAGACACAACAGCTGTATAAAATACACATAAATACACATCATCTTCTGCAATTGCACTTTCCAGCACATATAAAAACATAACTACTTCATACATACATGCCTATACGCATACTTCATACATTCATAAATTGGCATTTCTTGGGACTGGTTGTTGTTTAGAGCTTTGATGGACAGGGGGACAGGAGGAGGGCTTTTACCTGAGTCTACATTGAGGGACCCTGAACCGTCTGCCTGAGGGGAGGAGCTGTACTCAGACTGGAGGATATGGGCAGGGTCTGAGATGATTTTCTGTGCCTGGCTGATTATGGTGTTTTCACAGATAGCCTGAAGGTTGGGATGCTGTATTCTCTCTACTACCGCATCGTAAAAGATCGGCAGCACGCTCTGATTCACACCAAAGACCCTGAGCCTGCGCAGCAAACGTAGTTGCTGTTGGACCCTGGTTTAGACTCTGTCCAACTGTCCTCCAGTTACGTTAGAACTCCACTACCAGCGATTTTTTTTTTAGCTTGGACGCAGCCATCGGACGCAATGCGAGCAGTGGAGCATCTTTCAGTGCTGGTAAAGGAATCATTCCGTTAGGCTATTGTCTATGTGAACGCCCAGGTACCTGTATGAGCTTACCTGAGCTATAGTCATGGATAACAACTGGTGAGTGGTCGCCTATGGATCAAACACCATCTCCTCTGTTTTCTTGGCGGGTTGGCGTTGAGGAGGAGATGGTGGTCATCACACCACTGTACAAAGCTTTGGATTGTGGATTTATACCGAGGGACATCTGAGTCGTTGGATATGACACCTAGGATGGCTGTATCATCTGGGAATTTCACTATATAGTTGTTCTTAGTGCTAGTGAATAACGGTGAATAATACGGGTGAGCTGACACATCACTGGAGGGTGCCAGTGCTTAAGATAAAATAAGATAGAACTTTATTGATCCCCTTGGAGAAATTCAGGTGCCGCAGCAGCAACTGACAGACAATGCCGAAGAAGTAAAGTATGTCAATTGTGATGGGCTCGGACAGGGTCCTGTTCACTCTGACCTGTTGGGTGCGGTTAGTGAGGAAGGAGTGCTACCACTTGATGGTGAAGGGGTAGACCTATGGTGACCGGTGTTACTTGGAGTGGAAGTGCTCCGCTCCTCGCCCCCCTCTGTTGCTCCGGTCCTCAGACTGTCCAGCTCATAGCTGTTCGCCCCAATCTCCTCTTCTTGCCGCCTGTTGCTCCTAACTGTTGAAAAAAAGTGGTGTACTAGTGAGGAGGTGGGTATAGCACAAACACGTCTCAGTATATTTTGTTAATACAGTAAATGGGATGATATGGGGTTAAATGTCAATAAAAAGTTGAGGAGCAGAAATTTGTGACTTACTATATCTGTACACCACAATGCCAATGCCAATGACAATGCCAACGCCAATGGCAATGCCAACGGCAATGCCAATGACAATGCCAATGCCAAAGGCAATGCCAATGCCAGTGATAACATGTATGCCAATGCCACTGTTTTTACCACCTGAAAGCAAATAAGCAAGATGTTTAGGTTGGGCTCAAGGTGCTGCTCTGTAGGTTTGTTTCCAAGATAACATGTTTAATAAATGTTGCGAGTGTGCAATGAAATAAAATGACATGAAATGGGTCGGTAAAGAATCTGTACTTACCAGGTTCATCCTTCCTGTTGCCTTGGTCGTCTTTTACATTTGCAGGGTCTGTTTAAAATGACAGAGAAAAGTGTTCAAGTACTCAGGTTCCTACACATGCAGAAATAATGCTGCTGTTGACTCTGGAAAATGTGGAAATGCAGCATCTGAACCACAAATTATGAGCTTCACTGTGCTTACCAACAGTCAGGTTAATGTAACCATTCTTGACCCCACCGGGCAGTCCTCGAACAGAGCATCTGTATCTTCCTGCATCAGACTGATTTACGTTTGACAGTTTCAGCGAAAGGTGTCCTCTGCTCAGTTGTTCATGGCAGACAGATGTTCTTCCTCTGTACTGCTTTATCTGAGCATCAAGATAGTCCTTTCCATATCGACAAACGTGGACAATGCTTTTTATGCTACCTCTGCTCCACTCCACTCTCTCATTACTCGCGTTGAACGGGGAATTCAAGTGACACTGCAGAGTGACGTTATCACCGACTACTGCCACTTCTGTCAGAGGTGAACAAATCACCTGTAGCTCTCCTGCAGAAACAAATATTACATTTAGACCAGATTTTCACAGCCTCCATCTAGTCATCTGTAAGATGCTTTTTAAACATTTAAATACTTTCTCAGTTTCCTGGTTTGTGTTTTTATGTTTAGATGTTTATGTTTATCGGTTTACCAGGAGACAACAGCTAAGCCTTTGCTGGTTCAAGTCCCCAAAGAGACTCAATTAAGGGAAAATTATACTTCTGCATCAAATTGCTGTTATAGCAACAGTAGGTGCTTATGGCAGTTTTCACTATCGGCAGAAGGTGTCTTTGCTATCTGCGGACATCAACTGGATCTTGCATTGCCCTATGTGTAGTTACATTTTTGGAGAGGTGCACATAAGCTACGGCGGCAGGCTCTGCGGGGTACGCTGTTGCTATGGCAGCAATTTGACGCAGAAGCATAATTTGGCCTTTATTCTCTAATGACAAGGAAAAATATTGCTACTCATTTTAGATGCAGCCTGTGAAGTTAGGCATATTAAATGATTTGCTCACAAAATGTACCACATAACTTACATACAGCGCAAGGGTCTAACCACACTATTGCCTGCAGTTTGCAATTATATAAGGTTGGTTCACCTTTCTGGTTGAGAAAAATATTACTTACTATCACAGTATTACTGTTTACTCCCCACATGTTAATACACAGGTTAAAAGCTAGAATGGCCAGGCACCATGAATTAATTTTTAAGAAATATTTCAGTTTACAAAATGTCCCTTCATTACTTTTCAGTGAGTTTCTGTATAAATCAGTGTTGCTAGACTTTCGAAATAAACAGAGGAAACAGATAAAAGTAGTTTTAATTATATTTACCCCTCCACCTGACAGCTTGTTGGTCTTCTTTTACAGAGCCACAAAACCCACTGGCCTTTCTAATACACTGTAATAAAGCCCGAGTAGTTTTACCTTACGGCTTTTAAGTTTCTTATCTGGCAGTTTTCTGTGGTTTCTAAAATAATATGATCATATCAAACTAATTCGAAAGACTACCTGGACTACGAGTATTTACATGTTAAAAGTGACGGCTCACAAATTAAAATCACCTTCTAATCTATTCGCCATGTTCCTTGTTCCACTGAACTGAAACACTTCCGCAAACTGTGTAAGGTTCTAGAAACGTCCATCAAGCATGAAACGACGCCATACGTCGACAAGGCATAAACCAACAGTTAACAAACGGTTTCAATCGTGTCAATGTATAAGTAAGCCCTTTATGATACTAATAATTTTTACATAATATAGCCTAGTGTAGGCCTACCTCTGTCGTCCATTGCAGTGTGAACAGGCAGCAAAACGAACAGTCCCACGACCAGGATCATTGTCAAGTCAGTTCACTGTATATCCTAAATTATGCTTAAGTTTTCGCCAACCTACTGCGTAGGCGGTGATTTGCTTTTTAAAATGATTAAAAAAAGACCAGAGATGCCTGGGCGTACTAGGTTTTCATGTTATCCGTGCGAAAAAAAGAAACACGTGTTTTCCCGTAAGGAGGTTCAGGTCGGCATACTATGAAGCGAAGTAACTTCAGGGTCCACGGCGCTCCTCGTACGTTGTTTAATGAATCCAGGCTAATGTTTATAATATCAATTAGCCATTATTTTGCTAACCCGGACCATCCGGCTACTTCGGCTACTCTGACGCAATGTCAGACTTCATGAACCCATCTCGCGCTTCCGTTTTCAAACGGAACGCTGAAGCCAGGATCAGCGATCATATGATTGGCTGGTTTGGTTTAAAGAGACAGTACCTTTTGGCTGAAAATCGATTTACCAAGCCCTTCATTCTGTGTCCAGTCTCCAAACGGATGCTCCGTGGTCGCTCAAACTTGCACCCTTCCTCCCAGACCTTAGTATCCTGTACGTGGTACCATCAAATTTGCATCAAAGTGCAAGTCCCCCCCCCCCCCCCCCCCCCCCCCACACACACACACACACACACGTGCAGCCCTTCAGAATTAAAGTCCCTCAGCGATATAAATACGAAAACCCACCAGCAGATGGGGCGTTTCTCACCAAGGCTGGGATGCAGGAAAGTCACCTACAGCCTGACATGGATATAGTTAAGATATCCAAGCCACTTATCTAGTATGGAGTCATTAAATGTTTTTCTTAAATAAAGGAGGAATCTGCCAATGGGGAGAAATATCTTCATGTTTTTCTCTGTTGGAGTTACTAGGTTTTTCACACAACAACAGTGATATAGCCTAGTGTTTTGAAAAGTAACACAAATGTTTGTTGTCCTAAACTAGACATTATGGATTTGTTGAAAATGACACATCCGTTTTAAGAGGATATCAGACACTCCATTTTGTTTGAATGCTGACTGACTGGAATAAAGATGGAGTCGATCCACAGCATGTAATTTTCATTAATTCATTCAGTGTCTTTACCTGCTTATTCCTGTATATATAGTCAGGGTCACAGGGAACTAAAGTTCAAGTTTAAGTTTGTTTATTTACATAGCCCTTTATCACAAGCATGTCTCAGAGGACTTTACAGAGAAAGTGTCTAGCTAGATCTAACTAATCAACAATCTAACAATCAATGGTGAACAAAATTATATAGGGCAAGCATAGCGAAAAACACAAGGTAGGCAAGAGCAGATTTTAGCAAGACAAACAATCTACCTATTCTACATAGCCTAACCTACCCGGCACCCCCAGCCTTAGACCCTAATGCACACGAGGAAAAACTCCCAAGAGAAACCTTAGTAGGAAAACTTAGAAGAAACCTTGGGCAGGCTGAGGCAAATAGGGATCCCCCCCCCCCGGGACGGCTTAGCATGCAATAGATGCCGGGCAAAACATTGACAGAGTCATGGGCAACAATAATGACAGGAGAAAACAGAGAGAGACAAAAAGAAAGAGGCAGCATGCGGCGATGAGAAGGGGCTGAGGTCAGCGCTAAAAATTCAGTGAAGCGAGGGCAGCAGTCGTAATTGAGCGTCCAGGTGGGAACAGCAGGAGGGAAGAGCAAGGCCAGCACTGACGACGAAGAGCCAGGGCAGCACCCGTCACTGCCAGGTAGAACAGCACCCGTCACTGTCAGGTAGAACAGCACCCGTCACTGTCAGGTAGAACAGCACCCGTCACTGCCAGGTAGAACAGCACCCGTCACTGTCAGGTAGAACAGCACCCGTCACTGTCAGGTAGAACAGCACCCGTCACTGTCAGGTAGAACAGCACCCGTCACTGTCAGGTAGAACAGCACCCGTCACTGCCAGGTAGAACAGCACCCGTCACTGTCAGGTAGAACAGCACCCGTCACTGTCAGGTAGAACGCTGCATTGGAGTCAGAGAAGAGGAGAGAGAGGAAGCCGCGTACACACACACAGCACACCCAGACACACACACACACACACACACACACACACACACACACAGAGGAAGGGCAGAAAACAGCTGCACACAGAACACACAGGGTCAGAGACACGAAAGGTGGGAGCAGCATCAGGGACGGGACCGAGGCCGGCGCCGACGACCACCGCACTGCACCGGAGTCTGAAAAGGGGAGAGAGGAAGGGGAGAAAACAGCAGCAACAGAACAAACAGGAGACATGTTGGGTGGGAGCAGGACCAAGGCCCGGCGCCGACGACCGCCAGGCCGGAGCAACACCTGTCCACTGGCAGGTGGAGCACTGGACCGGAGTCTGGGGAAGGGGGAGAGAAGACAGCTGCACACAGAAGACACGGAGTCAGAGCACGTCGGGTGGGAGCGGCAGCAGGGATGGGACTAAGGGGGCGATCACACCGAGAAGCGTCGCTACAGGCGCAGCCGCGTCAAAAACGCCTCGGCAGACTGCGTTGGGCAAAACAGCTTGGTGCGCCTGTGGAGCAGGGCTGTGTGTGCGACCGTGTTAAAGACCGTTAATATCAGCTCTTCATCTGTGTTTTCCTCTGTCCCACCGTTCCTACCACATCAAACCGCATCAAAACAGGAAGGAAAGCCCGCCTTCTGCTTGATTTGATTGGCTGCCTGGCACAAATGTGACATTGACGAGCGGTGCGACTCCGCACCATGCGCTGAAAAGTTGAGAATATTGTAACTTTTATGCGCGCCTAAAAACCGCCAGAAAAACGAGACGCGCGGCGCAAGAGAGGAGCGCACGCCAGGCGCGCCGTACCATAGGAAAACAATGGTTTTGCTGGCGACGCGTTTCTAGCGACGCGTCTCGGTGTGATCGCCCCCTAAGGCATGCACTGGCGACCATTGCACTGCACCGGAGTCTGAGAAAGGGGGAGAGAGAGACAGGTGCGCACAAAGACAACGAACACACGGAGAGAGAGAGATCCAGGTGGGAGCAGCGTCAGGGACGGGACGAAGGCCAGCACTGACGACCATCAGAGCCGGGGCAGTACCCGTCTGCTGACAGCTAGAAGACTGCACGGGAATCTGAGAAAGGGTGGAGAAAACCAGCCGCACACACACACACACACACACACACAAACACACAAAGCTGTGCAGAAGCAGCACAAAACCCAGACATATTTGGGCACAGATACGCTCATACAGACAGCAGATAGAAAGTGAGTAGACACAGTGTAGCCAGAGGGCAGCCCTATGCTTATGTTCCCAACGGCAAATTCCTATATAAATACTGTTTAGGCTAGGGTAAGAGAAAAGACTGTGTCGAACCCAAGCCAACGGTGCTAAGGTAAGTCGTATGATTGAGAGAATAAATAGGTTTCGAGTCTAGATTTGAAGATTTCGACAGAATTAGCTTCCCTGACTGTAAGAGGTAGCTGGTTCCAGAGATAGGGAGGCTCTACAGCCTGCTGATTTTTTCTTGATTCTAGGGACAGTAAGGTAGCCAGCGTCCTGCGATCGGAGGGCACGAGGGGGAATATAAGGGATGATGAGGTCGGATAGATATGATGGTGCAAGCCCATGTAACGATTTATATGCTGAACAGAAGCATCTTAAAGTCAGATCTGGCTTGAATTGGGAGCCAGTGAAGGGAGGTTAGGATAGGAGTAATGTGGTCAAATTTTCTAGTTCTGGTTAGTTTTCTGGCGGCAGCATTTTGCACGAGTTGTAGTTTTTTTAATACTGCAGTTAGGTAGACCAGAGAGTAAGACATTACAATAATCGAGTCTTGATGAAACAAAAGCGTGTATTAAGGTTTCAGCATCCGCCGTATTTAGCAGGGAGCGAATTTTCGAGATATTGCGAAGGTGGAAAAATGCTATCTTAGTGATTTCCTTAATGTGAGCATCGAATGAGAGAGCTGAGTCGAAAGTAACGCCAAGGTTTTTAACTGTAATTAATCTGTATAGCCCCAAATTTACATTTACATTTACATTTTCCCTGCTCTCTCTTTACCTTGCTTGAATGCACTTTGTGGCTGGATTGTGTTCAGACTATATGCAGAATTCAGGTCACAAAGTAAAACTGACCACTTCCGCATCTGGTTTTGGAGATCTGATGGCAATGTGAGCAAAAGCTGATATGTGTGCATCCAGATCTGTCGCTAAATGGCCCCATATATTACTCAGTCTTCATGATTTTGTTTTCAAATCTTCTCCAGCTCAGGATCAGAATAATGTTCTTTGTGATGTTCTGCAGATAAATATAGTTAAAAGTTGACTTGAATGAGTTAAACTGAATGAATGTGAAGACTAAGTCGTCACAATACTCTCTGATTGGCTTAATTCAAATGAGGTAAACCTGCTGAGTGGACGCTTTCCAGTTCAATTGCTGCAAAAGTGCAGCTGTGATGCGTTTCCTGGAGTTTTGAAAATGGAATAACTTTAAATTTAGCTCCAGGATTGTTTTATGGACTAACAAACTTCACCTGTGGTTCAACTGGCATGAGGGTGAGTAGGTGATGACAGCATTTTCATTTTTGGATGAACTATTCCTTTAAAGAAAACTAAGATTTTTACATATCGGTACTACAAAGATGGGTATCTTCTAGAATGTGCTCACTGCTGTTTAGAAGACACTTTGGATTTCACTCTTCAGTTTGGATCGGTCAGGAGGAGATTTCCCACCAGTGATCAAACCGACACCAGAATTTAATTTGGACCAATAGGGTGAATCTACGCCTTCCCAATTAGTGGGCATGCGAGCTTGAGGTAATGAGTTTTTTTCTCCAAACAGATAGAGAGAGCTACTTTTAGAAACAAAGCCTCGCTGGGCCGTCACATACCATCAGTGGTGCACTGTTCAGCCTACTGACAATAGCTGTCATGATTTCCTTTCTGAGATCAGGATGTGGGTGAGGGTAAGAGGTTTTACCAGAATTGCTGCTGGTCAAAGCAGACTTCAGCACTGAGAGAAGATGGAGGTCACTTCGCTCTGCCTCATACTCGGTGAGAAACTCAACTTTTTACCAATTTTGCCTCAAGCTCTCTCTTCATCCCCGCTCTCACCCTCTTCCCTCCTCTTTTCATTGTTACACTGCACCTGAATTTCCCCAAGGGGATCAATAAAGTGTTGTTTTATCTTATCTAATTTGATCTTAAGTTGCAGGTTCTATTATAAATATCAAATTGGCTACTGAAATAGAGAAATATACTGTGTGAAGCTCTCTCTGTCTCATTGTTTTCTTTGATTTACCCAAATTGCAATGTTGTAATATTGTGACAGTCGTGAGAAACCACTTCTTGCTGCTTCTCTTTCAAATCCTCTTTCTGTTTCCTCACTGCAGATTAGTTGTCTCCTGTTTTATTATTTTTATTATTAATATTATCGTCCTTCAATGCACTTTGTGGGTTTTGTGGTGGTTCAGACTATATGCAGAATTCAGGTCACAATGTGAGCCTGACTTCCGCATCTGGTTTTGGAGATCTGACAGCAACGTGAACAAAATCTGATATGTGTGCATCCAGACCTGTCGCTAAATGGTCTCATATACTCAGTCTTCATGATTTTGTTTTTCAAATCTCCTCCAGCTCAGGATCAGAATAATGTTCTTCATGATGTTCTGCAGATAAATATAGTTAAAAGTTTAATTGAATGAGTTAAACTTAATGAATGTGAAGCCTAAGTCGTCACAATACTCTCTGATTGGCTTAATTCAAATGAGGTAAACCTGCTGAGTGGATGCTTTCCAGTTCAATTGCTGCAAAAGTGCAGCTGTGATGCGTTTCCTGGAGTTACTCTGAAACTGCCTGGAAAAAAGGATGGAGGTTTGAAAATGGAAATTGAACCCCTCAAACAAAATCAAACTTTAACAATGTCTGCATGAAACATCTTTGATCAAATATGTATATAAATAGAGAAAAATCAAATCCCTAATGGGCCCCTATAATGTGATCAGGGAAAAGCTGCACAGAAAAACCTGCAACCACAGCAGTAGGCGTATAGTGGCACAGATCACATATCCTCCCCAAATGTTTTAAAGTCGCGTGTTTCATTTCCTGTGTGAACACACAGAAACATCAAACCACACGCTCTGACCTGGTGCAGATCTTTTGCACGACTGGTGAAGGGTATAGGCAGGTAGGTCGCACACAGGAGAACAAAGAGACACAAAACACACAAAACATCGTCTTCTTCAGTGTGTCAGCAGATCGTCATTATTGATCCAATGACAGCCAAATGATGAAGACTATAAACAAGAAAAAGAATCAGAAAAGATGCTTAATCCCCTAAAAAACATCAGACTGGCAGGTCGCTCATAAAGTTTGGAGAAGAAGACAATTTACATAATGTGTAATGGCAGAACCTCAAGGGTGGCCAAATATTCTGAGGGAAAAATTAAAAATGTAGTTCCGCATTAGAGCCATTTGGCGAAACTGAATTGAATTGATAAATCCAAAATGATTAAGATTCCAAATTCCAAACTTTTTCATTTTAGCTCTTTTATAGAAGGATAGCTTCAGTAAAATCCCACTGGAGAGGTTCTGTCATTACATACGTACGTTGTCTTCATCTCCAAACCTTATGAGCTTTGTCTTGCCTTCAGAAGAAGAAGAAGAAGAAGACGACAGTCGGCCGAAAACATGTCTCTTTGTTCTCCTGCCCCAAAAAATGAAGACGATAAGCATCATTTATGGTTTCGTGTGCGACCTATACCAGCCTGTGTGACGTCACTCTGTCTCCTGCAGCCACTCTGAGCGTCCGGCCCGACAGATCTCAGTTCTTCGGGTACGACTCCATCACTCTGGTCTGCGAGGTGCCGGCGAACTCCACCGGCTGGACGGTGAGGAGGAACACGAAATCTGGGACTTCAGTGCCGTGCGAGTCCGGCTGGGGAATGCCGCGGAAGACCTCCTGCGTCATCGAGGATGCCTACCCATCAGACAGTGGGGTGTACTGGTGCGAGTCCAGAGAGGGCGGATGCAGCAAACCCGTCAACATCACCATAACCGGTAAGCCCATAACGCGAAATGTACTAGAGACGGGACAATCTGCTTATCTCACCATACGATTCAATACGTGATATGGGGTTCACGATTCGATACAACCAGGATACGATGTAATAAGTTCAATGACAACAAAGTCTGACTGTGCAGAATTGTGTTTCTGAGACATAAATCTTTGTAGTGATGCCATCGGCTGCTAGAATGTAAACAATTTAAAAATGTCATTACAAAGTGACAATAATATAATTTGGATGGAGAGCTTGTGAAACTGTGATGGTCAAGCGTCTCATTTGTGAGCAGAATAACATGGAGCTAATATCGCGATTCATTTTTCTGACCCACGATACATATTGTGACATTTTTGTATTGCGATTATATTGAATTTCGATGTATCGTCCCGTCCCTAAAATGTACACGTTGTATTTATGCTGCGTTCATGTTCTAATGCTCCGCTGGTTGGAAGTTATTCATTCCAGTGGAGGATGTTTTGACGGACAGGGATGAATTAGGATGGATGACGGATATTTTTATTTGTCAAAATAGGCAGAAGTGATAAAAAATAACTCAGAGCACTGGTTTATGGGATAGGACTTTGTAAACAAAAAATAGGGATAATGTTTTTGTCTTTTTTTTGTTCGACGGCTTAATGTTTATTTGCACAAATGTGATCTCCTCACGGTGGTCTGAATGGTGAGAAACCACAAGGAATCAGAGTTAAAGAGTTAAAATTTTACGACATGGCTGTCTAAAATTTTGGTTCAGGACCCAAAATGTGTCACAGGCCTGTTTCTGGCGGGTCTGCACCTGATAAGAGTGTGTTTTCAAGATGTGTGAGTCAAGATTTCAGGGTATTTGTGTTTTTCTGGAAAAGATCCCCTGAACGACACTAGTGCGTTTCTGTTATCCAAGGCAGTTTTGTCTTTTTATTTATATTTCTTTGTTTGTTTCTTTTGAGGTGAGATGTTTTTATAAGCTCTTAATTGTTAAATTATCAGTTATATATCTGCAACTAGTTCGTCTCTGAACTCTGAAGTATATGAACAATGACACAAGTGTTTGCTCTTGTGTGTCCAGCTGATGTTGTGATCCTGGAGAGTCCTGCTCTTCCCGTGACGGAGGGAGAGGAGGTGACGCTTGTCTGTTCCTACAAGGAAGAAGAGCAGGTTCAATCCACCTCTGCCTTCACCGCTGATTTCTACAAAAATGGCGCCTTCATCGGGTCTGGGTCTGGGTCTGGCGGAAGTATGACCCTCCGAGTGTCCAAGTCAGATGAAGGCCTCTACAAGTGTCAGCACCCCAAGAAAGGAAAGTCACCGGAAAGCTGGCTGGCTGTGAGAGGTGAGACAAATGTTCTGCTCTCTTCTTATGTAAGTGATGGCAGGTCAGCTCTCCTTTCCCTGCAACAACCAAACCAAACCATGACTTGACCCAGCCTCAACAAGACTGGAGTTTCAGTTCTACAAACATGAATCAGAGGCAGAGCTATTCTCGAAGCAGAGATAGTCTCATTGGTTGAGTACCTCAACAGGCAGAGCCAAAGAACCACAATTTTCGGGTCAGCTTGTTTCTGTTCCGTCCGTTTGTGTCGAAGAGTTTGGATCATATGCAGCCATTTACTTCAATTCAGCTGCTGCACTGAAACTCTGGAGATACGCATGGCAATTCTCTTTTTAATGGGACTACACATCAGTGTGTTCCGTATTCAAGCCATATAAATGTATATAAATACCACGATTTATCACCATGTCACTAAACAAAATACAGGATACATAAACTAATGTCACTTAAATAAATGTTGGAGATGAGGTTATCTGTGGAGCTGCTGAGAAGCTTCTGTTTGGGGACAGTAGCCTACACACTCTCAAAAAAAGAGACTACATTATTGTACCCTATATGGTACATTAATGAACTTTAGTTGTTTATGGCACAATAAGCAAAACTAGGTAATTGTGTTCACTTACCCATAGGTAAAGGCTCAACACAACCGGCAGACCGCGGGCAGAACAAGAACAGATCTGGTGTAGCAGCTTAATGCCTTAAGTTCTGCAGCTGGGCCGCAACAAGTTTAGATACACAAATGTTTAACTAACATTTGACTGAAACCCAGTGAGAAAGACAAGAGAGGAGAGGAAGAAGCTAATTTTATGGTGCATTAACGCTCTTGCTAGTAACTGAAAATCCATACTAAGTAATCTACTGTAGGTTAGCTAGTTAGCCTAGCTGACCTTCCAAGTTCAAACTATACTAGCCTATAGCTATCTAGGTAAGCTAATTAGCTAGCTGCTGATCTGCCAACACCATTAAAGCCAATGTAAAGAATAAATGAAACTTTTTCATTTATTCTTTACATTGGCTTTAATGGTTCACTGCTATTTATTTTTTTCTGATATTTCAATGAGAGTTCCTTCTTTGCTATTCATGTTTGCCAGTTAGCTAACTTTTCGCTCTGAAATACTGTGGATCTTTGGCTCCACCCACTGAGTTTTATCTTAACCAATAATGTTATTTTATCTCAGTCAGATTATTTCTGCCTCCAGAGCAGCTCTGCCTCAGAGAAATGTTTGTAAAAACACAACTCCAATCTGCTGTTCCCTATCTCCCTAGGCCCAAGGATTTGTCTCTCAACATTATATTCATTTTTTATATATTCATTCATTTTCTCATTCACATATTTACTTAATATATTCTAGTGTTGAAATTGTCAGTTATGTTTCGTTTAGTATCCCCCTTTTGCTCTATCCCTATTTATATCATCACCAATCAGAGTTGACCAATCAGAGTTTGAAACAGTTGCTTTTCCCTTCCAGCCGCTCCAACCCAGAGTCCGTCTCCAAGCCCCGCCCCTCCTCCAGTCCTGCCTTGGCCCCGGCTGGTGTGTATTGTGCTGCTGTTGATCCTGTACGCAGTGCTCCTCGTAGTGTGCGTGTATGTACACGTACGCTGGGCTCGAGGTAAGAACAGCTCCGGAAACTAAAGCCTAATAATAATGACACTTTATTGATTAGCAATACGAAGGGTACGTTGTCCCCCTGGTGGTCAATTAACTTATGGAATCATATCAAAAATCGTACTGGGAAATTTAGATATCATTTGTGATGCGCATGTCGAACCAGCATCATTTTTAATATTCTAGTTTTTCATTATAGGGTAATAGGTCAACAATTAAATTTTACCCACTTTGTAAAAATGGTTTGGTCTGTTAAACTTGCCGTATCAAAGGGTTCACTCGAGGTGTGCTGGTGCGCCGCTCGTTACGTAGCGGCAAAGGTGGAGAAAACCGCTTAAAAATGGAGTACAATCTGTCAGCTGGCGGCAACAGACATGCATGTCTTTGTCGGCAGACTGAACCACATTAATCAATTAATTGTTTTACCCAGCTCCTTTGCTCGCGACGCTCGTGTGATTGTGTTTGGTTGCTTCGTGTCCTCGCCGTTCTTGTCCTCGCCTTTAGAGAGGCACAACCGGCATGGACCCCGGCATGTGCCATTGGAGGTGGGAGTGCAGCATTAGTTTTTGTTGGATTACTTTCTTCTTCTCCAGTTGTGTAATTTACTTAAGAATCGCTCCAGATGGTTCTTATGAAATACACTTCAGATTTGACAGGTGTGGTTCAGTGTTTGCTGGTGTGTTTGGTGATAGGATTCCAGGTGAAAGCTAAGATCCCCTTTTTTTAATTCATCTGTTAAATTCACTGCGTTCCTGAAGGGGAGATGGAGATGGATGGGAGGAAAGGGTGCGAAAGGCAATAATGTGAAGGTGTTTTGTATTGCACTGTATATGTTTCTTATGTGGATTCGAATTCTAGTGGAAATAACGACGATGATAAAACTCTATCCTCTCTGTTCTTCCAACAGCTCGAGCTGAAAAAAAACGAGGACTTTCTGATGACATCGCACTGGAATGACTAATCCTGTTTTCCCCCTCTTCCTCCTGGGATGATGATAAATTCAATTCAATTGTGAGGAAGAAGAGGAGCTGTAAGTTGTGACAGCGAGTACGTTTACATGCACACAGATGCTCTGATTACTGGGAGTAACCAACTTAAAGCAACTTTCAAACTACAATGTTTACATGGTTCAAAATAACGCAATTTCTGTAATAACCCGGTTTACATGGATTAATTTAATGATCTATATGCACTGCACTGGGTTGTTTGTTTTGTAAATTTAACATCCAGGTTACTGCATGTGGTGACCTTTGACCTGTTTGAGAAAAAAAAGAAAAGAAATCTGAGGCGTTTACTTGCCCCAATACATGGAAGGATTGAGCAGAAATCCAGTTATGTCAACCGGGTTTTGTTTCTTCTGATTATCACCGTATTCCGATTAAGATAATCAGATAAAAGTGATTACATGACAATTTCAGTAGTTGGAGTATTGCCTTAATCAGCTTAACATCACATCAGTTATTAGTGTGCATGTAAACAAACACATTGTCACACACACTCCGGTACATCAGCGTCTTTCTCCCCTTTAAGCAATTTTTGCACATCGGGTCTCGGTTACAAAAATGTTCTTTGACTTCATCGTTGATTCCATTGGATGATCATTTCAGAGAATATGATTAATAAAAAACAAACTAAAATGATATATGTAGCAGTTATACCTTGATTAAATAAATTGTGTAACATACTGATTTTTGTATCAAGATCAATTGTTCATAGATTTTTATAGTCTTGCTTATATGTGATGTCGTCTTATCTTAATTTTTTTTTCTTAATTTTTTTTATTTTATTTTATCCTTATTTATTTTGGTTCTGTCTTAATTCTGTAAATTTAATTCCTGTTTACCACTGTCCCATTGCTTTTTTAAAATTCAAACTAAACTTAAACTCTGTTTTTAAAGGTACTATATAAATAAAGATATTATTATCAGTAGTAGTATTAGTATGAGTATTAGTATTAGTATCAGTATTAGTATCATCATCATTATTATCATTATTATTATTGTCTGGGCACCAATGTTGTTTTGTTTGTGAATATTTTTTGCGTTACATCTTCAAAATTTCACTTTCACAAGAAATACGTGTTTGATCCATTTGATTTTGAGGTTGTGCCGTGCCTTAGTGTTGCAGAAGAAAGTATTTACAGTACAGGAACATTTCAGTCAGTGTGACATGTGAAATATCAGGTAATATTGTGTAAATACTTTGATAAAATGATATAGAAACAATAAATATTTTCAATCCAATATTTTTCTGTAAATTTCCTGAACATGCAGCGCAGCAGGAGTGAGGAATGGTTTTGGGAGGAAAGATGGCGTGTGTGTGTGTCTGAGACCCGCTCTGAACAGCTCTGCGACCCACTTACGGTTTGCGTCCCGCTGGTTGAGAACCAGTAACCTACACAATGGTACAAGTGGCTGACAGCCAGCCAACACACACACTGTTGTACCACCCCACCTAGTGGGGAAATTATGTATGACTATTTGAAACCAAACAATTTTGGTCTTGAATTGAAATAGTTCCCTTTTTGATATCCAGATGTTGAATTTTGGAACTTTTCATTTGATTATTATGTAAACGAATGCAGGACCATATAGTCAGTGTTACAAAACAAAATCATCTAAAGATTTCAAACTAGAAGGCGTTGGAAGAGCACAAACCTCCACCGACACTGAACAAGTCTCCAACTTGCTGTTACACCCAAACGCAGCATTCCTATCACTTAGATTTTCAGTTGAATTGATTTCTTGACCTAGTATTTGTATTTGTATACTTTATTGTATACTTTATTATCCCCGTGAGCCACCATGCCGTCCTAGGATGTGGAATCAACTCTCTATCTGTGTTACTTTCATAATTATAGCTAAAATCTGGATTTGGATTCCTAATGGTGGAAATCCAGATCACCACCAAAACCAAATCAGTTGTTCCTTGGCCCAAAGCCGATTTGTTCACCAAATTTCATAGAAATCTGCTCATAATTTTTTTGAGATATCCACCTCTGCTACGCATTGAAAGTGAATGGGAAACTCTCTCCCCTCCCTCCCTCCCTTTCTACTGTTTAGCTGCCCATTGAGCAAGGCACTTCACAACAAACCCCAACTCCTCCAGTGTTGCTGCTCGGTGCTTTGACTCCCATTGTGAAGGTGTGTAAACTGGTATGACTGTGAAGAAGGGCGGGGCTAACCAAGAGAGCGAGTGCAGTCAAGAAAAGAAAAAAAAAATACTCCCACAAGCGACGAGCAGGAAGTGGGAAAGCCCTTCAGAAAGAGAAATGAAGTAGTTCCTGTTGAAATCAGGAAGCGCTCAACAGTAAATGATGCTTCTGTGTGGTAAAAAAATAGATTTCGGAGAGTCCTGTAGGGTTAGGTTAGTTGTTTTGGAGAATGCTGCATTGTACTTCTTGGATCTCCGGGACTGTTTTATGGACTAACAAACTTTACCTGATTTTCTACTGGCATGGGGGTGAGTAGATAATGACTGAATTTTTATTTATGGGTGAACTATTCCTTTAAACTGATTTCTTGGCCCTGTAAACATCGCCTTAGAGTGTGGAATCAAGTCTCTATCTGTGTTACTTTCATAGTTATGGCCAAAAAAAAAAAAAGATTATCGTCTAATGGTGGAAATCCAGATCCAGATCACCACCAAAGTCGAATCAATTGTTCCTTGGCCCAAAGCCGATTTGTTCACCAAATTTCATGAAAATCTCCCCAAAATCTTTTGAGATATCCTGCTGACAGACAGACAAACTAACAAGGATGAGAACTTACCTCAAAGGGAATTTTCAGTGGGGCTTTTCTCTGCCATTGAAATGCAGCATGGCAGAATTGGACTTTTTCTATAGATTTTTCCCCGCAGCGATGCCGTGGAAATCACACACACACCGTAGAGGAAGAGATCTCTAATAATACTGGTAGAAACTTGTAGAAGGAAGTTTGACATCTTTACTTCCTAAAGTTCATACATTTTCAGCCCCAGCAGTGTTAGTGCAGCTCAGTCTGCTTTGACTAAACTGATTCAGTCTCTCTGAACCTCATTAATCTACTCACATCAAACATAGCAGCACATTTACAATAAACATGAAAATATAACTATTAATGGGTAACACTTTACAATGAGGGTCGCTAAGTTAAGGGTTAGTTAATGCTTGATAAGGGTTAGTTAATGGTTAATATGGGGTAGTTAATGGTTAATATGGGGTAGTTAATGGTTAATAAGGGTTAGTTAATGCTTAATAAGCATTAACTAACCCTTAATTAACAGTTAACTAATGTGTAATTTACAATGGTGTTCATGTTAACTAAGGTATTAATTTATACATTATTTAAGTTTATAAAGATGACTATTAAATAATGTATAAATTAATACCTTAGTTAGCATGAACACCATTAGTAAATGTTTACCAGACACATTAGTTAACTGTTAATTAACTTAACTTAGTGACTCTTATTGTAAAGTGTTACCTATTAATGTTTAGTCTGAGCCGTCCAAAATACGAAAATCTACGAAAAAATATAGCCTACTTCCCAAAATTTAAAAGTGCATTTCCTAATTTCTAAACTTTCACTTTTAAACCCTATGGAGCCTCATTTTAGCCTATAGGTATCTATAACCATTTAGTCACAGCTAATCATCTCAGTGGGTTCATTTATTTGATGCATATTATTGATCTATATGGGGCAGCAGAAGCCAAACAGGTTAATGAATTATGACTGGAGAGTTGTTGGTTCATTTCCCTGGACTGAGGAAGTCTAGGCATCAGGGGCAGAGCGGTGATCTCTGTCTAACCAATCAGGTGACAGAACCCAAAAGGCAAAAATATGTGATCAGCATACTGAAATTACAGGTAAAATAAATGCAGCACTGATTCCCAATGAGCTGCCAAAACAACATGAGTGTTTAGCTGAAATTTGGTGTATTTGTTTACCAATCCATGTAAATAAATACACCAAATTTGTGCATGTAAGAGCCTCATAATCACAGCAACAACATCATTTTTTTTTTTTCCAAAACCTGCCATATTGCACCAACCCTATAAAATGCATTTTCCTAGATTTCATCTTTGTAAATGTGTCAATATCTGTGTTGATAAAGGTTATAAGAACTATAGCAACAGAAAATAGTCAACGATTGTTCATAATACGCTGATTTATGACTAAATTTTACCAATAATACTACGTCCCAAGGGATTCTCTACATTGTTGGCCATGGGTGCCAGGCAGCCACAGCACCCGTTCAAATTCCACCTCTGCTACGCATTGAAAGTGAATGGGAAACTGTTGAGCTGCCCATTGAGCAAGGCACTTCACAACAAACCCCAACTCCTCGGTGCTTTGACTCCCATTGTGAAGGTGTGTAAACTGGTATGACTGTGAAGAAGGGCGGGGCTAACCAAGAGAGCGAGTGCGGTCAAGAAAAGAAAAAAAAAAAATACTCTCACAAGCGACAAGACGAGCAGCTTCTTTGTTTACAAATAAAGGAAGCGGGGAAGCCCTTCAGAAAGAGAAATTAACTCGATCCTGCTGAAATCAGGAAGCGCTAAATAGTAAATGATACTTCTGTGTGGTTAAAAACAGATTTCGGAGAGTCCTGTAGATTTACATTTAGTCATAGTTTCATTAGTGCAAAGTCACGGGAGCTGTGATGAGAGAGCAGAAGCTGAAAAAGAAAAACAAAGAAGAAACTCCACGTGGATTTCCCCTAAAGAGGCGGCGAGTTTTTGCTGCATCACATGGGCGGAAATTACGGTGGCTGACCTCCAGTAAGTAGCTACTTTGCAAAGGTTAACTTAAAACAAAGGATGTGTCAGACAGTTTTCTTTACTTCTACCACTCAATAGAATAAAACACATTTACAATTGTAACCAGACTACATTTTGTTCGCTCCATTACCTCGCGGTTGAATCTTGTGCGTCAACGCGGCCGCCATATTGGTACGGGGCAGCCGCGTCTCCTAATGCATGTATGTGTATGGAGGCAGGAGGTCTATCCACAATTAAAATCATCATAACTCGCTGAATTTTCGACCGATTTTCAAGCGGTTTGGTTTGTTACAAATGCCAGACGTGTATTTATGATACAGGATACTTGGTTAAATTAAAATGCGGGTTTTCATACCTTTATCTTTATCTTTTGTAGATGACAATAATATTTCTATAGGCTAATATAATATTTAAGATTAACTTACCCTACGTAATTAGGTTCTAAGTATATTCTTTTTTTCTTACTGCATGTAAAATGGCTGCCACTATGTCATTTGGTTTATAATTTTGGAAATAAATGAAGACATAAGGGTTTCCTCTATATACATTTAATGCAACAGTACTTTTGGCGGGACCTTTGGTGTCCCATTCAGGAATTGTTCTTAGGACATTTTTCTGTTTATTGTCCCCCCCAACAGTGAAATGAGATATCCGCCCTTGCTGCATCATTGTACAGAAATGACCTGCAGGGGGTTTATGTGGTTGTCGATCAATACCGATGACCTAATGATTACTTGGCCAAATGCTGAGATTTCTTTTGCTTTCAAAACTCACTTATTGCCCTGGTGTTTCTCCTAAAAGATGCGTTTCCCATTCTCCTTGATGTGTGTTGTTGTTGTTTCAGATAAGATAAGATTGCACTTTATTGATCGCCTAGGGGAAACTCGGGTGTCACAGCAGCAGTCAGCAGAACAATGTACAGGAAAGGTAATAAGGTAATAACAATTAAAATAGTGCAGGAAAGATATAAGGCAAGATAAATAAATATAAAGCTATAGAACAATGAAGATACAAAAAATATCAAACTATAAAAGTGTTTCAAGTGTCTAAAGTGGTGATGAGCAAAGTAATGTGTAATAAAAACTCTCTAAATACTCTAATACTGTGTAAGTTTGGTTGCTTATCGTTGGAGAAATGTGTTTAATAAATGACAAGTAGGCGAATGTGGAGCCTGACAACTTCCTTACAGAATCAATGGACGCCTGTGATTTCAAATAAAAAGATCACAAACAATCTGATGATCTCCGTTCATTATGAAGAGACTAGGCTTTTTACTTTCAGCAGACTGCTCTCTATTCATTTGTGTCTATTTTTTCCAATCATAACAGAAAAAAGCACATTCTCCAAGAAGAAGAAGAAGAAGGAAGAAGTAAAAGAAAAATGAAATGTTTTTTAAATGCTGTTCTATCTCTTGAAAAGACAGGAAAACAATCCACAAAAATCTAAATATTATTTTGCTGAAATTATTTTTCAGGGGTGAAATCAAGAACAGGGGAAACACATTTTTTAGGGTTAAGAAGTTTTGACACATCACTGTATTTGTTTTGCTCCAAAACAGAGACCTTTGTCGTGTCATTCCCCTATCTTCCTATCTTTCCCGTTGGTCTCTACTCTCAACTATCTCTCTTAACTATCTAAATAAAGGCACAAATGTTTTAACATGGGTGTGATCACTCCAAAAGGTCCTCAGGAGTCGTGAGAGATGCGTGTCTGTGTAACTTCAATCCAGTTCCCTTTATTTAACCCTTCATGGTTATCTAAATGAGAAAAATCTGACGTGTGATGTGTTTTGTCCTTCAAAACATCAGACTTGTGACACAAAGAGGTCAAAGTCCGACTCCATGTGGTTTCACGTGAGTCAGACAAGAAGATGGTGACATAATGACGTAATGCAATGTAATGTAATGCAATGTAATGGTGACTAAGCACATCTGAAAAACAGAGACATTGCTCCATGATTCATCAACTTTGATTGTGAATGTGTGTGTGTGTGTGTGTGTGTGTGTGTGTGTGTGTGTGTGTGTGTGGGCGTTTGCTCCACAGACATGACTCACTGCAAAACATGACAAGCAGTCCAGTGATTTTATCTTGTTTCCAGACCTATCAAATTCTCTCACTGCACTGGCAGATAATCTGCTGGTTTCAATACATTTCACAATATGACTTTCAAGAAATCATCATAAAACAATGAAGAAAATTTGGAAACAAGAAACTTTCTCCAAGGCAATTTCACTTTTACTAAGTAAATGTCCTGAAACAAGTTACTTTCTCCTGAAAGAAGTGTAAAGTTAGTTTAAATCGGTAAAATGATCTGCCAGTGCATTAAGATGATTTCACAAAAAAAGATCCTAAAATAAGCTTGATAAGTCTGGAGACAAGATTAAATAACAAGTCTGTCAGTTTTTGCAGTGCTCTGAAGTGTCTGTCAGTTTGTTCATGTGTAAGTTCATACATTTGTGTACATGCTTGCCTGTGTGTGTCTGTTTTTTCAAGAATACAGTCTCGTTCCCCCCGTTGGTCCGGAGGTTTTAGTTTAGTTTATTTGTGCAATTGATAAAAAAAAAAAAAAAACGTGAGAAGAACCCAACCTCAATCTCAAACCCTTCAGAAAAATAAAAAAAATAAAAATGAAGATGATGAGTAAGTGTGCAAGTGAGTCTCTTTGTTAAACTTTTCTTTTTCCATCCAGCTGGAAAAAAAACCCCATCAAAAATAAACCATCATATTTTCTATAAAAGGAGACTGCGACGGTTTCTTATTAATCACGTTTAAATCTAAGCAATGTAAAGTAATCACAAATGAAAATGTAATACATGAGAATGTAACTGTAATCAGATTACACAATTTAAGAAAAGTACCACAGGCTGAACACACTGCATTTTTATAAAGTGTAGTTTGCTGTTGCCAGGCAACACTGGTTCTGTTGTTGTATTTCAGGGAGTTGGTAGTTTTAATGTTGAGTAGACTGAAGTAGCGGCGGTATCTAGGGAAGACACACACACACACACACACACACACACATACACACACACATACACACACACACACACACAATTACACAATTCCATAATTACACAACATACCGTACTATTAATAGCAATCAGCTGAAACTGGGAACTAGGTCAAAGTGTCTAATGATAGTGTGGTGACTCAGAATTTCTGTGCCGTGCCGGAGGATTCCCCAGGTGGGCGGGGCTTAGCTTTTGCTCAAATCACAGCTAACGGCGGTGTTTTGTTTACTATAACCATGACGACGCTTGTCATGTGACCAGGCAGGACCAATAAGGCCTGTAGGAAACTTGTGTGAGAAGACCCGGCTCTCTGGTTTCCAAGCGGAGCGTGACGTAACAGACCGGCAAGTGATGGGTGTTTCCCAAAACAGCCTGAGGATATTTCCATTGACTTACAAAAGATAAACTGCATGTTTGTCAGTATTTACATACAGAGAGTCTGACATCATTCTGCAGGCTGTGAAGCTGCATTTCTGCTTTTCATTTGGTTTAGAGGCCGAAACTACCTGTGGGAAATATGAATGGGATTTGCAAGAAAGACCAAAACTAAAGTCTGTTCTGCACAGAGGCTTACTATGAAATAAAATACATCAACTAACATCAATTATCATAATTAGACCCTTTATCGAGCCCGTATACATTAGCTTGGTGAATTTTCGTCCTTCACTAACTATTTCTATCGATTATTGCTAGTGAAAAGCGAATCGTTTTTGGAAAGAGGACTGCAGGAATCGTTTGCAACAACTGGAAAACACAACAGTTGGAATTGAATTGAAAGTAACTAATCGATCAAAAGTCAAAAAGCTGATGCTGCGGGATTTATTTTAACCACTGGAACTAAACGTAGTAAATCTTGTGTGTGTCTGTTCCACACAATCCTTATTTTGACATTTTTCGAGAAGCCCATTCATAGTGGAAATGCTTCTCCATGGCGTACAAGATGATGCAAAATCACAAGTTCAACTAGCCAACACCTCGACTAATTATGAATTTTTTCACTCATGTGACACCGATCTGGGGTCAGATGTGTAAAACTCTGCGTAGACTCGAGACTAAAAATCTGCATATGCACAAAATTGGAAACATGCATACACGCTCTTTTCTTAAGATTTATAAAACCTTACTGTTTGTTTTATAAATCTCAATTATGGTGAAACTTTAAACTGGTTTGCATTTAAATACCACTCAGAGATTAGAATTAAATTTAGGTTACGGTTAAAATTAAAGTTAGTTTAGAGTTAAGGCTTGGGTTTAGGGTTAAAATTAGAATTAGGATTAGGTTTAAATTGTGTGTGTGTGTGTGTGTGTGTGTGTGTGTGTGTGTGTGTGTGTGTGTGTGTGTGTACCTCTCTCACTCCTCGGCTGTGCCTCCTGTGTGATGACGACATCAGTGTACGGCACGTCAGCGGCGGCTCCACCTGCAGCACAACACGGCCCTCTGTTAGACACCAGCTGTGGGGATTTCCATGTGAATCGAATCAGAAAAGCTGAATGGAAACAAAAACGTTGCTGACGCTCACTTGAGGCAGAAAAGGTTTTGGTCAGTGAGCTCCAGGGTCACGGTTTTCTCTCAACATATAAATGAACATGCTGACTTTCAATTCAATTCACCAAAATCACAGCGATGTGTTGAATCAAACCTATGATTTAAAGCTCACATATTCTCCAGTTCCCAGAGTTTTATTTTGTGTCTTGAGGTCCATTCAAAGCTGTGTGTGTGGTGTCATGAACCAAAAACACTCTCAATCCATTTCTCCACGTTCATTTTCCAGCATCTCTCTGAGCCTTACCAAGAACAGGCTGTTTCTGTCGCCGTGTCTTTAAGGCTCATTAATATTAACGACCCCTCTGTTCTGATTGGCTAACCGTTTCAAGAGTGAAACGTGAGACGCCGCGGCCCGGCGGCTACAGGTAGGGAAAACTCTCCGGTAATAAACAACGACGACCGCTCAACCGCTTTGAAAAAAACACTTTGTTAGTTAGTGTTATTATTTCTTACAGAAATGATAATGAGCGAACCTTTGTGACGCCACAAAGTTACGGAAGTCCAAACGGCTCGTTTAGAGGCTCGCTTTTCTAATATGGATTGTGTGGATTTAGTTGGCGACCGTGCGTTTTGATACTTTCACCATGTTTAGATAGACCATCCAACTCCAATAATCACAGAGGAGAGGGAGTCCTGCTTTACACCATATGGGACCTTTAAGACATTTCAGTCAATATGTGCGAACAAGAATAACTCTTCCATGATGACAGAAACCAGACAGACGAGACTCTAACCTGCGATGTCACTGAAAACACAAAACCTAGATCTGCTTAACTGGAGATGAATTGCAGAGAGACTTAATTGACGTCATTGTTATGTTATAGTACCATTCCTTACATCAGTGGATGCACACCCAGTTCTGTCTTTGTTTTGGATCGTAATTAGTGGAGACGGAGACACTCTGTTGTCAGCGGAGCTTGGAAAGTTCAATGCGGTCGTGATTCCTAGAAGTTTTTAGTAAAAAGGTGTCCAAAAAAAAACAAAAACAAAAAATCCACTGGACTTACAATTGAAGAGGTGAAGACGTTTCAGGAGAGGCTTCATCAGTGGGCGGGCGGAGGCATTTAACCAGTGTGTGTGGTTTACATCAGGAAGTCACGTGAGCGTCGTTACAGCGTCACATGACCTGGAGGTGTGAATTGTTGCCAGAGTGTCGGGGTGAGGTGTTGAAACCTGTCACAGTGCGGATCGCCCACAGAGGTTAAATGCTGGTTCCTACCACTCAGTAAAACTGATGAAGCGGAAACGTCTTCACCTCTTCATTTTTAAGTCCAGTTGAATTTGTTTTGTTTTTTTTGGACACCTTTTTAGTAATAACAAACAAATACAAACGACATCTTTCAAGGCTTCTTCTTGAGATATTCACGACCCGACTGAACTTCCCACGCTCCGCTGAGAACAGAGCGTCTGTAATATCTCCACTGAACACAATCCAGAACAAAGAGAGAACTGGGTGTGCATCCATTGATGTCATGAATGGTACTAAAACATAACAATGAGGTCAATGGAGTCGCACTGCAATTCATCTGCAGTGAAGCAGCTCCAGGTTTTGTGCTTTGATGACATCACATACCTGGATGGCTGAAATGTATCTCCACAGACATATTTTTAGTAAAGGGTTAATCCCGTTGTTAGGGCAACAAGTCTCTGACATCGTTACCATCGTTAGTTTGTCTGTCTGTCTGTCAGCAGGATTTCTCAAACTTTTATGAACGGATTTCGATGAAATTTGGTGGACAGATCGGCTTTGGGCCAAGGAACAACTGATTAGATGTTGGTGACGATCCAGATCTGGGATTTCCGCCATTAGATGATTATCGTATTTTAGCCATAACTGTGAAACGAACAGAGATGGAGACTCAAGTCCAAATGCTAAGGGTTTGTTTGCAGGGTCAAGAAATCAATTTAACTTAAAATCTAAGTGATAGGAATGATGTGTTTGGGTGTAACAGCAAGTTGGAGAATGGTTTGCGCTCTCCAAGTGCCTTCTAGTTGCTGCGACCTGCTTAAGTAGCCAAGTTATGCAAGTGCAATCAGGTAAGATCAAGCTCATTTTTGTTTGATGCCACCCAGACATCAGAGTCTGATCAAGATTTTTGGATGAGATTTGGTTCAGACAGTGCATCTGACTGCTGTAAAGAGTAGAGTGTTTTTATTTTTAACCTTTATTTAGAAGGTTGACTTGACTCAGAGTCATATGCTCTTTCTCGTTACCACCGTGCTTCACATACTTCCTTCCTCAAGGGCAGCGTGACAGTAGTTATACCTATATATAGAGATCTATTCTGTAAAATTGTTAGAATTTTGTCAACCAAGGACTTCAGTTGCCTGTTACCTGTTATGTTATTAAAAAGTACCATAATCTGCTTAAATTTAGCATCCGTAGTCATCGTTTTTGCAGTTTTTTTAAATGGTGGATCTCTCCTTTTGAAACAAAACTCTTTCAATTTCAGCTCCAACTTCAATTTCAATCGCTTTATTGCCGTGCGTGTTTGACAGAAATAACATTGCTAAAGCAGTGCATTTACATCATAACAATCTGACCTTTGCACCTCCTCCAGAAGAACACCAGCAGCAGCAGAAAGGCCATCATGAGGCAGACGCCCGCCACAGGAAGCACAATGTGTGCGGTGGTGTCATGAGACGGCCCAGGATGCAACACTTCAAAACAACAAGAAAAAACACAGTTTGGCCTCAATACAAAAATACAGCGGCTCCGTACCAGGTGAGCTAGCCTGACAGAGGTCGACCACCATGGCCTCAATTTAAATCAAAGTTCAAAAAAACAAGTGCAGGGGGAAACCAAACTACAGTCTGAAATAAGGAGGCAGGTACAGATACGCTACTGATATTTTTTGTTTTAAAGCTTGACACCCCGATCAAACCAAGCACTTAAAAAAAAAGATGGTTGAGGTTTGTCTCACCTCTCACAGCCAGCCAGCTCTCTGGTGATTCTCCAACACCAGAGATGTTACACTTGTAGAGTCCTTCATCAGACTTGGAAACACTGCGGATGGTCATCTCTCCTGTAGAGCCGGTCCTGATGAGGAAGCCATCTTTATAGAAACCAGCTGTGAGGTTGGAGGGAGTCGTCTTGTTTCTACAGTTCAGAGTCACAGCAGCTCCCTCCATCACAGGAAGGACAGGACTCTCCAGGATCACAGACCCAGCTGGACAACAGTCACAAAACTTTCCTCACAATCATCCTGATTCACACTGGCAGAAAGACTAGAAAATTGTTTCAAGCACTAATATCATAAACTGATGAAGAAGTTCCAGTCACCGTTTCATATTCATGCATGCATTTGGGAACAAACACAGGAGGAAGCTTTTTTTTTGCGTCTCTGATTTCCATGTTTTCCTCTCCAAAGTAAAGCTGTTGACCAATAGCTAACGTTCTCTGCAGTTACATTAGGCCCCGCCTCCTGTCAGTCACAACCATTAAGGCCAGCAGACAAACCTAAGCATGACGCTTCCGTCAGCTATACTGGAATGGAAAATAAAGCTAGATTATACATGATTATGACTTAAAGTTCTTCTTTACTCGGAGTAACTTGTAATATTTAGACAGTTTGTTTCAAAATATTGACTTTGAAAAGCAATCAAGAAGTGCCCTTGAGCAAAGAACAAAACCCCCTGTTGCTCCAACAGAGCTGCTCAACAGCCTGTGGTTATACTGGGCAGATCCCAGGTGTGAGTGTGTACAATTTCTACTGGTTACCAATGGAGGTTGATAAAAGTCAAACAACCCATAATCTGGCTAAATTTACCAGTCACGGTGATGTTGACGGCGTTGCTGCACTCTCCCGATCCAGACTCACACCAGTACACTCCAATGTCTTCTGGATATAGGTCAAAGATGTTGCAGTGGGATTTGCTTCTTCTTCCCCAGTGGGATTCGTTTCTTCTTCCCCAGTGTGTGGGACACTCATTGTTTATTCTTGTGAGGGATGTGTTCCTCCAAACTCTCCACCCAGAAGAGTTTCCCGGCCCCTCACAGCTTAGAGAGACAGAGTCGTATTTAAAGAACTGAGATTTTTCTGGACTGACTCTCAGAGAGGCTGGAAGAGAGAAAGAGAGAGAGAAAGAGAGAGAGAGAGAGAGAGAGAGAGATGAACAAGAGCACAATGACAAATTAAGATTCTTATCACTACTGTGTGTTCACACTTTGAGCATCAAGACTAACAAGTCACCAGTAGTTCATTCATTTCCTGTAGAGTTCAGCGATCAGGGAAACTCGGCGGACGTGCCGACGCTCAACAAGCTTGTCAGCCGAGAAAAGTTGGACCCTGCTGAACATTTTGCACATCGGCCTTCAACAGCCAATCAGATTTCTGTGCTTCCTTGCTTCCCTACTGATGTGATTCAGTTTTCATGAGCAACAGTTCAAAATGGAGGAGAAGTTGATTCCAGCCTTTCAAAGCTTCTCAGTTCGCTACGATTTGAAAGAATACAGGAAGAAACGACTCTTGGAGAACTGAAGTCATTTTATTGAGTTTTTTCTGCTTATTTTCAATTAATTTAGTGCTTCCCATCTAGCTACAATGTAACACTTAGGCAATACCAACACAACAAAATCTGCATGATTTGCTTAAACCTTTGTTTAAACCTTAAAACATCTATGCAGCTGCAGCCCGCTGCAGAGCTGCAGTCTGAGCCTCTGGCCCCGCCCACAATCTGTCAGAATAGAGCGACACATCGACCAAGTCGCCCAAAGTGTGAAAACACAACAAGGGAAATGAACAGTAATTTTTAAAGATATGGTTGCATTTCGTAGATTATCTCCCTGCAGAAGTAACAAGGTTTCATTTGAAGAAGTGGAAACTCCCGTCAAGTAAACCTGCGTGTGATCCTGTTCAGAACTTCACAAATTATATTTTCAAAATTATTTAATATCTGTTGTTAAAGTCTGGCTGTGAGACTTGGGAAACTGGTAGCTGCTTTGTAATTTTTTGTTTGTTTTTGCAGGTTGTTGGGGGTTGGGAGATTAAAGGCCTTGTCTGCGTTTGTAATTCTGTTGACGCCATATTAAACCCTTTATTCTCTTAAACTAATACATTTATGCAAAAAACAACAATCAGCAAAGACCAGGCATCATTTCTAATCGAGTGCATGATCATGAAAACAACAAATAGATTCAACACAGAGACTCAAGCTGTGGAAATGCAACTATGTGTAAACAATGATGCACACACACACACACACGCATGCACACAAAGATCAACTGTTGTGATAGCTGACTGGAATATGAGAATATTTTTTGAAGCACAGGTTAATGTTTCATGATTAAATCGACGTGCGCGCACACACACACACACACCCACACACACACACACACACACACAGTACTCACCGACAACAATGCAGAATGCTGTTATCTCCATGCTGCGTTGCTGCTGATTGACTGACTGACTCGCCTGCAGGCTGCTTCACTTCAGGTCTGATAGCATGAAAGACCACAGCTTCCTGGAACAGAGGCCGAACTGTCTGACAAGAGCTAATTTAGCACAGGATATTTGTCAGCATTTTGAATTTTTGTGGTTTTACCTTGCATAGCAGAGTTTGCCCACCACAACTACTTTTAGTTTCTATATATTATAATATAATATTAAAAAAACAATAAGATTATGTAACTCTTACTCTAAGTTGTACTAATCTGCATAGATCTACATACATCAGAGAGAGAGCATAACAGTGTATGTATAACGCTTTTTGGGGCTCAGGGATTTCTATTTTGTGTATCTATTTTGCCATAATGGATTCATTATGGATCTGACAGCAATCACATAACATCGCAGACATAGCAGTGCACATACACATACATATACACTTTATATTCACATCTTAGGCATTTAGGTTGATCAGAGCCACTGACTTGTTTCCTAGATCTCAAACATTACAAGCAACCAATAATGAAGAGGTCAAGGGTCGGTAGGATTTTGGGGATAAATCCAAGACAGACTATACCCAGCAGACTAGCCCCTGTGGGGCCACTGTGGGGTTTTTATGGGCAGTGTGGGTTGGGGCCCACACTGCCCATAAAAACCCCTAAAAACCCAAGTGTCGGGCAAGCCCACAGAATGCCCATGCGGGCCCACTGTGGATTTGCCCAAGCGTTGCCCACAGTCTTTTCCCACCTATGGGCCCTAGTGGGCAGCCCACACCAAGCCGTGCAGCTTTGGGCCTGGTGTGGGCTGACCACTGGGGCCCCAAACGTTGGGACCCACACTTGGCCACCATTTCACGGCTGATTTTCAGCCCACAGTTGCCCCACATGGGCCCCAAAAGGTCTTGTGCAGTCAAGAAATGACACCCACTTTCTATTTTTCCATAAATAAATGTCTATAAAAAAAATAGGCAGGATGTTTTGCCAGGATCGGGCTAGATACTCATGGAGGAGCTAAGACACCTGAGTGAAATAATGGCTTCTCTCTTTGATCTACCTGCATAATACAGACACAATTTTCTCAGCCAAGCTTTGTTCAAACCCACAGAACTTTATTTTAAATTCTAGTCAAGATCCCAAGGTTTCCAAAGATACCAAACATGTCAGGCTGAATTTCAGGGAAATGATGCATAAGACATCTTTATTTTTGAGAAATTATACATCTCACCTTTTTATTTGTGAAAAAATATTTTAGACTTCAGGCAAGGAATCTGCACACTACCTAAAATCAAGAACACTAAAAGAAGGAAGGAGGCCGAAAAAGTCGTTCCAAGGCGTTTGCTCCGCTCACCAAAATGTGCAAAAAGTGTAAATACTAGCAGACAAAGGATTCAATACTACATCTTCATCAGTGTCTTTCTTACCTGTTCCAATATCAGAACCCCTTATACAGGTAAAACACGGTCACATGATAGGATAACGCAGTCACATGATCCATAGCCACACCTTGTGAGTCCTTATCCAGGTTCTGTCCATCTATTTACAAAGAGGATATATACAAAACAATGGACAACTACATGAGAAGTGTCTTCTTTAGGCTATAACACAATATCTTTACTATTCGTGATTACACAGTAACACATTAAAACAAAGCTATATAGTAATCCATAAATGTACAAGTAGAGATGATCAATTCCAAGAAACACTGAAGGGACAATTCTTCATTCAGGCCCTGAGGTTGTTTTGAAAAAATAGTTGACCCATATTCCACATAAATCTCAAGATCAATTCATGTACACCTACAATGAGAATCAGCTTATTGGCCAAGGAAATTGGTGCAAAAACAGTGTATGAAAAACTGATTTAGGAGTAAGCCTAGTATATAAAAGAAAATAGTACATGAAAACGTTTTAGTAGTCCTAATATATAAACAATTTAAAAACATACATTTTTGAAAAATGAAGCTTTGAGTGTTGGTAATAAAATAAACAAACATATATATGTTGAGAATGTTGCACTCTGTTTTGAAAGCTGAAGAAAAATAGCTGTAGGCTACACAGGAGTGGGAATGGTATAAACACAGTAGGGATTAATATCTAACTATACAGCCAGAACAGAGCTGGGTTTATACATTTTAATAGGAAATGAGTAAGATTAAAAAAATGAAAGTCTCTGGTTACAGTAAGTCCCGTGAAGAGAGGGGCTTCCTGGGGAAATCATGACTTACTCATGCTTTTCTGAAAACATAACTGATGTTTGTATTGGTTTGTTTATGACGATCAGATGTCAGAGTTTATTTCCCATGATGGAGAGAGGCAGTCCTGTCAGAGAAGTAAAAAAGATTAATTAAGACTAATTAAGATGTACGAAATGTTATAAAATGTATATTTAATAAGTGCAATACTTCAGCAAAAGTTACGTAAAAGCCACTGTAAAAGTACAAGTACATGAAAAAGCTGCTCAACTACAGTAACGGGAGTAAATGTAATTAGTAGGCTATATACTTCCACCCTTGCTAGTAAAGTGATTTATTAACACAACAAAAGAGAAAGAGTCGTCTAGGTGATCTTCAGAATGGACAATAAACAAATATAAGATCCATCCGAAGATCCAAGATCCGAAGATAGAGGCTGACTTTACCTTTTTAATCATTAATCTTTGTTCAGCCATGTAGTCAATAGAGGCTTTTTAATTTTTTTTTTACCTAATCAAAGCCTGTAAACTTTATGATATTCCGAGCGATCACCTAGGTTACAGCGACATCAACATCAGACCCTGCTCTACTACAGAGAGCGAGACAGGACAACTCTCGCGAGAGACAAACAAAATGCGGAAACCTTCTAAACAGGACCAAGTTTCACTTCACGCGCTCCTCGTAATCGCCGAATTCGAATATCTAAAGGCACGTGCGACATACGACATTTTGGTGCATTTGATTGCTTTGGGTTGGAAATAATCACAAAAAACGACCTTAAAAAAAAAAAATCGGATCGGTCTGAGCAGAGCCATAGAAAATTCTCGTACTTGCCAGCAATTTGCCTGTTCTCATGTGAGCTGACTTTCCATTACCGATACACGAGGACAGTTACGTCATGTGGGCGGAGTCACACTGCAATAGTAGTACCCCCTCTGTTAAGACGTGTTCAGACTTGTTTCGGGGTGACTACTGCTCATTAAGAGACAACCGACCAACGCGTTATCTTCTATTTTTCTGTCTTTATTTGAACAAATCTATATTAACAAAATGCACTTCGAGGAGTTCGGCAGGAGCTTTTCTCACAGGATTTTCACAGCGCGCTTCACTTTTGTTGTAGCATTTTTCCTGTTGAACACGCCGGCTGAAGGTAAGACATGTGGGTCGCTGGATCAATAGAGATCATCCATTGATTGACTGATTGATAGACATTTATGAAGTAGAAAAGTGCGTGAAAGAATACAATGTATCTGTGGTTTTCTATAGTGAGTTTATAGACCTTACCCTAGCCTACTTTGTGTTTTTTTTTCTAAGGTATCACTATAATATTTCTATATCATGACAGTGGCTTAGTGTGTCTGGGGTATTGTATAGTGAGTTTATGTCATTTAGGGTGTTTTTAATTTTAATTTAATTTAATTTTTTAAAGTGAAAGAAAATGAATGGATAGACCTTTCCTAATGCGTCATGGGGGATTTCATTGATATACAGCTGCTTCATTGGCAGGACAGAGCAATAGCCTATGTGTTGCCAAAGTATTTGGAAGTCCTCCATAGAGTTTAGGTAATGTCGTCATATAAAGGAACATTATTGTTTCACGTGAAGACAGAGCAGGAGACTCAGACAGTTAGAATGTTCATCACAACCGGCGTCATTGCCATGGTAACAAATCAGCTTCCATGACAGCATCATAAAACATTCTGTGGCAGTCGCTGCTTAGTGAAGCAGGCAGATGACCAATCAAGAGTGAAGATTTGAATGGGAATAACCGTTCTGTCACTTCAAATTCAACGTGTATATCGCTATAATGTTCCAGTAAGTGTTTATAGTCTTGGCCAGGACAATCTCAATGAGGCTTTTCCTGGTTAAATAAGATTAAATCAAATATGATAGTAGAAAATTGTACAAAAACTATACATCTTTTTTGGGAGGGAGCAGGGAGGATTAGATGAACATGTCTGTGATGCAAATAAAATTGACACTTCTGCAGTTCTTATAGATGTACAGACTTCACCAATAATCCAGACTGATACAGATTTACAGATGCTCACTGGTTTACAGTAAATTAGATCGTCATGGTGACACGAAAACTCTGGAGTGATTTCTCTGGTCAGCCATTTGACATGAAATAATAACATTACAAAACATTTACACAAGCCGTGGTCAGGGAGGCACGGAAGAGGACTAGAGCCACAAGAAAAATTCAGTTATGGGATTAATCTCAGAATTCTGTGAATGAAGTCAGAACTCAGAATTCTCAGAATACATTCAGAACGCAGAATTCTAAGTGTTAAAGTCAGAATTCTGACTTTGATCTCAGAATTCTGAGATTAATCTCAGAGCTCCAATACATTTGTCACATGACTCTAATCGTCTTCCGCAGGGAGGAGCCTCCATATCAGAGAGAATGTTTTTTAAAGGCCAAAGTTGGCCTGATATATCGGTCTAACCCTACTACAACTAGGCTAACTGTACAGTGAAGTTGATTCCCCGTCTCTTTTGATCCCAGTTTTCCCAGGTCAGTCTGAAGTGATTGGTTCACCCCAGCCAATAGTGGCCGTCGTTGGCGATGACGTCATCCTGCCGTGTCACGTTGAACCTCGGCTCAACGTGGAGGATCTGACGGTGGAGTGGACGAGGCCCGACCTGCGGGCCGAATACGTGCACCTGTACCGAGACGGCCGCGAGATGCTGGCCATGAAGAACCCGCTGTACTCTGGACGGACCGTCCTGTTCAGAGACGGCCTGAAACACGGCGACATATCGCTCAAGCTAACGAACGTGACGCTCGCCGACGAAGGGAAATACAGGTGTTTCATCCCGAAGTTAAACGGCCGAAAGAAGGTGTCTGTTGTTCAGCTGGTGGTCGGTGAGTCCTCAGGAGGTTTCATTTGTTTTGATGTTGTTACGGTCCAGGTGTTTTTCTGTTTGTGAAGGATCACAGTGTCAATGGCGAAGCAGGGCTGTGCACAAATGATTTAAGGGGCGAGGGCGAAAAAAGGAAGAGAGGGCCCCCGGCACCTCATATTATTTTTATTACATTTCAAATGATATTGAAAATTAGCTAAAATGCTCTGATAAAACATAACCTGTTCTTGTTCTATTCCAAAATGCTATATCTCCAAAACTGTTACCTGAAGTTCATCATGCAACATCTCTAAATCACTGAGGATCGTTTTGTCAGCTACTTGTGTTACCTCTGCTCTTTAAGAAAGTACCATAAAATATGTTTACTATGGCGCTTTTAATAATTAAAAAATCCTCTCTTTTTCTAGAGCGATTACCACAAAACACTAACAACGGGACGACAGAGAAGCCGCAGCAGCCAGGAGATCCACATCAAAAGGAAGAGGAGGAGGTTGAAGGTGAGAAAATGGTTTTAACTCCTTCAGTTTGTACTGGATGCAGCATAATATTGAGAACAGCCAATGGATTCACAGGAATGTATTTGTTGCTGTGAGATGAAAAACTCTTGTTTGAAAAACTGTTTTTAAAATTCCTGTATTCCTGTTTGGTGACGCGGCTTCATGTTGTTCTTTCGTGTGACGTCAGCACTTTGGATTGAATCAGCGTCGACAGTGACATGTGATCATGTTCATTACAATTACCACAAATATTTCATGTGTTTGATTTTCCCGTCAGGTGAGCCGTCCAAACGGAGCCCTCTGATACCGACTGTCATCGGTCTATCAGTGATATCGCTGACACTGATCTGTGGAGGATTTACTTATTTACTGATAAGATTCTTCAAACAGAAACGACAAGGAGACGTAAGTCAGATGCTATTAATAAACACTACTATTTGTCTTAAAGAAAGTGCTGTAAAATAGGGGAACAACGATATTATTTACACTGTAAAGAACCAAAAAATCTTTTAATTATCATTAATTAATTTGTGTATAATTTAACTATTGAAGTATTCATTGACATATTAACAGCTTTTGATACTGTTCATCATTCAAAATCATTATTATTATTATATTATTATTATTATGTTGCCGATGTCGGATCATAAAACCTCGTAACTCCAATTTTGTTGATTTTCATGTTTTAATTTTAAAAAATGTCTGTTTGTCAAGCCAAAAACGAGGCTGTTTTTCGTAGTTATTGAAAAGTAGATATTTTAAGTTCTCACCCGACAACAATTTTTCATCTTCAATTAATTGTTCTACCAATTAGAATCCATTTTTTAAATAATTTTGGGCTTCTGTTCCACCAGACTTACAACATGATTGGAGCACACCCGAAACAGAACGGCGATGAAGTCGGAGTACTGGCGGCTTAGGTGCCTTGCTCAAAGGCGCCTTGACAGTAGTCGTTAATGGAGATGAGAGTGTTGCACACTAACCCTTTGCCCCGGATCTTCCCAGCCACTTTTGGGACTTGAAGCAGCGACCCTCCAGCCACAAGAGAAGCATTGGATCAGCAGCAATGGGACGGAGCTTCAGAGTGACGGGAACGGACTCCCAGCAACAAACCCGTCCAGAAAATGCTCTCATTTGAACTTGTGACTTCAGCCCCGAACCCTGAGGAGCCTCTTTACACCTGGAACTGACATGCATCGTATTGATGTGAGGAGTCACATCTAGAGCTAGCGGCTGTGGGAATCTGGATCTGGATTCGCGAGGAAAAGGAGGCCGGCGTGGAAAGCGACGCCCGCCTGGAAAACCGATCGACAGACATTTCCTTTTGGACACATCGTCTCTCGTTTTCAAAAATAATAAGACTGGTTAAAAACCGTACAAGCACCCTAAATCATCTTCCCATGAATTTCAATACTCAGGGAATGTTTCGACATTTTGACGTTTTTGTCAGTAACCTCAGGCTCTTATGTGACTTAGTGAGTGCACATGTAGAATAAGCGTCAATTCATTACAAGTAGGGATCTAGTGGAGGATAATCGCACTTAAGTTTTCACACATTTTTTGTTTGTGGAATAGAGTTTACCACCTTTTTAGACTGATATAAATGTTAGTGACTTGTATTCATAGGAAGCATCGCTGTATCAAAGTGATGTGAGTTAGATGAGGATAGCGTCTTTTGTTTGAAAGTATTATTTATTTTTGGAGGTTTGCCCTGTGATGACCACTTTTTTTTATTTTCCTATGTCACTGATTACAAGCAACCAAAAGTAAGGAGGTCAAAGGTCAGGGGGGGAGGGGGGTCAACATCCCCATGAACCTAGATTGGTTAATAATAATAATCATTTTATTTGTATAGCACTTTTCTAAAAACAGTGTTTTCAAAGTGCTTTACATACAATAAAACCCAAAAGCAGCAATAATAGAAAATAGGAATAAAAGGTAATATATGAGGTAAACCGATACAACTAAAAACACACAAACAAACAGAGATACAATTAAAAACAGATCGAACTTTAAATAAAAGTGTGTGCCAAAACACAAGAAAGGAATAAAATGGAGATACAGGTACATACAGGTGCCTCCGAAAGAGACCGACACCCCAATCCACGTAAGAGAGAAGAGTAACAGAAGGAAATAAAAATCAGAGTTAAGGACAGATTGTTACTGTTACGTCGCTGGTTCAAATCTTCTGACCAGCAGGGAAATGTTCAGCAGGTGAAACTAAACAGGAAGTGCTCTCCGCTCCTCTAACAACTACTGTGAACGTGCCCTTGAGCAGGGCACTGGTCCCTTATTACAGCTGTGAGTCTGTAGGAAATAAGTGACAAAGAGATTTACCTCAAAGAGCTGCTGCGTTGAAAACCTAAAGCTAAAAAATATCTGAATGTATTTCATTTTTCTGAGTATGTGTTCTCTTCTGAGTTAAGTGTTCTTTTACATATGGAATATATATATAAATAAGGTTCTCATACTGTATATAAGCTACCTCTTGTCACTTTATAAATCATCTGTTTGTTATATCTTAAATGAAGGTTATCCCTGGTTTATGGGAATTTCACAGTTGTAACATGTTCCACCAATATGATGCCCTGTTTAAAGCTGCTTGCTATATAATACTGTGTATTTAATGAAAATCTTCCTAATGTGTTTAAATGAGTGTAACGACACAATGGAAGTACAAACGTGTGTGTGCTCTGTACACAGGTTACATTGTTACACTCTTAATAAATACTGTATGAGGGACTAGGCACTTAATACCTTTCCATAGGTCAGTACTTTGTCAAATGTATGTCAAATGATTTATTTTTCATTATTTTTATTTTTATATAATTTCTTTTTTATATTACAGGGTTAGGGTTAGGTTATTATATTTGTTCTTTATTGAATAACACATTCGGTGAAGTTATTCATTTTAAAGTAGCTTGCTGTTCTTGCTCTACAAAGTGCAAATAAAACACGGGTAAATCATTAAAGTTTCCTTCATGTGTGGTTTGAATCTCAAGTGAAATTTCTGCAATCTCCAAATGGAATCACAACCTCCGAACAGAGGAGTTTCAAAAATGTGATATCAGTCTTTTTAAACATGTGACCCTTCCTCACAACGTCAACAACTACAGCTCAGGGCCTCGTTTCCCAAAACTTCATTATAACTCAATTTCACCACACCCATCCATTCAACAGCCTACAGCAGTGATTCTCAACCTGTTTTGTATCAAGGACCCTAATCTAGTCCACATTAGAGCCACAGACCCCCATCTGATCAGATTTTGTCTCTCGAACCCAAATCTGAGAATATCTTTGTTTGATTTGATTTTGTCCAGATTTCCATGACTATCTGTATTGCAGGTAGAGAGATAACAGAGAAACTATGATCTGTGTTCACTTCTTGTAAATGAAGTAATGCTGAAGCTGCCGGGGACCCCCTGGAACCCCTTCAAGGACCCCTGGTGGTTCCCGGAACCCACGTTGAAAACCACCGGCCTACAGGGATCATTGGTGAGAAAAATATAGGCCTAATAAAGGAATAAAATATATAAGATGAAAATAAATTAGGTGAATAATGACTTTCAACTCACAATTATTATTCGAGTTGGATGTTTTGCATTTTTGGAAATAAATCCTTTACAGGCAGAAGTCTAAGCGTAAAAATAAAATGTTTTTTTTAAGAGAGACTCCATGTGTTGCTCTTGTTATCCTGGTGTGTGGCGCCATCTAGTGGAGTCAAAGTTACACTGTCCAGGTTTACTCTGGTTTTCCTAGTAAGTCTCTCTCTAAGTGGTCTATAAGTGTTTTTTTACCCAACATCCTTGTAGGCTTGACCTCTGACCCTGCCCTCTCAGTTTGGAATGAAACTCCTCAGTTCATCTAGAAACTGTCTGCAGTTCCCCAACCTAATCAATAATGATTTTTAATATATCAAAAGTAAATTACATTCATTTACATCAGTTAAATAAAAGGTACACAAATAATAATAAAAAAATGACATATGGAATACAAGACGAGCATATTCTTGGCAATTGAGTGCTATTTGTGTGTGTGTGTGTGTGTGTGTGTGTGTGTGTGTGTGTGTGTGTGTGTGTGTGTGTGTGGTTTTGTCATCTATTCCACCTCCATGATGACAGCATGGCTTCTGTCCTGTTCTTCATCAGGCTGAGTTGCTAGAACACAAATAGAATAGAATAAGACTAAACACAACAGAGAGGGCTCACCCCCAGACTTTTATTTTGAAGGTAGAACGACCTCACTTCCGGTGTTATTCTGATTTTCTCTGGCTGGTTTGAGTCAGAAAAGTATTTTATTGCACCGAGGCCCAGCTCGATCTGAGCAGGAGCGCCGGGAGCCGGACCGGCACCGATCCAGATACTCCAGATCAGGGTTCAGTGTTCCCTCTGGTTCTCACCTCTCTTCCTGTCTCTGTATATGAGTCCCAGTACGATGGTGGACAGCAGGTAAGGAGTTCCCACAACTAGATGACACATCAGCCTGGAGACAGACAGGAGGGCAGCTGGAGGCGGAGCTGCTGGAGGCGGAGCTGAGGAGAGAGACGCAGCTGGTGATGAATACTGGTTGTACAGATTTACACACAATGCTGCTGTCCTATCAAAAACCTCCAAAGAATTCACCCAACGATTTCTCTTGAAAGAGGATGCGACCACAGAACTTGAATGGATAGAACGGTCCTTCCACTGTTTGCTATAGTAATTTGGCTGGTACAGCCTAAAATGGCAATTATGGAATTTAAAGTGTTAGTTGCTATGGTGACAACACAAGTCTGGACATTCTAAGACTGTCACACTGCATGAGAAATTAGCAGATGAGTCTCAACTGAAACTCAACTGAAAGCTAACGTTAGCGATGAGGCTAACGTAGCTTTATCACAGACCTACTTCTCAACAAAATCAGCATGTTAGCAAACCAGCTGGTAAGCATCACCAAACAGGTTCCTTTAACTTAATATAGCCGCTTAAATGATATAAACTAACGTAGTTTAACGTACATTTAGTGGAGAAGAAAAGTTATCATTCGCTAACAGACATCGGCTGAAACAGATTAACTCAACTATAAATCCACTTCCACTGCACAGATGTCAAAACTTCTGAGCTACTAACACGACAGCAGCAGCTGGTAAAAGAGCTCCACCTAGTGGAGGCAGAGTGACTCAATTCAGCTGCAAAGCCAGTTTTCTGCTTTGGTTCTTCCTGCAAAACCTCTCAACTCACTGACTTGCTGCAAGTCGGTTTATGGGGAACCTAGCCCAACAGTTCACATAAAAATGGCCGCCGTTCCCACCATCCAGGAACGTTGATTTGAATGGGAATGTTCTGTGGATGTGACATTATGCTTTGTGTCAGGCAGCAAACTTGTAGCAGAGGAGATAGGCCTAAATAGAAGAAGCTACCATGGTTTCAATAAACTAGCCTACACTTTGTGAGCAACCTCACATCAATCTGTATTCACTGTTTAGTAGCTGGTTAAGCAGCTATCGATGGACTCTGATTCTATTCTATGTGGTTAGCAAGCTAACATTAACTGCACGTTGCAGCAGGAAAACCATGAATGTACCATCTGTATTATAGCTATAATTCATCCATGTTGGATATTTTTCCTCAGAGGTCAACACAACCAAACAAGTGTTTCTACTGGCCAGCTGCAGGTCAAAGTTCACAAAATTTGAACTCTGCATGAAGGCAAAATGCGAAATTGGCTACCGGAAGCGATTGTTTTTATTTGTCATTTGCGTGGTTTTCAATTTACATCAATGGGAAGCAAAGCAAATTTCCACGTAGGTTTGTGCTAATGTGACCGCACCTTAACTCCAAATTTGCCGATTGGGGTTTTAATTTCACAAACATTTCTTGGAGACAGAAGTAATCTCATTAGTTGAGTTAAACCTCAGTGGGCGGAGCCAAAGAACCACATCAGTCTGAAAATTTGGGCCAGTAGATGAATATATGAGTCTCACCTCTCACAGCCAGCCAGCTCTCTGGTGATTCTCCAACACCAGAGATGCTGCACTTGTAGAAGCCTTCATCAGACTTGGAAACACTGTGGATGGTCATCTCTCCTGTAGAGCCGGTCCTGATGAGGAAGCCATCTTTATAGAAACCAGCTGGGAGGTTGGAGGGAGTCTGGGTTGTACAGTTCAGAGTCACATTATCTCCCTCCATCACAGGAAGGACCGGACTCTCCAGGATCACAGACCCAGCTGGACGGCAAAAGCAGTTGAATCAGAGGAGTCGTGTTTGCATTTTGAGATGAGAACACTCAACTCAGCTCAATGAAATAAGGAGAAAACAGAAAGTTTGGTTTCATGTTTTCTGTGATGAATTCTCTCACTCTGTGGAAGTTTGTTTTTCATACTGGACAAGAATGAACGGCAGCAAACGGCTTCTTCTGAAGGAGGAAAATGATGATATGCAACTATGCTGACTGTGCAGAAACAGAGAGGAACACGGACAGCTGGGACTAACTTACAAAAAAAACACTGGTATTCACTGGTTAATACGCCGAAGGAAGCAAATTTTGACTTTTTGGGCTTTCCATACTTTTCCATCAGGGCGAGCCATGCTAAAGATTTGATAAAACCATCTAAAGTCACAATGAAACTGCATTTTGAAAGTGTCTTGCTTCCATAATTTGAGGGGGTTTACGGGCAGATTTACAGTTGGGATTTTGCCAGGAAGTAAAAGTAATGGGATTTCAAAGTAGAAATACAACAAAATAAAAATTGTGTACACTTTTGGTATTTATTGTTAAAGGTCCCATATTCTCCACTCTCCAGAGTTTTATTTTGTGTCTTGAGGTCCATTCAAAGCTGTGTGTGTGGTGTCATGAACCAAAAACACTCTCAATCCATTTCTCCACGTTCATTTTCCAGCATCTCTCTGAGCCTTACCAAGAACAGGCTGTTTCTGTCGCCGTGTCTTTAAGGCTCATTAATATTAACGACCCCTCTGTTCCGATTGGCTAACCGCTTCAAGAGTGAAACGTGAGACGCCGCAGCCCGGCGGCTACAGGTAGGGAAAACTCTCCGGTAATAAACAATGACGACCGCTCGACCGCTTTGAAAAAAACACTTTGTTAGTCTATTATTTCTTACAGAAATGATAATGAGCGAACGGAAGTCCAAACGGCTCGTTTAGAGGCTCGCTTTTCTAATATGGATTGTGTGGATTTAGTTGGCGACCGTGCGTTTTGATACTTTCACCATGTTTAGATAGACCATCCAACTCCTTTATCATCACAGAGGGAAGGGGAGTCCTGCTTTACACCATATGGGACCTTTAAATGAGTGTATATTATGACACCTAACAAGGTGAGAAAAAAAATAATTTTACATTTCATTATGACTTTAAATGTCACATGATAAACAGCCCATACCAGTAACAGTGATGTTGACAGCATGGCTGCGCTCTCCTGACTCAGTCTCACACCAGTACAGTCCGCTGTCTAGTGGGTATAGGTCGCATATGATGCAGAAAGATCCGTTAAATCTTCCCCAACCGTACGGACAAGAGTCCTGCCTTCTGAAGGACGTGTTCCTCTTCACGGTGTTTCCTCCTGCAGAGCTCTCACAGCCGAGAGAGACAAGATCGTATTTAAAGAACTGAGATCTGCTGGGGATGACTCGAATAGAAACTGGTGGAGAAAGACAGAAGAAACAGTCTGAGAGAGATTTAAACCAGAATAACCACCACAACCCATAGAAATCTAAGTGAATGTCTATCTCTACACATATAGAGCTCACCGCCTTCTTCTTCTTCTTTGGTTCCGGAGGAGGAAAGTGTATTCAGGCCTGAGAAACACACAGAGGAGAGAGAAAAAGATAAGTAAATATCGCTGTTTGGAATGTTAATTGATTTCTGTTGAGTTTCAGGAGCCACTGGAGATCGGAAGCACTGAGAAATAAGAAATGTAAGAGAGAGAGAGAGAGAGAAAGGTTTACTCACAGAATATGAGACATAGCATTGTGATCTTCATCTTGTCTCGCTGCTCTTTGGCTGACTCGCACACCGTCTGCTCACCACTTCCTCTACTTTCACATCCTGACAGTCAGGAGGTGAAACCAAACCACCCTAATATGCGATGCACAGGGTGACCGGCAACAAAGACAGACAATAAAGAAAGCCACATAAAAAACAAGATGCTCCTATGGGATGAAAGAGACGATGTTGAGGCAACTCCTGAGGCAACGTTGCCCATTCGAGTTGCTCACAATATTGCACTGTCCTGACTTTATCTTCCAGCCTCTCAGGGTGAAACTGTAGAGAAAAAAATTATAAAACTTTCCACAGAAGAAGAAAAAAAAAAAAAAAAAAGCCAATGAAACTAATTAAAAATGCCAAGGTACTCCTTTGTTGTAATAAAGGCAGGGAAAGGTGATGATATAGAAAAGCCAGAAATCTCACTGAGTCTCATTGAGAATCATTGAGTCATTGATATTAATCAATAAGCCGATCAACCCTGCAGATATATTATGTTCTTTTTCTGCTCTGTGGGGAGTAAAAATCAGATTTAATACTTCGACCAGCAGCACTTCAGCTTATTGGCAATTGAAAAAAACAACCACAATTTAGTCAATCAGTCCACTAGTAGGGGCCCTTGAGTGAATGTGTGTGTGTGTGTGTGTGTGTGTGTGTGTGTGTGTGTGTGTGTGTGTGTGTGTATGTGTGTGTGTGTGTGTGTGTGTGAGAGAGAGAGAGAGAGAGTGAGAGAGAGCTAGCAAGATAGAAGGAAAAGATGGAGAAACGAGTGAGAGATTGTATGAAAAAGAAAAAAGAGTGAGAAAGTGTGCATAACTCATGTTTGTGAGTGTGTGTGTGTGTGTGTGTGTGTGTGTGTGTGTGTGTGTGTGTGTGTGTATTTTGTGGTGGTGAGCATCAAAAAATGTCAGATGCCATAACACATTCCTAGATAAATGTGATCCTCCAGACCTGGGCTTTAACTTGATAACTTGTTTTTATTTTCTTCCTTGTTCATTTTAAGAGTCTGTTCGGGGGTTAGTCTGTTTTTTTCTTCTTCACTTTCTTTATTCCTGTCATGACTTCGTTTTGCCACTGGGAGGCGACAGACAGAAATAATCTGCTGTGAACCCCCAGTTCTACCTCCTGCTCTGTCCATGCTGCTGACACTTTAAACCCAAAGTCTGACACCATTTCCCAGAATTCCTGTACTTCCTGTACATTCCCATAGCATGTGCATAAACGTCCCAACCTCTTTTGTTTTATTTTTTTTTTATTTAGAATCTGTTTTGTTTGTAAAAGATGTTTCATCTTTTATCTTTATTTTATTGCTGTCATAACTTACACACTTAATCTGCTGTGAATAGAATAGAATAGGACAAAACAGAATAGAATAGAATAGAATACAATAGAATAGGACAAAACAGAATAGAGAAGAATAGGACAAAACGGAATAGAATACAATACAATACAATACAATAGGACAAAACAGAATAGAATACAATACAATAGAATAGAATAGGACAAAACAGAATAGAATAGAATAGTACAAAACAGAATAGAATGGAATAGAATAGAATAGGACAAAACAGAATAGAACAGAATAGAATAGAATAGAATACAATAGGACAAAACAGAATAGAATAGAATACAATAGGACAAAACAGAATAGAATAGAATACAATAGGACAAAACAGAATAGAATAGAATACAATAGGACAAAACAGAATAGAATAGAATACAATAGGACAAAACAGAATAGAATAGAATAGAAAATAATAGAATAGAATAGGACAAAACAGAATAGAATAGAATAGGACAAAACAGAATACAATACAATACAATACAATACAATAGGACAAAACAGAATAGAATAAAATAGAATAGAATAGAATACAATAGGACAAAACAGAATAGAATGGAATAGAATAGAATAGGACAAAACAGAATAGAATAGAATAGAATACAATACAATAGGACAAAACAGAATAGAATACAATAGGACAAAACATAATAGAATAGAACAGAATAGAATAGAATACAATAGGACAAAACAGAATAGAATAGAATAGGACAAAACAGAATAGAATAGAATAGAATAGAAAAGAATAGAATAGAATAGGACAAAACAGAATAGAATAGAATAGGACAAAACAGAATAGAATACAATACAATACAATACAATACAATAGGACAAAACAGAATAGAATAAAATAGAATACAATACAATACAATAGGACAAAACAGAATAGAATGGAATAGAATAGAATAGGACAAAACAGAATAGAATAGAATAGGACAAAACAGAATAGAATAGAATAGGACAAAACAGAATAGAATAGAATAGAATAGAATACAATAGGACAAAACGGAATAGAATAGAATAGAATAGAATAGAATAGAATAGAATAGGTCAAATACAGAATAAAATAGAATAGGACAAAACAGAATAGAATAGAACAGAATAGAGTAGGACAGAACAGAAGAGAAAAGAAAATAACCTATTACTGTACTATACTGTACTATAGTTTAACAATATGCAGATTTTCTAAAAAAAAAAAAAAACAACAACAACAACAAAACTCCCCAACAGTAGCCTATATGGAGTTAGACCGACAACATTAAACTACTTCTTAAAGGTTAAATCATCAATAATTTTAACACTCTGAAAAAGACCAACTTTTATGTACATTTTACTGCTATTTTTACATTTTAATACTAATACTATACTTTTACTTAAGTAAAACTTTGAATGCAGGACTTTTACTTTTAATGTTGTGTTTTTCCATTATGGTGTTGCTGCTTTCTCTTAAGGAAAGGATTCAAATACTTTTTCCACCTCTCCACCTCTCTGTGGGACGTATTTTGTTCTTTGGTGCCCAATTTTTTTTTATTGCAGATTGATTATTTTTATACATTGATTTTATACGATCGTAGGTTTTCCCCATATGTCACTTTCAATTAATTGTATAGTAGTCCCTCGTGCCAAATAGAGTCAAACATGTACATTTTGACATTTATTTTGGTTAATATGGATGCCAATTAAAGTTGTAAGAGTGTGGACAATTTGGCATAAACCCAATTTGACTTTCATGGGTTATGTTATGTTCATTTAAGAAATTCACTATTCTTGAGTTGATTAAAAAACTTTTCCTAGATTACTACTTCCTAGACCTACTAATTTTGGGGGTCTCATTTATCTCCATTTATAGGAGTAATGATTCCTCTATTCCAAGTTTCTGTTAGAATTATTATGTCTGATCTATTTACACTATTTACAAGTTCAAGGTCTTTGCTGTTCAAACCAAAGATTGAAGAGCTTAACTGGAATGAGCACATTCAATGATTTCAACTTATGATACAGAGAGTAAGACAGCTATACATAAACAATTCAAGGGTAACCTATTCACAGAGATTTGATATATACGCACAATCTTTTCAATATCGCTGTCAGTTCATATTGGTATCAGATATGTGTTGCATCCTAAAATAGATATGAACAGTCATCCAAACATATCAGATATGAGCAGCAATACAGAATTGAGGGTGAAGGCCTGTAGTGTGAACGCAGCTTCAAGAATAAAGCCATATCTTCAATTTCGACTCTGCTTTTAGCTTTGATGTGATCTCGCTTATATCTTTCTGCTTTTCTGCATTTCTATGTTGCTTGTCTGCAATTCTGTTTTGTTGTTAATGCAGATTTCTTGTTTTTGTTCATCTGAACAGGCGTGCTTAGCCAAAGAAAGGTTAAAAAATGTGAAAACCTGCTCGACAGTACGATTGTGAACAAAACAGTGCATTTTATTTGCATTGACCATTGCAAAGACAGTCAGTGAATTTTACTGTAAGTTTCAAAAGCTCTTTATTGAACACAATTATATTTACAGTCACCAGGATGAGGGGAGGGAAGATTACGTGAAATGAATAAAATGAAATGAATACTGTCTTTTTTTCTTAATAATATACTCTGTCCTTTTCTCCTTTGTCCTGCATAATGGAGTGCCCTTTGTCCTACATACCATAGTGATGTAATCAGTGCATGTGCGTGTGCATGTCCACTATATTTGGTCATGAGTGGTTTTGAGCGTTCTTATCGGTGGACAATAGTATATGCTACCCATACGTGTTTCCGTGTGTGTCCCATGTTAGGTGAGGTTTTTGGCTTTAAGTCAAGAAACCCGAACTGTGGGTTGTCTTTGAGCAAAGTGGGTTTGGCTCTGTGCCGAGATTTACGGTTTTGTTTACTCTAATCTATATAAGTGAATCCTCTCCGCTCCTTTCTTTGTCACTTCTTTGCTGCTTGTCTGGAACACTGAACTGAACCGTGCATGTCTGAATAAAAGAATCCACGGAAGACTCTTGAACCTTTGCTTATTCATTTTGACCCACAAGGGTGAAGTTTATTTTTCCCCTAGAGGAAGTGGTGAGCAGACAGACAGAGAGCAGCGAGGCAAGATGGAGATCAGCATGTTATGTCTGATATTCTGTGAGTAAACCTCTCTCTCTCTATCTCTCTCTCTCCCTCTCTCTCTCTCCCTCTCACATTTCAGTAAGAGGCTTTTGGAGCTCAACAGAAATCGATTAACATCCCAAACAGCAATATTTATTTATTTGTCTTTTTTTCTCTCCTCTCTCCTGTTTGTCAGACCTGAATACACTTACATCCTCTGGAACCAAAGCAGAAGGTGAGTACTATATAATAATGATAACAATAATGATAATAATAACTTTATAAAGTGCTTTACAGAGGAAATGATAGAACAGGTACAATGATTAAGAAGGGACGTAAAAGAGTAAAATAAATAAAAACAGACATGTAAGGCATAGAAGCCAAATGATAAACAGAGAAGAATAAAAGAAAGCTGTAACAAAGATATTAGTTAAGAGAAGGGTTAATGTGTTTAATGTGTGATGCACAGGGTGATCGGCAACAGGGGGATGGGGATTTCAACTTATGATGGAGAGACCTATAACCTATTCACAGAGATTATATTTCAGTTGAGGGACAACATTGTGTTTGTGGTGTGTGTGAAAATTTTCTCTCTCTCTCTCTCTCTCTCTCTCTCAAATTCGCTTTATTGGCTTGGAAAGTATTCTCACATTGCTTAAACTACACCAGCCTTTAAACCCGTGGGTCGCTGGATCAATAGATGATGATGATGATGATGATGATGATGATGATGATGATGATGATATGATAATGATAATACTTTATTGTCAGATCAAGTCTGAAGTTTTTCTTGCATCACAGCAGCTCCATTTGCAACATCACAGAAAAGACAAAAATTAAGACAGGACACAAAGATATATAACGTTACGTTCAACATAACATTACAATCACAGAAGACAATATTCAAGGCCCTTCAATGTACATTTGATCTGGGATTAAGTAGGGATGGGTCATGATTTTTTAATTTTCGAATAGTCATTAAATTATAAAAAATAATAGTTTATGCGACTTACGTCTTGTCTTAAAAAGTATATTTTCCCTTGTTTTTACCGGCGCCTCTATCGGGGCTAATCGGACTAACGTTAGGTAGCTGGCTTAGCTAGCTAGCTCTATGCTAACGTCCACCTAGCTTGCTAGTTAGCCTGGCTAGCTAACGTGAATATTCAGAAATAGTTACAAAATGAACGTTGTGCTGACGTCCGGGACGTTACCTGGTCATCAGCTGGACGTCCTTCCTGGGCATCCCAGCAACGTCGAAATATTTCGTTACGCGCCCACGCATGTGGAATCGGTACCCAGGAAGACTATAGGACGTCAGACTCACTTGCTGTTTTGAAATCGAAACTTAAGAAGCTTAGGTCAGCCATTATTATGGATTCACCCCACCCGCCGCCGCGTCCGCCGCAGATCCTTCGTGTGAACGCAATAACTTTAACAGTTTTTATAAGAATCTTTTCAAATTTGGTATGGACATTGATGACCCCTAGAGGAAGAACTCTATTGATTTTGATGTGTTTATGATTATAATCGGCCTGATGGTGGCGCTATAATTAAAGGTCAAAAATTGCACAAAAGTCGCTACACATGCCCTAATCCATCATGCCCTAATCCTCTTCCGCAGAGAGGAACCTCCGTATCAGAGAGAATTTTATTTAAAGGCCAAAGTTGGCCTGATATATCAGTCTAACCCTAGATACTACAACTAACTGTAATTTCAACATACAGTGAAGTAGATTCCAGCCTGTCTCCTTTGATCCCAGTTTCTACAGGTCAGCCTCAGGTGATTGGTTCACCCCAGCCAATAGTGGCCGTCGTTGGCGACGACGTAATCCTACCGTGTCACGTGGAACCTCGGCTCGACGTGGAGGATCTGACGGTGGAGTGGACGAGGCCCGACCTGCAGGCCGAATACGTGCACCTGTACCGACACGGCCATGAGATGCTGGACATGAAGAACCCGTCCTACTCTGGACGGACCGTCCTGTTCAGAGACGGCCTGAAACACGGCGACATATCGCTCAAGCTAACAAGCGTGACGCTCGCCGACGAAGGGAAATACAGGTGTTTCATCCCGAAATTAAAGAGCCGAAAGAAGGAGTCTGTTGTTCAGCTGGTGGTCGGTGAGTCCTCAGGAGGTTTCATTTGTTTTGATGTTGTTACGGTCCAGATGTTTTTCCGTTTATCAAGGATTACAGTGTCAACCATAGACTATAAAAAAAAGATGGACGTAGTCAGTGTGATGTCACCCATAGGTTTCTGAAGGGCCATTTTGAAGCCAAAAACTGGGGTTTAGTCAAAATCTGAAGTTTGGTCATCATTAGTGAAAGTGGGCGTGGCCTATGACATTTTGGCTTATAACTCAAACAGAATTTCACCTATCGCTATGAAACTAATCATGTTCCAACCTTTATGTGGAACATGTGCACCAATTTCCATACAGATCCGACCGGATTTTGCCCAACAGCAGCATTTTGAGTGTACAGCTAGACACAGTAAAGCCAATACGAAGTTGGATATTGACACCTTTTAACTTACTATTACATTGTTCAGTATCACAACTTGATAGCTTGGGGCCTGATGGCTCAACAGCCTAATATGACAAAACTGACAGTAATCTTAATGCAAACTTCCACGTTTCAGCTCTGGCTGCTGCTGGCATGAACCAGCCATTGCCGCTAGCAGCTATATTTAGTTAAATTTATTATTGAGTGTTAAAAAAAAATAGTTAAGGTACATACCCTTTATTATTGGGGAGACAATCCCTAGAGGATTATATCCATACATTATGGAGTGTTTAGGAGTAATAATTAACTGGTTAACTATAAATTTGTGATATAAAAATAGTTACGGCATGCAAGCTTTATTATTATTAAGATTAGCCCAGAAGTAAAAATTGTATTATTTGGCGAAATAAAAATAGTTGGGACATACAACCAATATAATTGTGAAATTTCGGGGATATACCCTTGCACTTGTGTTGAGAGCCATTCGACCACATGGTGGCCCATGTTTTTATAAATTTCATATATTTTGTTATGTTTGAAAATTTAATACGTTTCCTCTTTATCTATGATTAATTAAAGTAGGTGTTGATGACAGGGTCGATGAGTTTAGCTAAACAACCCTAGCCATAAAGAAGAAAACAATTGGAATGCTGAGAGAGATTATCTTTCATTCCACCATCTCCTAGGAGATCCAAGTGATGTAACTTCCTGTGAATCATCTCATTTGATGAGTGTTAGGATATTTTAAAGAGACAGAACGGGAGATTAAATGAAAAAAACAATCATACATTTTTCAATCAGAAGTTGCATAAATGGACCTGGGGACATGTGAAAGTCAGTGTTCAAAGTAAATCTCTTAAGGCATCTGTAGAATAATATTTTTGTTGTTTTTGACCCCAAATTATGAAAGATTATACCTTAATCATTTAAAACATGTTATTGATTAAAAAAATATGTAATGTTTTTACTGCAATTCTGTTGTCTTTCTGTAAGGGACGCACATTTTCTTCCATTTGTGGAATGACTCATCTAGCGTCGCCTTCCAGACTTCTGCTCCTTGGGGGCTCAAACTTACACTGAGTGTCCTGGGGCGTAGTGCCATGTTCACGCCCCCATAAAGTTTTGACTCTACGCTGACGCAGGCACAGGTCGCGTCAGCGTGGAGCATTGGCTGTGGCTCCCAGCTCCAAAAAGCTGCGATTTGTGAAAACGGAAGACTTTATCAAAACTTTTATGGTGACTTTATGGAATTATAGTCATGGTGACTATACTTCAAATACATTTTTCCTAATCATGCCCTAATCCTCTTCCGCAGGGAGGAACCTCCGTATCAGAGAGAATTTTATTTAAAGGCTTTAAATAACTTTAACAGTTTTTATAAGAATCTTTTCAAATTTGGTATGGACATTGATGACCCCTAGAGGAAGAACTCTATTGATTTTGATGTGTTTATGATTATAATCGGCCTGAGGGTGGCGCTATAATTAAAGGTCAAAAATTGCACAAAAGTCGCTACACATGCCCTAATCCATCATGCCCTAATCCTCTTCCGCAGAGAGGAACCTCCGTATCAGAGAGAATTTTATTTAAAGGCCAAAGTTGGCCTGATATATCAATCTAACCCTAGATGCTACAACTAACTGTAATTTCAACATACAGTGAAGTAGAGTCCAGCCTGTCTCCTTTGATCCCAGTTTCCACAGGTCAGCCTCAGGTGATTGGTTCACTCCAGCCAATAGTGGCCGTCGTTGGCGACGACATCATCCTACCGTGTCACGTGGAACCTCGGCTCGACGTGGAGGATCTGACGGTGGAGTGGACGAGGCCCGACCTGCGGGCCGAATACGTGCACCTGTACCGACACGGCCATGAGATGCTGGACATGAAGAACCCGTCCTACTCTGGACGGACCGTCCTGTTCAGAGACGGCCTGAAACACGGCGACATATCGCTCAAGCTAACAAGCGTGACGCTCGCCGACAAAGGGAAATACAGGTGTTTCATCCCGAAATTAAAGAGCCGAAAGAAGGAGTCTGTTGTTCAGCTGGTGGTCGGTGAGTCCTCAGGAGGTTTCATTTGTTTTGATGTTGTTACGGTCCAGGTGTTTTTCCGTTTATCAAGGATTACAGTGTCAACCATAGACTATAAAAAAAAATGGACGTAGTCAGTGTGATGTCACCCATAGGTTTGTGAAGGGCCGTTTTGAAGGCAAAAGTTGGGATGTACAAGCGCCGCCATGAGCAGGTAGCGCGAGACTGAGCGCGCGCCGCCTGCTATAGAGCTCAACAGTGACCGCCCACTTTTGAACGGCTCCGGTTCCAGGAAGTGAATTTCCCATTCATTCCTCCATTGACGTTTCAGAAAATCCTTATATAAAGAGTTTTAAGCCTGGAACCAAGCCAACCAACTACGAGATGAATCGTGACCATAAAACATTTGATTCAGAGCAAAAAAAAATGGAAAACAGAAAAAGAGGCAAAGTTTCTTTTTTGCTTTTTTTTCCCCATTTTCCAATTTTTTTTTTTTTGCTCCAAATGTTTTATGGTCACGATTCATCTCAAAAAATAACCATTACGTTTAACATTAATTAACACAACAATTCCATTGTGTATAGGTCAGAGTGTGTGTGTGTGTGTGTGTGTGTGTGTGTGTGTGTGTGTTTGTGCACGTGCAATTTCTATTTTGTTCTGTCCTCCTCTGTTGTGTTCAGTCTTACTCTATTCTATTAGTTTCTATTGTTATTTTATTCCGTTTTTATTATTTATTTTTATTCTGTTCTATTCGTGTTCCGGCAGCTCAGCCTGATGAAGAGGAGGACAGACGCCATGCTGACATCGTGGAGAAATAGATGACAAAACCACACACACACACACACACACACACACACACACACACACATGCACACACACACACGCACACACACACACATCATCATCATCATCATCATCATCATCATCATCACTAAATTGCCTGTCTCGTACATTTACTTTACATTTTACACTGTGGAAATGTATCTGACGCTCTTATCCAGTTTCATAATTAAAGAAATGTCATTTTACTGTTATTCCATATTTTCATGTTGGATATTTCTATATTTCATTTTTTAATTATTTGTACCTTTTATCTAACTGATTGTGTCATATCTGTAAATGAATGTAATTTACTTTAGATATATTAAAAAATATCTAAAAGTCCCTGTGTTCCCTGCTCTTATTGAACAATATGCACATTTTCTATTAAAAAACAACAACAAAAAACATTTTCAATAGTTTCATCAAGGAAAGAAAACAATATGACAATCTACTGTCATTTGTTAAGAGTCTATTTGGTTTTCTTCTTCTGTCTTTCTTTATTCATGTCATGACTTCAATTCGCCACTTGAGGGCGACAGAAACAAATAACCTGCTGTGAACCAGTTCCTGTTCATGCTCTGTCCATGGTGCTGAACCAGTTAAACCCAATGTCTCTCTCTCTCTCTCTCTCTCTTTCTCTCTCTTTCTCTCTCTCTTTCTCTCTATCTCCCCCTCTGTGCTTTTAGTACAATTTTGAACGCAGAGCTTTTACTTATTATTATTATAGTATTTTTCTAGAATACATAAGGAAAGGATTTGAGTACTTTTTCAACCACTGACCATTAATGTTTCATTTTATATCTTTATTGTATTCTTGTCATAACTTCATTTCGTCACTAGGGGGCGACAGAGACACGTGATCTGCTGTTACATCCGCTGTGCTCTGTCCATGGTGCTGAACCACTGAACCCCAATCTCTCTCTCTCTCTCTCTCTCTCTCTCTTTCTCACTCGTTCTCTCTCTCTCTCTCTCTCTCTCTCTCTGTCTCTCTCTCTCTCACACTCGTTCTCTATCTCTCTCTCTCTCTCTCTCTCCCTCTCTCACTCGTTCTCTATCTCTCTCTCTCTCTCTCTCTCTCTCTCTCTCTCTCTCTCTCTCTCTCTCTCTCTCTCTCGCTCTCTCTCCCCCACGCGGAGCTGTGCGGACAGCAACACAGCCCCGAGTCTCGTGCTCCGGGGCTGTGGGCGGCGCGGCTACGTCACAGAAAACGTGGCAGCGTGTCAGGCGCTCCCTCCCTCTCTGTCACCAAAGATCGTCTATGCTTGAGATGCGCCACCAGTCTAGTGGCCCGCCGTTTTTTGCGGTCTGCAAGAAAGTGGGCGTTACCGTCCACGCATGCGCCCTGCTCCTCCTGTTTAGAGTCGAGCAGAGGTAAGCGTAGCCGTTGCCGTAGCAACACATCTGAAGCAGGCCTGAATCCAAGCTGTTTTTCCTCAAAAGGGGAACTATACTCATCCCAAAAATGAAAACTGTAGTGCTGGACTGTGACAATTTGGTTTGGCTTTATTTTAAAATTTGGTCCAAATAAAGCTTGGATGTTTTTAACAGAAGGCGTGAAGTTTGAGTTTCCCTGAGAGTGAGGAAAAAGCAAAGAGGTCTCACTCAGCCTTTATTTCGAAGCACTGAAACGTCATAAGGAAGCACAGTGGACCAGAATCTGTATTGGCGTTAATGGAAATTACATATCTATATCTGTAAAAAAAAAAAAAAAAAAAAAAAGGTTGAAAGTGTTGTTAACCTCCAGAGCTATAAATTTGTGTTTTGTTTTTTTTTGTAGTTTTTGAGTAAAACGACTTCATTTTCGGCCTCCATCTTTGTCCCTCAGCCTCACTGTGGTGTTTCTGCACTGCTCTTCCCACAGATCACCTGTCAATCAAACAGTGTGGGCGGAGCTTGGATTTTCTGTTGATGCAGTTTGAGTTTCTCTTTTCTTTGTCTGTTCAGCCATGGCGGCTATCGCTGCTCATGCTGACTACCCAGTTCTTCTTCTTCTGTTTATTCCAAACAAACCGGAAACATAAAACGCATCACTTCCTGTGCAGCAGAGGATTTTTCCCAGGAAAGAGCTACCAGACACCGGCTGTTTAGAGCAGACAGTGGAGAAGCTTTATGAACTGAATATAGGTTGGATCACTCCTACAGAGTTATTTAGATGAAAATGCTGCTCATTATTAGCCTACAACTCCCACAATCCTCCTCTTGTTTCCAGAAACTACAACTGTACACCTCTTCACTACAAAAGCACAGTGGGACTGAACAGAATCTGGACTTGTTTACCATGGAGTGATTCATCCTCTCAATAGACGATCTTCGTTCCCTCTCTCCCTCTCTCTCTCTCTCTCTCTCTCTCTCTCTCTCTCTCTCTCTCTCTCTCGCTCTCAGACTGAAAATAGATAGATCTGGTCTGGTCGGTCTCATCTTTGCATATTTCCCATCGGTTTAAAAAAAAAAAAAAAAAAAAAGAAAACACCCAAATTCATCAAAGAACAAAACGGACAATATCAACGTTTTTCAAAGCCGTTCTCCTTGGAGGATTTACCGCCGTTTTTTCACGAGCTTGGACGCATTTATTTGTAATATTTTGTTTTTTTTGTTTTTTCCAAACGCAGGAATGTCTGTCGCGGGGTTGAAAAAGCAGTTTCATAAAGCCACCCAGGTAAGAAGAGACCGTCCTGTTTTCTATGCTGATCGGAGAAAATAGAGATTATTTTCTATTATTCTGACAATATTCCAGTTATTCCAGTTATGTCCGTTTGGTTTGGAGTAAAACACAAGCGGGGAATGCCGTTATATTGCTGTAAATTGAGCTTCTGTGAAACAATTCAGCACTTCAGCAGTTATATTTTCAAAATAAAGCATGAATTGATGCTTTTCCCTCCTCAAAACACCCCACAGTCACACAACTTACATCATTCTCACACTACTTACCATGATAAACACTGTAAATTTCCATCATAAAGCTTGATGTGAGGCTAGAAAAACGTGGATAAACTCAATTTCTCCATTCAAAAAGGCGTCTAAACTGAATTCAGGCGGGTTTTTTCCTTCCACTACATCTCTGATGTAGTGTCTAATTTTAATTCTGACTCTCACTGTTTTTATGGCTCTGTCTTCAGCTACAGCCCGCTGGGAATCGGGTCTGCCTTGTTTTTGTTCCGATATAAGACGTTTTAGACGTGAAAACACTTATTTCCTTTCTGGTTTTAGCTTAATTAAAGACTCACCCCGCTCTTTTTTATCAGGTTGAAACCGGTAATATTGTATATATCGTATCGTTACATCGGCTAGTGTTGAAAATCAGCTAGTAATCATCTGTGTTTTAATATTGTGTGTTAATATTACGCAACGAGCCGGAGGTTTGGGGTTTTTCTTCTGTGGTTTAATAGGAATGTAATGGTTTAATAGAAATGTAATGGTTTAATAGAAATGTAATGGTTTAATAGAAATGTAATGGTTTAATAGGAATATAATGGTTTAATAGGAATGTAATGGTTTAATAGAAATGTAATGGTTTAATAGAAATGTAATGGTTTAATAGGAATATATAGGAATATAATGGTTTAATAGGAATGTAATGGTTTAATAGAAATGTAATGGTTTAATAGGAATATATAGGAATATAATGGTTTAATAGGAATGTAATGGTTTAATAGAAATGTAATGGTTTAATAGAAATGTAATGGTTTAATAGGAATGTAATGGTTTAATAGAAATGTAATGGTTTAATAGAAATGTAATGGTTTAATAGGAATATATAGGGATATAATGGTTTAATATAATGGAAGTGAGTTGAGTGTTTATATGAAGAAGCTGCTGCTGGACTGTAGTGATGATGAGGAGGAAAACCTGCTGCACGCAACAGGGAATTCCCTCCATCCCTCCTTCATCCCTCCTTCCTCCGTCATCCCTCCATCTGTCTATCCATCCCTCTATTTCTCCACACATCCCTCCCTCTTTTCATCCCTTCTACCTCTCTATACACGCCTCCGTCATCTATCCATTTCCGTATAAATCTTTCTGTCCTTCTATACATCTGTCTATTCATTCCTCCATCTCTCTATTCATCCCTCTGTCATTCTTCCATCCCTCTTTCATCCTTCCGTCATCCCTCCATCTCTCTACACATCTCTCTATCTCTATTCATCCCTCCATCACTCCTTCATCCTTCCATCATCCCTCATCTCTCTATACATCCGTATATATCTCTATTCATCCCTCTGTCATTCTTCCATCCCTCCTTCATCCTTCCATCATCCCTGCATCTCTTTATACATCTCTCTATCACTTCATCCCTCCGTCATCCTTCCATCCCTCCTTCGTCCTTCTATCATCCCTCCATCTCTTTATACATCTCTCTATCTCTATTCATCCCTCCATCATCCTTCCATCCCTCCTTCATCCTTCCATCATTCCTCCATTTCTTTATACATCTCTCTATCTCTATTCATCCTTCCATCCCTCCTTCATCCTTCCATCATCCCTCATCTCTTTATACATCTCTCTATCACTATTCATCCCTCCATCATCCTTCTATCCCTCCTTCATCATTCCATCATCCCTCCATCTCTCTACACATCTCTCTATCTCTATTCATCCCTCCATCCCTCCTTCATCCTTCCATCATCCCTCTATCTCTTTATACATCTCTCTATCACTATTCATCCCTCCATCCCTCCTTCATCCTTCCATCATCCCTCCATCTCTTTATACATCTCTCTAACACTATTCATCCCTCCGTCATCCTTCTATCCCTCCTTCATCCTTCCATCATCCCTTCATCTCTTTATACATCTCTCTATCACTATTCATCCCTCTGTCATCCTTCCATCCCTCTTTCATCCTTCCATCATCCCTCCATCTCTCTACACATCTCTCTATCTCTATTCATCCCTCCATCCCTCCTTCATCCTTCCATCATCCCTCATCTCTTTATACATCTCTCTATCACTATTCATCCCTCCATCATCCTTCTATCCCTCCTTCGTCCTTCCATCATCCCTCCATCTCTTTATACATCTCTCTAACACTATTCATCCCTCCGTCATCCTTCCATCCCTTCTTCATCCTTCCATCATCCCTTCATCTCTTTATACATCTGTCTATCACTATTCATCCCTCCGTCATCCTTCCATTCCTCCATTCTTCCATCATCCCCCATCTGTCTATACATGCCTCTATTCATCCTTCCACCTCTATTCATCCCTCATCCTTCTGTGCATCCCTCCATCTCTCTCTCCACCTCTCTCTCCATCCCTCCATCTCTCTATACATCTCTATTCATCCCTCCATCATCCCTCCATCTGCCTATACATCTCTTTATTTCTCTATACATCCCTCTATCCCTCCATACATCCCTCTTTCCATCCCTCCACCATCTCTATACATCCTTTCATTTATTTTCATCCCTCCGTCATCCCTCCATCTTTCTATATATCCTGTATATTTGGAGAGAGAGTTCGAGGGATGAATAGAGAGATGGAAGGGTGATTCATCTCTCTATTCATCCCTCCATCTCTCTCTCTCCATCTGTCTATTCATCCCTCCATCCATCTATACATCTCTCCATTCATCCTTTTATCTCTCTACACATCTCTATTCATCTCTTTATCTCTTTCCATCCCTCCATCATCCCTTCATCATTCCTCCGCCCCTCTATTCATCCCTCCATCTCTATTTATCCATCCATCCCTCCTTCACCCCTACATGTCTACACATCTCGCCATCTTTCTATTCATCCCTCCATCTCTCTCTATATGTCTATTCATCCCTCCATCCCTATTCATGTGGCTATACATGCCTTTATTCATCCATCTATCCCTCCATCTGTCTATACATCCCATCATCCCTTCATCTCTCTATTCATCCCTCTGTCATCTCCATCATCTCTCCATTTCTGTATACATCATTCCATCCCTCCATCTCTCTCTCATCTGTCTTTTCATCCCTCCATCCCTCTGTTCATCCCTCCTTCATCTCTTCTTCTGTCTATACATCTCTCTATTTCTCTATACATCCCTCCATCTCTCTCTCCATTCCTCTATACATCCCTCCATCATCTCTCCACATCTCTATCCATCCCTTCATCTCTCTATACATATTTCATCCCTATACATCCGTCCATCCATCATACCTCCATCTTTCTATCCATTCCTTCATCTCTATACATTCCTCCATCTGTGTATTCATCCCTCCATCTCTTTATTCATCCCTCCATCATCTCTCTATCGATGGAGAAAGGAGGTTTGTTTCCTCAGGAAAGATGGAGGGAGTCACAACAGATGGTGGAAGAGTTTAATGGGGTTTTCTATTCAGATTTACTGCAAGTATGACACAGAATAGAATACAGTACAGTACAATACAATGCAGTACAATAGGGCAGAAGTCAATAGAATAGAATAGAATAGAACACAAAAGAACAGGACAAAACATAATGGAATAGAGCAGAACTGAACTGAAGAGGACAACACAGAATAGAATAGAATAAAAACTGACACACACACACACACACACATCCATCCATCCTTTCGTCCTCTGACCTTTGACCTCCTCACGACTGGTTGCTTGTGTTGTTGTTGATCTAGGAACTGATTTATTATTCTACTGTTGACGTCAGTGGAAGACTCTGGCTAACAGCATCAGGATAAATGTAGATTTAAAATGTAAGGAGGTGGAGATAGGTGTGTGTGAGTGTGTGTGTGTGTGTGTGTGTGTGTGTGTGAAAGAAAGAGAGAGAGAGAGCGAGAGAGAGAGAGAGAGAGAGAGAGAGACGGTCCTCTCAGTAACTGAATCAGATGGACGACACTCCAGCCTGTCTGAGTGGAAACATATTAAATCAATGCTGTCTGTTTACTCAACCTGGACCGAAAGAGGAGAAGAAGAAGAACCATGTCCCACCTCCTCCTCCTCTTCCTCTTCCTCCTCCTCTTCTTCTTCCTCCTCCTCTTCTTCTTCCTCTCTCACCTGATCTCACTGCTGTCTGATTTAAATGATAAGAAATATAGTTTGAGAACCATTTAAACTGTAGCCTAGAAAAATCAATCAATCAATTACTACTACAACTACTACTGCTACTACTACTGCTACTTATACTACTACTGCTACTTCTACTGCTACTTCTACTGCTACTACTACTTCTACTGCTACTACTGCTACTATTACTATTACTTCTACTGCTGCTACTACTACTGCTACTTCTACTGCTACTTCTACTGCTACTACTATTACTACTGCTACTACTACTACTACTACTTCTACTGCTGCTACTACTACTACTACTACTACTGCTACTACTACTTCTACTACTGCTACTACTACTGCTACTACTTCTACTACTACTTCTACTGCTGCTACTACTACTACTGCTACTACTACTGCTACTTCTACTACTATTATTATTACTTCTACTGCTGCTACTACTACTACTGCTACTACTACTACTACTGCTACTACTACTACTACTACTACTTCTACTACTGCTACTACTACTGCTACTACTTCTACTACTACTTCTACTGCTGCTACTACTACTACTACTACTGCTACTACTACTACTACTACTACTTCTACTACTGCTACTACTACTGCTACTTCTACTAGTATTATTACTACTTCTACTGCTGCTACTACTACTACTGCTACTACTACTACTACTACTTCTACTACTGCTACTACTACTGCTACTTCTACTACTATTACTACTACTTCTACTGCTGCTACTACTACTACTACTACTACTGCTACTACTACTACTACTACTTCTACTACTGCTACTACTACTACTACTGCTACTACTACTACTACTACTTCTACTGCTGCTACTACTGCTACTACTACTCAGGAACTACTTTTTCTCTTGAAGACAAAGAACTTTTGGATAGTTCGCCTCTCTGAAGTGAAATACTGAACTGCATCAGGACCTTTGTCCACCTTTATGGTTTCACCAGAATACAGGCGGGTTGTGAATAAGACAAAACGGGTTCTGTAGACGTCATGAACCGACAGATCGGGGAGTTTATGTGCAGACTGTAGCGGTGTCGGCCATGTTGGAGCCAGAGAGGAAGAGCCTCTTCCTCCAAGGACTTCGGCCTGTTTTAAATATCTTTCCTTTTCTTCCCGAGTCAGCTGAGATGTTTGCTTGTTGTTCAGTCTGTGGGTAGAACTGAGCGCTGCTGTGGGAGTCAATATGGCGGCGTCAACAAAACGCTGACGTCACCGCAAGTCATGGACAGATGCATGATGGGGAACTTCTTTGACGGCTTCTCACTGTATGAGAGGTGCTGTTGTCCTGTAAGGCGTCAAACTCAAATCAAATTTTATTCATATAGCACATTTCATATCTCAGTGTACCCCAAAGTGCTTTACTAACATGAGTAAAAACAGTTCAGGGTTGTGAAAAAAACAACATCCATCATAAAGGGGCTTAAGAATAAGAGAAGTAATGTTTAAAAACTAAAAATGATCTGAAGCTATGGTCAAAAACCAACTTATTCATGTCCCTCCACCGCTGCCATCAAGACAAATTCCTGAGCATTCATTGCATTTGCCGATTCAAGTGATCCTGATGATAAAAACAGATGATTTGTATTGATCCCTGAGGGGAAACTGGGTCATTGCAGCAGCAAAGAACAGGAAATAAATTTTAAAAAATAGACAAACAGAATAGAGCGTCCTGAAGGCTTAGCTGGCTGAGGAGATATTCATGTTCCTGCAACGTCCTGCGTCTTTCCTTTCTCTCTGCTGTAATCGAATAAAGCAAAAACGCCCCAAAAAATATATAATTTTAAATATGATGATTTGGATGTTTCTGTTTTTTGTAGGGGGAAACAAATCATGTTAGACTTTAGCGTTTCGTATAATGCCACGTTCACACCGCAGGTCTTCATGATCAATTCTCAATTTCTGCTCGTATCTGATTTTTTGAATGACAGTGTATATTTATTCTAGGATGTAACACATCTCTGACACCAATATGAACTGACGGTGATGATGAAAAGACAGTAGTGTGCAGAGTAATAATAACAAAGGCATTACATCTGATTTTGTTGCTGCTTGTTTTCGAGTTTGTATTCCTGGTACTTCCAAAACACATTTCATTTGAGTTTTGACTGAGTTGAGGCGTCAAATACCAAATCCCAATCAACTCATCTATTTGTTTTTTTTTCCATCGTTGTTTCTCATTGTTCTCCATGCCAATGCTGCCGATATTAAGACAACTGTCTCAGGTGAACGACAAGGTTTACTTGTTGCCATGGCGACGCTGACACTTTCCAATTTGAGGCGTTCAAATGCAAGTCGCGTGTCGGTCTCATGGCTCAGGATCTGATTTCGTACACAGCAAAATCGTCAGACTTAAAAAAAAAAAAAACATCACTATGCCAGTTTTTGATATAAATCCAACCCGACATTTTATCTTCATGTGAAAATTTTTGTTCACATGTGAATAGAGACAATCACATGTGAAAATGTGGAATTCACATGTGACTTCATGACACATAATATTTTCACAAATTTCAGTTCACATGTGAATAAACACGTGCCGTTTGGGATTTGGGAGATTTCATGTGACTTCTTTGTAAGGGGAACTTTGATTGATTATAAAACATCACTTCTCAAAAATCAGAATCGGGACAGTGTTCGTCCGCAGTGTGAACGCAGCCTGGGTGCTGAAGCGGTTTGAACTCGTGGCGTTTCTGTGACGGAGCGAGGGCGAGCGAGGCGGCGGGCGGGCGAGAGAGAGAGCGAGGCTGAAAATAGAGCTGTGAATCAACAGCAGACGTTAACGGAGGAGAGGGAGACAGAAACACCAGCAACCGGTAGCTTTAGAGAAACCTGCAGAGAGAGAGAGAGGGAGAGAGAGGGAGGGGGGAGAGAGAGAGAGAGAGAGAGAGAGAGGGGGGAGAGAGAGAGAGAGGGAGAGAGAGTGGGGGGGGGGGAGAGAGAGGGAGAGAGAGAGTGAGGGGGGAGAGAGAGAGAGAGGGAGGGGGGAGAGAGTGAGGGGGGGAGAGAGAGAGAGAGGGAGAGTGAGGGGGAGGGAGAGAGAGTGAGGGGGGAGAGAGAGAGAGAGAGAGAGAGGGGGGGAGGAGAGAGAGAGAGAGTGAGGGGGAGAGAGAGAGGGAGAGAGGAAATGATTTGTCATCAAGTCCCTTCCTCACATCTATCTATCTATCTATCTATCTATCTATCTATCTATCTATCTATCTATCTGTCTATCTATCTATCTATCTATCTATCTATCTATCTGTCTATCTATCTATCTATCTGTCTGTCTATCTATCTATCTATCTATCTATCTATCTATCTATCTGTCTATCTATCTATCTATCTATCTATCTATCTATCTGTCTATCTATCTATCTATCTATCTGTCTGTCTATCTATCTATCTATCTATCTATCTGTCTATCTATCTATCTATCTATCTATCTGTCTATCTATCTATCTATCTATCTATCTGTCTATCTATCTGTCTATCTATCTGTCTATCTATCTATCTATCTATCTGTCTGTCTATCTATCTATCTATCTATCTGTCTATCTATCTGTCTATCTATCTGTCTATCTATCTATCTATCTATCTATCTATCTGTCTATCTATCTGTCTATCTATCTATCTATCTGTCTATCTATCTGTCTATCTATCTATCTATCTATCTATCTATCTATCTGTCTATCTATCTGTCCATACGTCTCTTTCTCTGTCTTCCTCAACATGAATTGAAATTTGAATTTGATAAAATAAAATCTCTCTCTCTCCTTCTGTCTGATTCTCCCTTTCATTCTCCCTCTCTCTCTCTCTCTCTCTCTCTCTATATTTCTCAGAAAACTTTGAATTAGGCCTTTTGTTATATTATCTCTTTTGACATTTGGATGAGCGAGTGAGCATGTGTTGCTCTGTAAACCTCTCTCTCTCCCTCTCTCTCTCTCTCTCTCTCCCTCTCCCTCTCTCTCTCTCCCTCTCTCTGGATTAACCATTAGACAGCGGGTGGTGTGATCTAGTTCATCTACATGGTTTATTCATGGTGACGCCAGGCAGAGCGTGTCACACACACACACACACACACACACACACACACACACACAAACAGGAGCAAAGGGGCCAGTAACCGGGGCAACAAGATGGATGTTGTATAGCAGAGGTGAGAGATAATTACCGCTGGTCAGTGTGTACAAATGAGAAGGTGAGAAACCTGGCACATGAAAAACTCCAGCTCTTACAAAAAAATTGCAGGATAGAAAATATAATTTACTGTGGAATATCATTTCGGTTTTTAGTCATCTTAAAATGAAAAATTGATCAATGAACGTTTTGGAATGAAACCCTTCAAATTTAAAGGTGCCATGTGTATCATTTTTAAAAATCAATCTATCTTTGTTATATTAATTGTGATACCTTGGTCTAATGACTGTAAACAATCTCACTCCAGCAGTATTGTTAGTTCTAGTGTTTCTCCACATTAAGACTACATTTCCCATCAGCCCCGTTTGCTCTGGAGGAACAGAACCTCTTCCTGTTTTGTGCCGTAAAGCGATCCAGCAGATTTCCCTCCAGATCCGCCAGGTGGAGAAACTATGGACAACAGAGTAGAGGTCACTAGAGAGAGATACTTTGCTTGTAAATCAAGGTTTTCTTGGTTTTGTGATGACAATTATTTATTGTTTATTAAACGTTATAACTGGCTAAGTCAGTTAGCTAACAGTGAACAGTAGTCCACTCCCAGTAGTGAGCAGTAATGTCAGCTCTGCTAATGTAAGCTATCTATCATTTTAAGGATTTCACTTTTAAATTAACAATTTGCTCGCTAACATAACTTACTGACTTATCTGACTACAATATCTGGGGAATCAACAGTTTAAGTTTGTCAAACAAGCTAGTAAAAAAATGAAAAAAATGTCAAAAGATAGCAAACAAAAAGCCAAGCTTGCCAAATCGTAGTTTTAAAGGTCCCATATGGTGTAAAGCAGGACTCCCCTCTCCTCTGTGATGATAAAGGAGTTGGATGTGTATCTAAACATGGTGAAAGTATCAAAACTAAATCCACACAATCCACATTAGAAAAGCGAGCCTCTAAACGAGCCGTTTGGACTTCCGTAACTTTGTGGCGTCACAAAGGTTCGCTCATTATCATTTCTGTAAGAAATAATAGACTAACAAAGTGTTTTTTTCAAAGCGGTCGAGCGGTCGTCATCGTTTATTAACCGGAGAGTTTTCCCTACCTGTAGCCGCCGGGCCGCGGCGTCTCACGTTTCACTCTCGAAACGGTTAGCCAATCGGAACAGAGGGGTCGTGAATATTAATGAGCCTTAAAGACACGGCGACAGAAACGGCCTGTTCTTGGTAAGGCTCAGAGAGATGCTGGAAAATGAACGTGGAGAAATGGATTGAGAGTGTTTTTGGTTCATGACACCACACACACAGCTTTGAATGGACAGAAAGACACAAAATAAAACACTGAAAGTAGAGAATATGGAGCTTTAGCCATTCACTAATTAACATGCTTGGTAGACTAGTTTGGGAGTCAGTGATTTACTGCTTAGTACTGCTGCTGTTGGGGCAGCAGTACTGTACTTTATACATATATCATGCCACCTTAGTCTTACTCTAGTGTACAGTGAGTTATGCTGCTCTTGGGGCAGCAGTAGTGAACTTTATGCATTTATCATGCTACACTTGTCTCAGTCTGTTTACAGGTTATAAAACGCTGCTCTTGGGGCAGAAACTGTGTTTAGTCTGGTCCAGTTTAACTATAAAGCCTTTTACCACAGTCCAGTTTCAAAGGGCTTTACATACCATCATATACATGTCATATACCAGACTACATCATATATATATATATACATACATACATATACACACCGTATACATCCTATACTAGATCATATACATACTTCATATAGATCGTTTACTACGTCATATACACACTATACATCATATACTAGATCATATCCTAGCACTAAAACTTTATTTTTTGCTTTCTTTCTTTCTTTCTTTCTGTCTTCCTTTCTTCCTTTCTTTCCTTTATAAATCACCGTTGTAATCACTGTAATAACAAAAGAACACATGTTCAATAAATGTTTAATTAAATAATTATTCTAACATAGGTTCTTGAACAGTATAGCGATAAAAACATGGCTGCTCATTAATATTTACATGAGCAAGTTTTTGCGATCTCAGGTGTGTGTGTGTGTGTGTGTGTATCAGGTATATTTTTACAGCGGTTTCAATCCGTGTCTCGGCCAATCAGATTCGAGCAGTGGAACTGTGTGTGTTGTGAGGAGACGAACCGGAGAGGAATTCTCTGTCCAAGAACATTAAAAGTTGATACCAGCCGAGACTGGAATCTAGGACACATCTCAGTGTGTGTGTGTGTGTGTGTGTGTGTGTGTGTGTGTGTGTACGTGGTTCTGTGTCGGTGTGTGTTCATACATCCATCGTTACCTTAGCTTTATCTGTGTTTGCATGTTTGAATGCGACCAAGTGTGTGTGTGTGTGTGTGTCGGAGTATGTGTGTGTGTTTGCATGCTGGCCCTGATGTGTGTGTGTGTGTGTGTGTGTGTGTGTGAGAGAGAGAGAGAGTGAGAGAGAGCTAGCAAGATAGAAGGAAAAGATGGAGAAACGAGTGAGAGATTGTATGAAAAAGAAAAAAGTGAGAAAGTGTGCATAACTCATGTTTGTGTGTGTGTGTGTGTGTGTGTGTGTGTGTGTGAGTGAGTGAGTGTTACAGGTGTGTTATCCTCTCTATCAGTATATGAATGGATGGTGTAACGCTGGGTAATGACAGGCTGAGCGGTGGCAGGGTGAAGCCGTTTGCCGAGTCACTGTGCCCTCGACCAAGATGGCCGCTGCAGGAAATGGGACACCTCAGTCCACCTGGATGAATAAAACATGAGTGTACCATCCTGATGGAGAGAGAGAGAGAAAGAGGGAGAGAGAGAGAGAGAGAAGGAGAAATAAATACAGGGAGAGAGTAACAGGAGGTGTGAATAGAGAGAGAGGGCGAGAGACAACAAGAAACAGTGGGAGGAGAGACAGTATAGCTAGACAAGGAGAGCGAGGGAGAGAGAGAGATAAAAAGAGAGTGGGATGAGAGAGGAAAAAGGAAGACAGATAGGGAAAAGAGAGAGAGAGCGACAGATAGAGGGGGAGAGAGATAAAGAGAGAGTGGGGGAGAGAGAGAGACAAGAAGAGGGAGGGAGAGAGAGCAAGAGATTAAGGGAGGAAAGGAGAGAGAGATGGAGAGGGAGGGTGAGAGAGAGAAAGAGAAAGATACTTGACAGACTAAGATGGACAGGAGAAGAAAGAGGGAGAGAAGAAAGGAGGAGAAGATGGAGAGAGGAAGAGGAGGAAGAGAGGAAAGGAAGCAAGGAGCTGAATTGAGGGAAGATAAGAGGAAAGGAAACTGACATGAGGGAGGATGAGGAGAGGAGGAGAGAGAGAGGAAAGATGAGAGTAAAGGAGACAGAATAGGAAAGAAAAGGTTCTCCTCTCTCTCTCTCTCTCTGTCTCTCTCTCTCTCTCTCTCTCTCTCTTGCTTCCTTCCTGATCAAACACGCCCCTATCCATTCGGGGGACCGCGTTGTCGTGGCAACCACACACGTGCGAAAAGAAAAGAGGCGTGCTGTGGAGGGCACGCACGCTGTCAGACACACACACACACACACACACACACACACACACACACACACACAGGGCTACGCTCTGGTTGGCTCATTCAATAATTGATTGTCCTTGAGGGCATCGCACGTGACGGGGATCCACGCAGTGTGTTTATGTGTATGTGTGTGTGTGTGTGTGTGTGTGTGTGTGTGTGTGTTTGTTTATGAGTGTGTGTGTGAGAGAGTGAGAGAGAGAGAGAGATCTACCTTTCATCCCTGGCTCTTATCTATCCATGATCATTGTCTTGGGTTTCAGGAATGTTTGTTCCATGTACAGTCAGGCTGCTGTGACCTCTGACCTCTGACCTCTGACCTCCTTACTGTTGGTTGCTTGTTGCTGATGTAGGACCTGAAGCTGACTGTACTGTTCAACTCTCACACACTGCAGCCATCAGGGGAATACTTCCTTTGAAATGAATGAAAGGAGGCAGACTGTAGTTCTAGTTCTACAAACAGAGCAGAGCTGGAGGCAGAAATAATCTGATTGGTTGAGTTAAACCTCAGTGGGCGGAGCCGAAGAATCACAGTTTTTCTGGCTAAGTAACATCAGACTGAAGCTCAGTGAAAAAGACAAGAGGTAAGAGATGAGGAAGCTAATATTATGAAGCCTAGCGCTCTGCTGCTAACTGAAAAAATACAATCTACCATACTAAGTTATCTAGGTTAGCTAGTTAGCTAGCTGCTGACCTGATGACATCATGAAGCCATGGTGATGAACGAATGGAAAAAAAGTAATTGCCATTTGTAGTTTTTATTTATATTTTGGCTCCTGCATACATACATCCTCATATAATGCATTAAAAAAGAGATAAAGTTGATATTGGTTATTTTCTGATGGAATGACTCAGAAAAAAATCATTCAATGAATGGCAGTCTACATAGGCTTGATATTGTGTGTATGTGTGAATGATGTGTGAATGATGTGTGAATGATGAAGGCCGATACGTAAGTGACTAATAAGTGACAAACATCCTCCAAACACTTTATTGATGAATCTGGTCCAGTTTTTCCCCCTGCTGCTCTTTCAAAATAAAAGCGCTCTGTCGAGCAGCCAGAACGACACAACGCAACGTGACGCGCTCAATGGAATTTTGCCAGTAAGAGAGTGTGTGTGTGTGTGTGTGTGTGTGTGTGTGTGTGTGTGTGTGTGTGTGTGCGTAGCCTGAGAACAAACTGCAGTGGTTGTAGATTTGTCATCTTCTGGAACAAAACAATCAATCCACAGCAGAAAAGATAGAAAAAAAACATACCTTCCTTCCTTCCTTCCTTCCTTCCTTCCTTCCTTTCTTCCTTCATTTCTTTCTTTCGTTCTCGCTCCTTTCCTCCTCTGTATATGTGTTTGCTGTCATATTATGAAGATATAGTGAGCCTGTTGCTGAGCCACCATGCATACTGATTTATTACTGTCATTCCCTCTCTCTCTCCTATCTTCCTCTTTCTCTCTTTTGCTCTCTCTCCTCTCTCCAATCCCCCACTTTATACCTCTTCCTTTCATTCTCCCTCATCCCTCTCTACTCCTTTCTCCCCCCCCCTTCTCTTCTCTTTCCCCCTTTTCTCACTCATCTTATTTTATCTCCTCCGTCGTTCCTCCCTCTCTTCCCTCCCTTCTCCTCATATCTTCTCCTCGACTCAGAAATCCAATTCAGAGTAATTGTCTGTATTCTGCTCCGGTGTGTGTGTGTCTCTTGGCCCAGGCTTTTTTTTTTTTTTTATTGCTCCATCCATCTCTGAATAGCTCCTGTGTGACGTCGGCCTGCAGCGCTGCGTTACGCTGAATGGGAGCGGGGGGATTTCTCCTTTTAACTCTGAATGGAGACCGGATCTTATGATGCGGCTTCTTGGTTTACTCAGAGCCGCGTGGTGGAGGGCTATTTATACATCTGACGGGTCCAAGATGCTTCCCTGCTTATTTCCCACATTTTAGAATGACAGTAAACACATCGAAACTATGAAATAACACAAATTGAATTATGCAGCGACCAAAAAAGTGACTAGATCTTATATTTTAGATTCTTTGCCTTGATGGAAAGGCAAAAGGCTTTGGAAAGAAATTCATACATAGGATCAACTTCACTGTTTATATTTGTCTAAGAAACTCATTTCAAGCATTTAAGCAGAAGACTTTAGATCAAAATGGCTTTATGGCTTTAAACACAGAAAATGTATATTTCCTTATATCTTTATTACCTTCCCTGTACTTTGTTCTGCTATTGTAATGAACATTGCTGCTGTGACACCCAAATTTCCCCTATGGGATCAATAAAGTGCAATCTTAATCTTAATATTAAAATTATCTTTGAAAATTATCTCAATATATACGATATCTCTTGATAATTTTTAAATGCAAACCTTAAAAACAGCTACTGTAATGTACTTCAGTTAATTTCAAACTAATTTATCGTATCAATCGCAAGACATTTCGCTTTTTTAAACGCGTTTTAATGTAAGATTGTATTGAACATATATGTTAAAAAATGTATGTAAAATATTGGACTTTTTTCCTACAAAACAAAATTATAAAATGCTGGTTTAGCTTATAGAAGAAACTGTAAGGGTAGTTTTAACGACACAAATAAAAATCCAAGGGTTGGAGGAGACCTCATCAAAACCTCCTTAAACACCACCTTAAAGTTTGACTGCTTACTTTCTAATTTAACTTAAAGTTCAGGGAGACAGGAACTTTCCATTAATAACTCATTAATAACCTGTAAACCTGCACAAAAGACATGAAAAATCCCTTAATTTCTAGAGTCTCTGTGAATCAACCCATGAATAAATCCCTTATAAACCCATGATACTAACCTTACCTTTTTAAAGCTGTGTTGTTTTTAATGGATAATTAATGTTTATGTAATTTAGGACATTTAAGGGATAAAATTAAGGGGTTTGGTTTCGTAGTGGAGTGTAGTTTCGTACAGACAATAGGAAAGCTTTCATCAACTGGATATAGGTTGGATCACTGTTGTATTAGAGCAGATAAATAAATATTTATTTATCTGAAAACGTCACAGAACTTTAAACTATTCTTCATCTTGCTGTGGAACCGAGAACCGTAGTTTTAAGGAACCGCAGGATTGTGTTTCTCATTACAGTTTAATGCAGGTAATCTGTTATCTGTATAGCAGCTTGAAAGGAATATTCCCTAGCCGCCACACACACACACACACACACACACACACACACACACAGAGTCGTTTTATTGCCTCATGGATCGTGACTACAGCTCTGATGCACAGCGGCCTGCAGCTCCATGCTAATGAGCGGGTCAGGGATTCTCCTGCACCGCTAATGCAGCTTGGGACGGGAAGCTGGGTGAATTCAAAAGACTGGAGAGAGTGTGTTAGAGGTGCTAGGTGGGTCTCTCTCTCTCTCTCTCTCTCTCTCTCTCTCTCTCTCACATCTCCCTCTGTCCTTTCGTTCATTTTAGATCTCTCATTCAGGCGAGTCGATCTTAATTTGTCTCTTTTGTTCAGCCGGTCTGAACGTCTCGTCTCTCTCTCTCTCTCTCTCTCTCTCTCTCTCTCTCTCTCTCTCTCTCTCTCTCTCTCTATTCCTTTCTGTCTTGTTTATTTATTTTTCTCTCTCTTCCTCTTGCCGTCACTCTTGCTGTCTCTCTCTCTCTCTCTCTCTCTCTCTCTCTCTCTTCCTTTCTGTCTTGTTTATTTCTTTTTCTCTCTCTTCCTCTTGCCGTCTCTCTCTCTCTCTCTCTCACTTTTCACTCCTTCTCACCTTCTCTCACGCTCTCTCCCGCTATCCTGTCTCTGTATATAATGTGACATCCCTACTGTGTGTGTGTGTGTGTGTGTGTGTGTGTGTGTGTGTGTGTGTGACTGGGCATTACAATAGCAGCAAGTGGGCCCTTCTCTTGTTACATAACACATCATCGTACAGTCTCACACACACACACACACACACACACACACACACACACAGAGGGCCTGACGTGACTAGCCACCACTGTAGCCCTTCAGCAATATCGCACCACACACACACACACACACACACACAATTTCACTGAAATACAAACAACTGTATATGGCACTGTGTCATGTACAAGTATGCAGAAGTGATTTTATATAATTTATTTAATGACATCACACTGAAAGCAACATTTATTGGCACTAAATTCAATTACACATCAACAGGAAGAGGTTCTGTTCTTCCAGAGCAAACGGAGCCAATGCTGCGTTCCAGAGCGATGTCGGAAATTCAGAAATTTCGACTTCCTACTGGATAAAATGCATTGAAACAGCCCTTTAAAGTCGAGATGAAATGAAAAATGCCTTTTTAACCCTTTTAGATCACATCCCTGGTCATATTGTGCACCTATTTAACAATATATGCCAAAAAAAAATACAAAAAATCTATTTCTTTGTGTTCTTATATCAAAATTCAATCATGTTTTCTTCCTGTAAAACAAAATATGCCGTGTGCTTACGTAAGCATGCCCATAACCAATTTCAATCAATAATATCATGACATCCACCCATTAGCTAGCTAGCAACAGCACGGTACTTCGGTGTGTCTTCGGGTGTTATGACACAAATCAAATTCCTCCCAACGTTACGTCCCGCCTGTCTTTCCTGTTTCACTCGGAGATACGTCACGATACGGAAGTTAGATACTCTCCAAATGCCGTTTCATCTCGACTTTAAGATCTGACGTCACGCCAACACGGCGGCTCAAAATACACTTAAGTTTTATTTTCGGCGTCACCTGACCTTAAATCTTTCAAAACAGCTGTGTGGTATAAAAGGTTAAACATGTAAATTTTAAATGTTAATTTGTACTTGCTAACGTTCTGCGCTAACTAGCTAGCTAACGCTGCTAAATATCGGTGACGTAGCGTTAGCTGTCGCAGGGGGAACTGGGTAAAGAAAATCTCGCAGCATCCATGTTTCTTCTCTGTTGTTTTTTTTTTGTTCTATGCTAACTAGCTAGCTAACGCTGCTAAATATCACTGACATAACATTAGCCGTCGCAGTTGGAATTACGACCAACCAGCTGGGAATTTCTCGACTTCCGACTTTGAGTGAAATGCGGTGTAAATCTTTTTTTTTTATCAGCAACTTCCTCTTGGCGACAGGAAGCGGTAGGGGTTTATGGGAAATGCGGTCTTAATTTTGAGAAATGTGAGACAGAGGCTACCGATCTTGCTGTGTCATTTGTTTACAGTAATTATACCCAGGTGTCAGAATTAATTTGACGATGATATATGATGAAAAATGCTCCTGTAGCACCTTTAATCTTAACAGCAGAGTAAGCAGCTCGCCATCTGCAGCTGTATGAATATGAAGCGAGGCGGCGCTGAGAAAAAACACAACGCTCAGCAAAACCTTTCTCTGGATAAAGGCTAAAAAAAACAAAAAAATCTGAATTGATTAACTGCAAAGATCAAAACTAATGAATATTAAAGTAGCTTCCCTCCCCTCTCTGTCTCTCTCCATCTCTCTGGTTATTGATCCACAGTGTGTTTGACTCAGGCTCTGAACCTCTGAGGAGACAGATACAGGAGTAGGTATTGATCGCTGGCACTCGCGGCTCAAAGCTTATCGATCAGCTATTGATCAGGCATTGATTATGTATTAATCTGACTCCCAGGGGAGAGCGTGAACAGCTGAAATGAAATGAAATACCCACTCCATTTACTGTTCACAGGTTTTTGTTATTGCTGCCTACATGGTGTCAATTTAATGCAGTTTTCATGTATCTATATCATGTAATTAAATTATCTTAAAAAATTTCAGGAAGGCACTGTTAGAAACACATTTGAGTCCTTTTTTCTTGTTTTTCCATTGAAAAGTGCATTATCTAATAGCAACAATCCAATCATCCAGTCTTGGATATTGTGCTTCATGTGTATCACAGCAGCACTCTTATTTTCTTCTCTTCTTTTGAGAGTCTTATTATTGAATTTCTGAAATTATTCACCAGGTTTTTACTGGTTTTTGAGAGACACTGAGAGAGTCTTCCATCAATCTTGACGGTTAGAGAGACCGTTAAGTAACTGGAAGGTCACAGGTTCAAACACCGTAACAGGCAGTATTTCAGTCTCTGTCACAGAGTCCTGCAGTAAAACACTGAACCCCTTCCTGCTCCTGACCTCTGACCTCTGACCTCTGACCCCTCCGCTGAAAGGTGAACCTGTAGGTTTGTCTCAGAGAGAGAAGAGAAGAAACTAATTTATATTCACAACATTGTGGAATATGAAGATTAATGTGCTCTACTACTAATACTACTACTAATACTAGTACTACGACTACTACTACTACTACTATTACTGCTACTGCTACTACTGCTACTACTACTAATAATAATAATACTAGTACTACTACTGCTACTACTACTACTATTACTGCTACTACTACTACTATTACTGCTACTACTACTGCTACTACTACTACTACTACTACTACTACTACTACTAATACTACTACTACTAATACTAGTACTACTACTGCTACTACTACTACTATTACTGCTACTACTACTACTACTACTACTACTACTACTACTACTACTGCTATTACTACTACTACTACTATTACTCTCACTACTACAACTACTACTACTAAGATGAAACTTCATTGATCCACAGTTTTGCAGCAGCTAAATAGGAAAAAAGAAAAAAATAGAATACAAGAACAAAAATACAATTTCAAATAAACAATAAAAAAGATAAATACAACAAAAAATAAAAGCCCTAAAATAAAATATAAACAGTTGTGTGGTTTGTGAACGCATGAAGTCGGCAAACTCAACTCTGAGTGGGAAGTATGAGAAAGAGTATGGATTTATTTACAGTTGTTACTTACAGACTGTTTCTTCTTCTTCTTCTTCTTCTTCTTCTTCTTCTTCTTCTACTGCGGCTGCTGCTGTTCTTCCTGCTCATCATTTATTCATGTGTTGAGGTGTTTATTTGATCTGTGCAGCCCTGCGGTGCCGCGGGTCAGTCGGTGCTGGAGTCTACAGACGCTCTCTGTAGAGTTTGAACGCGTCCGCATCTCATTAAAACACACAGCAGCAACTCCTGCAGCCTGTTTACATTCACTCCCCTCCTTTCCTTCCTGTCCTTCTTTCCTTTCCTCCTTTCCTTTCTTCTCTAATCTCTTTTCTCCTCTCCTCCTTGTCTCTCTCCTCTTTTCTCCTCCTTTTCTTTATCCTCTCCTTCCCTCATTTCCTTCTTGTCCTTCTTTCCTTTCCTCCTTTCCTTTCTTCTCTAATCTCTTTTCTCCTCTCCTCCTTGTCTCTCTCCTCTTTTCTCCTCCTCTCCCTTCTCCTCCTTTTCTTTATCCTCTCCTTCCCTCATTTCCTTCTTGTCCTTCTTTCCTTTCCTCCTTTCCTTTCTTCTCATCTTCTCTCCTCTCCTCCTTGTCTCTCTCCTCTTTTCCCCTCCTCTCCCTTCTCCTCTCCCTTTTCCTCCTTTTCTTTCTCCTCTCCTTCCCTCATTTCCTTCTTGTCCTTCTTTCCTTTCCTCCTTTCCTTCTCATCTTCTCTCCTCTTTTCTCCTCTCCTCCCTGTCTCTCGTCTCTTTTCCCCTCCTCTCCCTTCTCCTCCTTTTCTTTCTCCTCTCCTTCCCTCATTTCCTTCTTGTCCTTCTTTCCTTTCCTCCTTTCCTTTCTTCTCATCTTCTCTCCTCTCCTCCTTGTCTCTCTCCTCTTTTCCCTCCTCTCCCTTCTCCTCTCCCTTTTCCTCCTTTTCTTTCTCCTCTCCTTCCCTCATTTCCTTCTTGTCCTTCTTTCCTTTCCTCCTTTCCTTCTCATCTTCTCTCCTCTTTTCTCCTCTCCTCCCTGTCTCTCGTCTCTTTTCCCCTCCTCTCCCTTCTCCTCCTTTTCTTTCTCCTCTCCTTCCCTCATTTCCTTCTTGTCCTTCTTTCCTTTCCTCCTTTCCTTTCTTCTCATCTTCTCTCCTCTTTTCTCCTCTCCTCCTTGTCTCTCCTCTTTTCCCCTCCTCTCCCTTCTCCTCCTTTTCTTTCTCCTCTCCTTCCCTTATTTCCTTCCTGTACTTCTTTCCTCTCCTCCTCTCCTTTCCTCCTCTTTCCTCCTTCCCTTGTTTCCTCCCTGTACTTCTTTCCTCTCCTCCTTTCCTCTCTTCCCCTCTTCACTTCTCCTTTCTCCTCTCCTTT